>NC_066509.1:10362929-10450429 GCF_024679095.1 Eriocheir sinensis | reverse complement strand
AGCAAAGCTCATGTCACACCTATACAATCAAGCAATTAAAACAAAATTAATAAATAAAAGTTATTTTACTTCCAAAACGTTACACGCACAGAAAAAAGGGCGCGCACACACTTTATAACACACACACACACACACACACACACACACACACACACACACACACACACACACACACACACGCACATTTATACCTCAAACAAGGGTAATGACTGTGCTGCCTAAGGGGAAGAGAAAGCGATTCTATACTACTACTACTACTACTACTACTACTACTACTACTACTACTACTACTGCTGCCATTACTATTACTACTACTACTACTAATACTAATACATACTAATACTTCTACTACTAATATTATTACTACTGTTGATGCTGTAAATAACCACTACTACTAACACCACTACAAAGACAACAACAACCCTTCCATCGATTGCATATACGTGTAAATGTGAACAAGTACTTCCCTCCCTACCTAGAAGTAAATCATCCATCGCTATGAACTTTGGGTACACCAGACGGCTAACCCCACCCACATAAACACCCTACAACGATTATTAGTAAACAGAGAAGACAAAACAACACCGAGGACAGATTACCCCGATGACACACACAGCAGTAGCCATGTGTGGCTCCTACTGCGCTACTATAAACCGCCTCTACAAAGCTAACGCCAAGGCTACGGCGATGAAAGCATAGAGGACAGGCGGACATGACATACGGCCCACCATCCGTTACGAGAGTCTTAACAGTTTAAAAGTCATCCTGTAAACGGTTTAGGCCTGCCTCAAACTGTTTGCGGATGTTTGGTGTTTTAGTCAGACGCCCGGGAATGTGAGGCTGCTGACGGCCGGTGTTGCAAAGGGAGAAGAAAGGGAGAATTAGTGTCGTGGGAGCGAAGAGGATGTGTGTGGGTGGGTGGCATTACACACTGAAATATATACCAGAGAGAAATACGGACCTAGCAATCAGTAGGATAGCAGAGAAGCACTGAAACACAAACCACCGACAAACAACAAAAATACAGACCACAGAGAAATTCATAAATACAATCCAAAGAAAAACAGTGAAACATATACATGGAAATAGACCAGAGAAATACAGAAATACACACCACAGAGAAATCAAGAAAAATACACCACAAAAAAAAAAATGCTAACTAGAGAAATCGAGAAACACAGTAAACACACAAATACAGACATACATAAGTTCAGGCCACAGAGACTACACAGAAATAAAGACCACAGATGAATACAGATATGAAGACCACAGAGAAATACGGAATTACAACTACAAACACGTAAATAAGATAGATAACGCATAAATATAGTCCCATTATTATTATTTTTTTATTCAGCGCGACAAGAAGGCTAAAAACTAAAAATATGCTAGTAGTAGTAGTAGTAGTAGTAGTAGTAGTAGTAGTAGTAGTAGTAGTTATAGTTGTTGATGTTATAATGATGATAACGTAACATCCGAAGCAGTAACACACCCGCAGTAGCAGAAACATCCCCATCCTCGACCCCTCAACCCTCTCCCCCAAGCACAGGCCACAAACACACACACACACACACACAGTATAGGCCTTGTGCGTGGCGCCTCGGAGCCATTACCGCAGCGACGTGAGCCAGTGCAGAGAGGCGCGACCCCGGCTGCCTGATAACACGGCGAGGATAAGACAGGTATGCGAGGGTGTCTGGGAGTCTGGGCGTCTGGCGAGGGTGTGGGAGAGCTCGTGGGTGAGTATACAAAGGGGAAAGGATGGAGAGAAGTTTCGGAAGGGAGAGGAGGATCGCAGGAGAGGTGGGAGGGGAGAATAGGGTGTAAAAGGAGGAGAAGGGAGGAGAGAGGTGGGGAGAGGAAGCAGTGCGATGAGTGTTAGCGTGAGGAAACTCATACAAAGGGGAAAGAATGGGGAGGAGTTTGAGAAGGGAAAGGAGGATCGCAGGGGGGGAGAGGGGAATAGGATCTACGAGTAAAAGGATATAAATTGGGAGAAGAAAGGAGTGCGCCATGGTGGGGAGAGGAAGCAAAGGGGAAAGGATGAAGAGGAGTTTGGGAAGTGAGGGAAGGATCGCAGGGGGGGGGGGTGGAAGTAGGATGTATAAGGTTATAAGATGTGAGAGGGAAGGAGAGTGGTGGGAAGAGGAAGCAGTGTAAAGGGTAGAGGCGTAAGGGAACTCTCATACGAACAGGAACGACTGGAGAAGTAACTGGCAGGCAATGTGGATAATTTTTTGTTAGTCTGATTGTATGAGGAAGTAAGGATAGAGATACACACAGGATAGAGATAGACAATGAAAGCGAGCAAAGAACGAAGAAGCGGGATGGGAAAGACAGCAACGGATATGTACAAATGGGAAAGGATGGAAATGGAAAGGGGGGCTAGCAGTGAAGAATAGGAATGAGAGAGGATAGGAGGAGGAGGAGGAGGAGGAGGAGGCAAGGGTATGGATGTTGATAATGTGGAGAGGTGAGTTACTGGTGTGCAAGTGGAGAGACGGAGGAGGAGGAAATTGAGTGCGGTGCTGATAATGTGAGGAGAAATCGAGGTTGGGGTGGCGGAAGAGGGAAAGGTGGTGCGGAAACTGACTGGACGGGGAGGAGCTGGGGGTGGGAGTGGAGCAAAGGAGAAAAAGGTGTGGCTAGTGGGGTGGTGGTGGTGGTTGGTTGTGGTTGGCGTGGGCGGTGCTAAGAGTTGCAGTAATAGCATGGGTGGTGATCGTGGTGATGGTGGCAGCGATGGTGGTAGTGGTGGTGGTGGTGGTAGTAATAAACGCAGTACATATTAATAGCCATAGTGGTGGAAGTTGTGGTGGTGGTTGTGGTGGTGATAGAGGTAGTGTTAATAGTTGCAGTAGCAGGTAGCAATCTTGGCGGAGTGACTGGAGTAGTTGCAATAGAGAATCTGAGCTAATACTTCATCGTTATAATGAGTTCACCATAATATCTAATGAGCATTGTGACGTTATGTAAGCTGCTCTTATCGGATTATAAGTTTAATATGACTGAAGTACGCTAGGAAGGAATATAACAGGGTATTATACAGACGATCTCGTGACTTGTGCGCGTCACTCAGCTTTGAATAAAAACAAGAATAATAGTAATCCAAAGAAAACACACACACACACACACACACACACACACACACACACACACACACACACACACACACACACACACACACAGAGAGAGAGAGAGAGAGAGAGAGAGAGAGAGAGAGAGAGAGAGAGAGAGAGAGAGAGAGAGAGAGAGAGAGAGAGAGAGAGAGAGAGAGAGAGAAACAATTTTATTTCGACACATAGAGTGCAATAACTGATTTCTTCCAACTTCCTATTTTTCCATTTTCGCTCCTCCTCCTCCTCCTTCTCCTCCTCTTATACTTCCTCCTCCTCCTCCTCCTTGTCGTCGTCTTTTTCTCCCCTTTAACAAGCATTACCGCCTCGTACTTTCTACCTTCATCCCGTCCTCTCTTCTCTCACCAGCATCCGAATGAACATCTCTCTACACATCTGCATTTCTCGTGCTTTCATTCCTTTCTTTCTTTTCCCTCCCTTATCCAAGCCCACCCTCAATTTTCACACTTCATGTTCAGCATTCCCTCACGTATGTGTGTTGCATTCCACCACGAACGTAACCACAATAACCTTTCTCCTTCCTTCCACTTCCACCAACAATTCCTTTTCGTCCAGGCAACTACCACACCCTTTTTTTCCTCCTTCCGCCTCCCAACCTTCGATTTCTCCTCCAATCAGCACCCACACCATGTCCTCCTTTCCCTCTCCTTCCACACCAGTGCCTCTCCGCCTAATCAACGACCATACCCTTCCTCCTCTTCCCTTCGCTATCTTCCCCTCCTCCTTATCTCCAGCCTCACCCTCGCTGTACTCTTAAATGCCTCTTTCCAACACTCTCGCTACCCTGTTCCCCTGCCGACTACAAGAGGACTCAGTGTAAACCCAGCAGTGTCAGGGCCTAAGGGAGGGAGAGACTATATCTTGGGCATTTGGTAAGAACGGCCGAGCATCAGAATAAATAATAGTGGTCCATATAAACTTCATATACGATTTTTTATGGTTATGTAAGTTCCCGTTTTTCTGTTCTTCTCCTCACCTCTTTTTAATGCCTCCTTGTTTTCATTATAACGTTCAAGAGTTCTATGCGATGAGTTTGTATGCGTGTGTCTTGATTTGAAGACAGGAATACCTAAACACACACACACACACACACACACACACACACACACACACACACACACACACACACACCTACAATATATCAACCAAACACGTGCAAGTAAACAACAATGATGAATCTATGTGTGTGTGTGTGTGTGTGTGTTACTGTTACGCATGGTAATGTTGGCGAGTGCTTCAACATGCAAAGCTCACATTCATTTATCTTAATCCTAAATATAATTACAAACGGATATATAGGATTGTGTTTCTCTCTCTCTCTCTCTCTCTCTCTCTCTCTCTCTCTCTCTCTCTCTCTCTCTCTCTCTCTCTCTCTCTCTCTCTCTCTCTCTCTCTCTCTCTCTCTCTCTCTCTCTCTCTCTCTCTCTCTCTCTCTCTCTCTCTCTCACACACACACACACACACCGCCCTCTGATGTTTGTGTTCTCTATCCTGCCCGAGCAAAGGTTCAAATTTCACCTCTCCTCCTGGCTCTCTGTCGACCCTGACTTGTCCTACACTTCCCGGGTTACCATCCTGTTACAGAGCGATGTCACCTTACCCCTAAAGCAGCCCACCCGCCCGCTGCCCTCCTCCACGCATAACTAACGAAAAAAATACTGAACGCAGAAATGGGGGTGACACGCGTATCGTCACAGTACATGTATCTGCTTGTTAGTAAGTCTTGCAGGAGGGCGGCAGAAAATCTTGTTATACGCTCTCTTCGGACGCGTGACAAACGACATCGTACTACACAAGGTAATTGGTGTCCTCCCTGTTAATCGTCTCGTTAATCCACAGGTACAGGTGTAACTAATTGGATAAAGGTAAGCTTACGAACAGATATATCCATTAGTAAAACTGGCTCAAAATGCTCTCTCTCTCTCTCTCTCTCTCTCTCTCTCTCTCTCTCTCTCTCTCTCTCTCTCTCTCTCTCTCTCTCTCTCTCTCTCTCTCTCTCTCTCTCTCAACACACTGTCTTTTCCTCAAGCCACTTCGTTTCTTCACGGCCAACCACCAACCACTCCAGCGAAATGATGTAGAGGTGGAGGAGGGAAGGAAGAAAGGATGGAGAAGGAGAGAGCGGAAGGAATGGGTTTGGAGGGGGCGGAGGAGGACGGAGGGGGAGAGGGGAAGGGGGGCTGGCTGGCTGGCTGGCAATACAACACTACGTCAGAATGCCTTGGGCGGCGACGATATGAAAAACGCAAAGTTCGCCCTTCCGTCCAGGTGTGTGTAAAGGTAGGAATCCGGTGCGCGTCCGTCTCCAATCTGCAATATTTTCAACCCCGCTGAGCTTTTTTTTGCACGAGACTTATTCCTCCGTTCTCTCTCTCTCTCTCTCTCTCTCTCTCTCTCTCTCTCTCTCTCTCTCTCTCTCTCTCTCTCTCTGGCCACTACTTCCTTTCATTGTTTTCTTTTCGCAGTTTTCGTAGTTCGTTTTCCTTTTTTTTTTTTCTTTTTTCTTTACGTAGACTAAGAAATTAAGGTGTACGTCGTTATTGTAGTAAGTAGTGATGTTTTACTATGTGTGGTTTTTCTCAGTAATTAGAGCAAGATAAGGTAATTTTATCTCCCCTGTAAAACTCATGACAGCTTCCGTAACTATCATAGCCAGCAACTTACCCGCCGAGCTTCTTATCCCTCGCATATTTTTTTTTTCCCATGAAGCAGCATATTTTATTTGCATAATTAGAACTTTATGCTTGCAGTTATTTCCAATGGTCAATGAAATATAGTTTAATAGAAGTAAACGTTCATCATAATTATCGTGGTCTTTTTTTACTCATATATTTTTCATGGTCTTTTTTTATATTGAGAATGGTGCTCTTTCAAGTACACACACACACACACACACACACAAACACACACACACACACACTGACGCAACAAGCGGACAAAACAAAAACAATTCACAGACACTGCTGGACGAACACTTTTCCCCTTATGTTCCACGAGCAAGCGGAGTTTAGGTGTTTCAGAATCGCTAGCTAAATCACCACAAGCAGTCATCGTTGCAACACCTTCCTCGGCCACGCACACCTGCCAATACCACCTTCACCAACGCAACATAAGAAAACATAAGGAAACTGCAAGAGGTCAGTCGGCCTATACAGGTCAGCTGTCTATCGTATTGGCACTCACCACAAATGCCAACACTGTTCCACTCATCCATCATTTTTTAGTAAAGCAGTGATTGCATAGGTCTTCGTTGAATCTGAAGTTATCCACCTTATGAGGAAGTGTCCTATCCTGTTGTATCCTCAATCATCATTTCTTATCTAAATCAAGCCATGATATCTTTCTCCCCTCATTTACTTCTGTTGTTCATGCTTGGTTTTCTCTTCTAAAATATTAATATTTTCCTCTCGCCTGATCTTTCTGATTCTTTTTGCATTGATAAATTTCTGTAATCTTGCATACGCTGACAAACTATTTTTGGTTTTGTATTCGCGTCAGAGTGGAGGCAAGAAGTGGACACGAAGCCTGAACTGGAGCAGTGCTCTCAGGCAGCCTGCCACCAACGAGAGGAAGCTTTCCTGGTCCGGTATCAGTACTGTCCCACACTTTTATACCGTGTGTAAACACACAAGGAAAAAACTCCTCAGGTGTGCCCACGGTTCCACTACTTCTGTCCGACCAAGTGTAAACACTGTGGACCAAAACTTTCCAGCCGTGCCGCTAGCAACGTAAAGTTTAAAATGTTGAGCAAAACACAGTTCTTGTACTGTCGCAACACCCATCCGCTATAAAAATAAAAGATGTCTGTTTTTTCCTTCAGTTTCAAGTCGCGAAAATATCATCTTGACTTGGTGCTGTTCGGACGCAGCAGCACGTGTCCGCTGACCACGATGTGTGCGTGCTCACGCGTGCGCGTGCGCGTCAAGACAGTGGAACCTCCAATTTTCGTCCTGTTTCCTTTGCCTCGTTCAGCTTGATCTCCACGTCTCTCTCACGCTGCCATACAAGTGATCGGCATCCCTGACCGTTCACAAGCGGCCCCGTGCCTGTCTTTCGCAATGGACAGACTTGCGCAACTCAGGAAACAGTCAAGAGTAAGCTATGGACAAAAGAAAGAGGTTGAGCGAAAACTTTCGGAGAGCAAGAAGGCGTAACGATAGTTTGCCGGAGTCGATGGTCGCCTCAAGGCAAACTGTTGCCACCGCCACTCTTTTATCTTTCTTTAGATTTTCCCCTCCTTTTATATGTCAGAAAATCGTTGCGTCTCGAGGCGGCGAGTTTGCGGCTGCTACATCACGGCCATCCTGCTGTTCCCGCCTCTGCTATTATTATGTCATTACGTCACCGTTGATGGTCACCGTCGCCGCCCTCCTTTTTTTTACCTGGCCTTGATGATAATTATTTTCCTTTCGCCATCAGAATATCCTGAGTCCTGAAGCGTCGTGTTCGCCAGCTGTTACTACAATGACTCGTTGCTGTTATGTTACTTTTGGTGGCTCACTGCGTGTGTTGCGGCACACTCACAAGAACAACATTATTGGCTGGATGAGCAGGTATATCACGTCTCCCTCACCGCAGGCACGTGTTTCCCAAGCCCGCCTCGCCTCGCCCACAACACTCCTGCAGACTCCTGCCCTTCCTTCCTTACCACCCACCCCTTAACATCATTACCGTGCTCTTGCCCCGCCATCTAACAACAGGCCTCCATAGCCGCTCTCATCGCCAATCCTCTACCCGCCCTCCACAACCACCCTCTTCCGTCTCCCCGGCACCCTCACCACCTGCTTCCCCACAAACCCTTCTAAGGGCAGATGTTATTATCTCTGTCTAAGCCGGGTCTAAGGTTAGAAGCTTTCATCTGAACTGTCTTTCTAAAAGTCAAATAAGTAGAGATAGATAGATAGATAGATAGATAGACAGATAGATAGATAGATAGATAGATAGATAGATAGATAGATAGATAGATAGATAGATAGAGAGAGAGAGAGAGAGAGACACACACACACACACACACACACACACACACACACACCAGGTCACGACCCCTACCACGCTAGTTTAGGGGCCGTGATTGGTCATATACAGTGACCTGGCACCCAGACCCTCCCCCAGACCCCCGCCAGATGGCCGCGCGCCTGCCCTCGCCACACACGGGCCACACAGGCTGAACACTTCATAACCATAACACTGACAACCCCTTACGCCACCCACACAATAAACTCCACCATACAAGAGCAACCTCAACACAACCTCAACACCAGCAGTTTAAAAGGCGTTAAAGCCAAAGTAATTCAAGACCACGTCGCCCGGCACCGCTGCCCTGTCCGTGAGGCCTAAAGGGTGCCAAGCCCACCGTGCCTAATGAACAGCGGGTGCCACGCGCTGCCACTTAGAGGGAGGAGGTGAGGCGGGAAAGCAGACTCCCCCTAAGGTCACAGTGTCACCAGGTCAGCGGACAGAAGGAAATGAATGAGAGGGTTTTCTGTTTCTCCATCACCCTAATAAGACAGTGATATCTCACAGGGTTCATACAGCAAACGAACGTCAAAGGGTCACTGTTGTATGTTGAACTGAAGAGGATGGATGGATAATGGGAGCGAATATTTGTGTGTTGTGACTCCTCATTCTGATCAGCCATCGCTCCCGTTAGACTAAGGAACATGCCGTGCACCAAGCGAGGGTTAAAGGTCACCAAGTCAACTTACAGAGTGGATGAGTAGGCATGAAGGCAAATTGTTCGACAGCGTGACTTTTAATTTTGCTTCCCTATCACATGTTCTGCATGACTGAGTGGCATGTCCTGCACACAACGACAATCACGGGGTCACAAAGTCGGTATTATGAAAGAATTATAGATAAGGATTCGGTCAAAGGTTGTTTCGTGACCTAGCACTTTGTTTCTACGTCTCTCGTGCAGGATTTACTCATTCCCCTTGCGTCAGCCAGCAGCCATATATATAGAGCCACCGAATAAACACGCA
This sequence comes from Eriocheir sinensis, assembly GCF_024679095.1. Taxonomy (NCBI): domain Eukaryota; kingdom Metazoa; phylum Arthropoda; class Malacostraca; order Decapoda; family Varunidae; genus Eriocheir; species Eriocheir sinensis. The sequence goes on along the minus strand of NC_066509.1, from coordinate 10,441,311 downwards.
AACGGAATGAATGGGGGAGGCGATCAGTGGTTGTTACGTAGAGGTCAGTGATTTGGTTACGTTCCCCTATTTTTTGTTTCTCTATTTCCAAATCAGTATTCAATGACTTTCCTTGCAAGAACTAACAGTCATTGGGTCACCAGATTAACAAATGGACGGAAATATTGGGGCAAAGTCGATTGGTTTGCTATTTAACATCCTATCCCATCATTGTTTTCCCCACCTCACCAGCAGTATCCAGTGGCTCCCTTTGCATCAACTAACCGACACAGAGTCACCAGGTCAACAAACGGACGGAATAAATAGGGCTCTGTCAATAGGTCTGCTACGTGACATATTCTGGCTCCCCCACCACTCCTGCAGGACGAACTAATATCCAACGAATCACCGCTCCTCGTGGACGTCCTGGGTCTCAATTAAAGTAAAGTAGCCCAATTCCTCCTTCCTTGCCCCTTGCTGCGTCGCTTACCACCCGCCCTTCAATCTGCACCCGCCCCACCCGCCCTGGCTGAGAATGGAGTGGGTAGATACGTTCTTAAAATTTAATATAGTAGCCGAGAGTAAGTAAAAGGTAATCCGATAATACTGAAATAGCCGTTTAATTCATGTATGACGAAATATTTTGCTACTACTACTACTACTACTACTACTACTACTACTACTACTACTATAGAGGAAATGGTGCAAGTATGGGCTACCATTTTTTTCTCCAAATATCTTTGAGTTTTAACGGCAGTTAATTAAAGAAACTAATATCCGCAATACAAAATATGTTGTTTACTATACGCTAAGTATGCAACGTCCTTTAATATCATTACAGTTTTCTGTAACATAGCTTTTTTATTCAATCACTCATAATCACTGTTTGTGAAATGGTGGTGCAAATATGGGCTACCTATATAAAATATATTTAATGGTGTAAATAAACGGGTTAAAGGCGGAAAAACTGAATGCCACACGTACCTTTAATTAATTACTTTTTCATATACAGCCGTAAGTAATCACAGATGAAAGATAACTTACTCCTTTTCAGTATTGTAATCATCATCATACACATACAACATCATACACTGAACCCACAGTTCACCTCTTTTATCATCAGAAAACTCCCTGTCACAGAAAAGGCAGGCAGCATCTTCATCTCCTGGCTTTTGTGTCCCAACAGGCATTTCTATCTCACTGTCTCACTATCAACGTCCTGTAAAAAACTTGCACCATGTTCACTGTCTGAATCTTCATTATATACTTTCAAACCAATTTGGTTGTTTCTCTGTATTAGAGTCTTTTCTTTGGTCTGCTCTTCCTTGAATGAAAAATCTAAACTCTTCTTCGGTTTCTCCACATTTGACTTATTTAGAAATTCATTTAGTGATTTCTTGTAAGGCTTTCCTGTTATGGGACACGCCCCGTCTTCTTTCTGATGGCTGGAGCCCATATTTGCACCTGGTAGGGTAGCCCATATTTGCACCTGGTAGGGGAGCCCATATTACCAGCATCAAGCCATATTTCAAATATGAGTAGTATCAACGGATGTTTAATATTTGCGAATAAAATATATATTGACTTTAAAGTTCAATTCTTAAACTTTTCACTTGACCTTAGAAAATAAAATAAGGTGGCTTATGCATGGAAAAAATAAGAAAATACCCTTGTAAAAAAACTTTAACACTGTGATAAAAATTATTATGAGCGTCACGCATCTGTCCAGTGTGCTGACTACCGCCCAACTGAATACAAAAGTTCGTTGCTTTGAAAGTACCGATTCATATGTCTCCCATCAAGATACAGGGCGTCACTTGCTAGAATTTCATTTGCCCATATTTACACCCACTACTACTACTACTACTACTACTACTACTACTACCACTATTACTACTACTACTACTGCTACTATTATTACTACTACTACTACTACTACTACTACTACTATTTATATTACTACTGCTCCTATAAAAAATACAGGAAAGAAGATGAAGAAGAAGTAGAAGAGAATGATACCGTGCAAATACAAAAAAAAAAAAAACAGCAAAGGATCATCATGAAAAAATGTGCAAGATAGTTCGCCTTTCTAACAAAATCAGTTACGTTGGTGCAAAATTCGATTGCAATGCGTGTGAACAATACCTCTCTTGAATCGACCCCCGCCCCGCGGAGGCAGAAGTTTTGAACTACTCGAGAGTTTACAGCCAGACAAGAAGTGCGATTCTCCAGCCCCACAAAAGTGAGAAACTCATACACCGCGCCAGATACAAACTCATCCCCACATTTCCGTTTCAATTTTCTCCGACTGAAGAGACTTTGAATCAATGTTCGTAGATGGAGAAAGAAGAGCAAGAGGAGGAAGAGGAAGAAGAGAAGGTGGGATTGGGAGTAAAGGGAGCAGATGGAAAGAAGACGGAAAATTGAAAAGATTGTGAAGCCAAGCATATGGCAAAACGAAAACTAATATAAAAATAAATAAAATATCAATAAACGATGGAAGAATATAATAAGACTGCTAAATTAATTATTAAGCAAGGATGGAAAAAAATCATGATTATAAAGCATCGTTTTTTATTGTAATTGGATTTTTTAATCAACTACGTAATTTACTTTTTACTTCCCTAAAACTAAGCAAGACAAAAAAAAACGTAAACAAATCTGCTTCATAGGCATGTATTTATGAAAACTAAAGAGAATAACCTTTCTGGGAAAGGTAACTAATTGGGCGTAATATAATGTGGCAGCTAAACCATTACAGGGGGATAGAATAACAAGCATTTTCATAAGAAAATACATGATGTACAACATCCCGATGAAAGAAATTAACTTCCAACGTTATGTAGCTATATACTCGGTTCAGTGAAAAAAGAAATTTATGAAATTACTAATAAAGAAAAAACACCCTGATTTTTTTTTTTTTTTTTTTTTTTAGCCAGATTTAAATCATAAAATCCCTTATGTTTTGAATTTATTTCCTGATAACTCTTCATCTCGCAGGCAATTAACAGAATAAAAGAGGACCTGACAAAAATAAGTAGTACTAGATGCACGAAGATTATATTGATGATGAAAGGTACTTACCAGTAGAGTCATGCCAGACACGTCTTAATATTATCCTTAAACATTAAATATTTATATGCATTTTTATCCAATAAAAGACTTAGAAATGGTACAGACCTTCCGAATACTCCCTGAAATTTCCACAGGAGTGGTAGATGATTATACCATAACTGAACTGACTAGCCCAAGACTCTTCAGGCAACAGAGCCTGATAGTACCACAGTTATCCGGTGCATTACTTTACGTGTCCTGCTGTGACTAGAAATATAAACCTTGGGGGTGGGAGGCGACCCAAGGCCACCTGGAGGTTGAGGTTGTGTATGCCAGGCCCAAGGAGCCAAGGAGGAGTCGCCCCCTATAACACGATCAGGCCGACACGAGGAAGGGGAAGGGAAAGGCTCCATTAGGAACACCTTGGACACCACTGGGCTCCCTCCCTCTCTAGGTGGCTTGTGTGTCTGTCTGTGTGTGTGTGTGTGTGTGTGTGTGTGTGTGTGTGTGTGTGTGTGTGTGTGTGTGTGTGTGTGTGTGTGTGTGTGTGTGTGTGTGTGTGTGTGTGTGTGTGTGTGTGTGTGTGTGTGTGTGTGTGTGTGACGTAAGTGGTCTGGTCGCATACTGGAAATCTTTTAAAAGTCAAACAGACAAACAATAAGTAAACATGAGCGCACTCCACAAGAAAAAAGGTTACCACAGTCTCTCTCTCTCTCTCTCTCTCTCTCTCTCTCTCTCTCTCTCTCTCTCTCTCTCTCTCTCTCTCTCTCTCTCTCTCTCTCTCTCTCTCTCTCTCTCTCTCTCTCTCTCTCTCTCTCTCTCTCTCTCTCTCTCTCTTGGCAGGCAGATATCTGAATAAAACTATTTCGGATATAAAAAAAACATAAAACATCGATGCCTTCAAAGGGAAAGCATGCCCATCTCAGGCAAAAACACACACAAAGAAATATTTCTGAGCGGATATGTAACTTTTTCCCCCTCGTAGCAGGAGAACGGAAAGCTTTTACACGGCTTTTCCCTGCCATTCACCCAACATAACATAACCTATATAACAGAGAAAAGACAGCAATCTGAACACTAAACACGTCATGGTGCAAGAAAATAATATGTCAGACATCCCTTGGGCAATGTAGTATACGAACACCACAACACACACACACACACACACACACACACACACACACACACACACACACACTGAAAACCATGACTTAGGTAAGATAGCATATCCCTAAGGCAGCGTGGCACGTACGGGTGGCTCAGGGAGAATCCAAAATTTTTACTGGTACAAACACACAAGACACTTTCAACAGTAAAGTTTTGGGAGCCTCAGGGTGGGGTGGCGGGCAGGATGGGGGAGGGAGGTGGAGGCTGCCCCGTGGGAGTGACCCTCGCTGACACTTGTAGCCTCGAGGGTCACAACGCGGGAATACAAAGTCATATCAGACTGAGACCAGAAGAGCCTGAAGCGGTTATTTTCACTCGCAGGAGGACCAAAGCAATAGGACCACCAATAACAAAAACACCACCTTATTTTTCGAATTTCTATCCCTTTCTCACACACACACAAAAAAAAAAACATTGTGAAGCAAATAGAAATATGAAGACTCTCTTCGAGGAAAGATAATAATGACTAAATAAATTGGAAGCTTAAATCTACTTCTTTTCGTAAGTTGCAAAAAGCAAGCAATGAAACAAGTTTATTTTAATGCAAATCAAGCTGTCACGGGAATATGCCAATAGGACTCTTTTATCTATCTACTCCCACATCCTTATTCAAATTCTCTCTAGCTCCTCTCAGCTCTGCACTATATTTTCTTTCATTCTCTTCCCACAAATGTTTACAAATGCTTACTAAGGAAAAGATTTATCAGGTATTATATGAAGAAACCTGCATATATACAAGGGGGAGGGAATTAGGGATGAATACAGCAGTTATAGGGGTAATTATTTTCGCTTACCATGCAGGGAAGTGCATAAGAGAACTTATACTGAAAGGTTGGTTAGAGCGACTGAAAGCTAATTGAGGAGCAAGGACGGTTTAGGCAAGGAGGAGAACAGAGCGATCTTTTTTTTATCATTAAAACGAGTCTAGATAGATACCTTGTATGGGAAGGGTAAAAATTGTATATTGCTTTAATGTATCTAGAAAAAATTATGTGGTACACAGAGGATGTTCTAAAATTTATGACAAAAAGGTAATTTATTATAAGTAAAGACTTTCTACAAAGTGTCAGTATATGCATGTATGCAAGCAGGTTGTGCAGTGAGCAGGAGCTTTAGAATTGACGTGGGTGTGCGATGGGTCCTTGGCTCTCCAATATATACATCGATAGGTACTTGAATAATATAATGTAAGAGAGCTGAAAGCTAGATAGGAGGGTAGGGTGCAAAATTGCGTATGAATGGTGTGGTACAGCCATTATTATAGTGGCAAGTTTTTTTTTCTCGATGGCACTCTCAAGTTGGCTGACGATGTGTGTGAGTTGCAGAAAGTAGAGGATGAGTTCAATAAGTTGCAGGAAAAGAAAAGGAGTTAATGTTGCAACGAGTAATATTATGAGCGAAAACGGATGGAAGTGGAATTATACGTATGTACGTGTGTATGTTATATATATATATATATATATATATATATATATATATATATATATATATATATATATATATATATATATATATATATATATATATATATATATATATATATATATATATATATATATATATATATATATATATATATATATATATATATATATATATATATATATATATATATATATATATATATATATATATATATATATATATATATATATATATATATATATATATATATATATATATATATATATATATGGATTAAATATACTTTCAAGACACCGCTTATCTTATCATGTGGATAGATAAACATGATTTATGATCATCCAGAAGAATTAAATAAGTTTCATGAAGTGTGTCACACACTAGTCTTACAGCACCTACGTAGTTTTCACTGAGGCGTCTGGCAGGTAAGTACCGGAACACCTAGTTCTCTCATACAGATAAATTGTTGAAACTAGTGTTGACTGAATTATTTGGATGAAATTACATATAAAATCACTCAAATAATTAATTTCGTGTTTTACCAGAGACTCCTTTGGTGTAACTAGTTCTGCCTAGGTAACACTACTTTACAAGTACAACAATTGTTACTTATGTTTCTTACTAGTTTAACCATCTCTGACTAATTTCGGGTTATAACTGAAATATATATATATATATATATATATATATATATATATATATATATATATATATATATATATATATATATATATATATATATATATATATATATATATATATATATATATATATATATATATATATATATATATATATATATATATATATATATATATATATATATATATATATATATATATATATATATATATATATATATATATATATATATATATATATATATATATATATATATATATATATATATATATATATATATATATATATATATATATATATATATATATATATATATATATATATATATATATATATATATATATATATATATATATATATATATATATATATATATATATATATATATATATATATATATATATATATATATATATATATATATATATATATATATATATAAATATATATATATATATATATATATACACACACACACACACACACACACACACACACACACACACACACACACATACATACATACATACATACATATTTGTCTCTTTAAATTCGTTTCTGACATTCGCAAGGATGAAAATAATAATCTATCTTCTTGTATCGTAACCAACAGTATTGTGTCATTTTACCATCAGAGGCCATCGTACCAAACTGTAAAAAATAAATAATAATAATAAAAAATAAATAAATAAATAAATAAATAAATAAACATAGCAGTGGTCACGAACGTGGCAACACCTGTTCGCCTGGCAATGTCTACACAGATGTGTTGTGGTGTGGCACTCCGCCCCAACACCGCTCTACACCTGCTGCAGGTGACACGACGACGGAACCAGACACACACCACTCCTCAACCAGTCCTGTCGTCGCCTTCAGCCTCATCTCGGGGCGCCAGTGTGAGGCTGCCTACGCTGCAGGGTTCTCAGTATATAAGTAAGTAATTCAGTCGTGCTTAAAATTCTGCGCTCAGTGACCAAGGTGGAAAGTGTCAGCAGTGTCCTGTAGAGCCAACCAGGAAACAAAACATCTGACAATAAAGAGTTTTGTACCAAAGTGTCATTCAGATTTATCATGTGATCAAAAATGAGATGACACAAAACGACAAAGGAGAAGACAGAGATCATTCAAACGAAACAGACCAAGACTGAAGACGTGACATGAAATACAAAATGCTCTTCAGACCTGCCCCCGGGCGTGTACTTTATAAATATTACTCATCACAAAACTTAAAGTTGCTTCAGGACAGACCAGAATTAAGAGAAGCAGGACAGATAAAAGGCAGAACAAACAACAGACAAGCAACCTTCACATTATTCATATTAAAACTAATTCAGGAAAGACCAGGATTGAAAAACAAAACTAAAAAAACACGAATCCCTCTTCAGACTTGCCAGTTTATAAATACAATTCATAATCATTTCAATCTATTCCAGGACGAGAGGAAGGCATGATGGGAGCGGTACAGCAGTTCTTCCTGTACCTGGTGTTCCCGGTGTGGTGCTTCACTTCCTTCTTCATCCTCTTCTCCCTGCATGACGAATCATCTCCGAACCCCTACAACATAAACTTGCGGTCCCGCTCACAGCTGGATCAGGGAAGAAACAGAACTCAGGGCCAGGTTCAGCCATTCGACTTTTCACGAGTAAATAGGCATCCGGTGTTTATAGGTGATACAGAAAAATATTGACTGACAACAATCTCCGGGTGATAGTTTGATTTGCACCCTAGAGGTGGTCGTTCTCGGCGAAATAGTTTTATTACAAATTTGTTGGAAACGCCAAAGGCTGTTTCAGACTGTCAGTGGCCGGTGAGTGACACTTGACTCGAGGAAGAGAAAAGCAAAAGTATAAACCCTCCCACTCCCTGAATGGAAAATGGGTGGCGAAGGAAAGTCAAACGCAGAAAGATGTGCAGACAACAGAAAAAAGAAGTGTATAGCAGAAACAAATAAGAAATAATGAAGAAAGTGTAGAACCATGAGAAGAAAAATATCAGAAAACTAAATACAGCCTCGGGACAGCTCTTTTACTATTTGCTGCATCACAAAAACGGTGTCCCGACCTGGAAAAAGTTGAGACAAGAAAGCCGAGTGGTCAGCGTGCGGGCATGGTGAGCCCGTGGACCAAAACACGCTGATTTTTCAAGCCATAGCCGAGTGGAGGAAGATTACCCACATGCTGCTCAGATATTCTATCAACCCTAACTTCAGCGACTTCGTTCAAGAGGAGCACCGGGGGTCAGCATGGGCCAAGTAAGAGTCCTATATCTCGGCAACTAGAGAAAGTGCTGAAGCGGGCTTGCAGACAGATTCTGGGCAGTTCTTACACCAACTACGAGAATGCACTCACCCAGCTGAATCTGCCCACCCTTCAGGACCGATACCACATGAACCTAACCAAATTCGGCAAATTCCTCCTCCGCAACCCCCGCCATAGAGAGCTACTCCTACCCGCCCTCCTTCCCCCCACAAGACCCACAAGACACCACAATACTCTAGTCCCGGTCAGAGCTCGCACGGACAGATACCGGCTTAGCCACAATACCGGCACTTGTAAAGGCCATAAATATCTCCATGATCACATGACCCCTCCACCACAACACACACACACACACACACACACACACACACACACACACACACACACACACACACACACCACCCTTCCCTACTTCCCCCATTACTCATCACATAAATATCATTATATTTTGTGTATTTTCAGCCTTATGGCTGCCAACAAATGAATAAACCATTCATTATTATTATTATTAGTAGTAGTAGTAGTAGTATTAGTATTATTAGTATTAATTAATCAAAATTTGCCTGCTCCACTAACAGGCTGGGGCCGTCCAAGAGGCCCCTCAAGAAAGCCTACCGGAGCTACAGGCAGCACCTAAGAAAAAAAAATGGGGGTCCAGAATAGCAAAAAAAAAAAAAAAAAAAAAGGAAAACGGACCTTAGCTCATACAAGTTCTGATAAAGCAAAGAATGGAAGATTTGTTCCAATAAATATCAAAAACGTTCATAACAGTGTTACCGCAATAACACTACCGAATAAAACGGAAATTTAAAAGTTCAGAATCATTTCTCTTTAACATCAATAAAACGAATTAAACTCTCCAACCTCTCATCATTTTTTACTTTGTTGCAAGTATGTTCTAAAGGCCACTGATCTCCATGTTTAAGGAATATGCAATGCATGATAGTAATCTCTACTCACAGCAAAACTTACGCAAGTTATGCTATCAAACAATAAACAATATATATATATATATATATATATATATATATATATATATATATATATATATATATATATATATATATATATATATATATATAGGTATAATCAGTTTTGAGATTTAATTACATACATTTTCCTTGTTGGTGGTGTATATTGTTTTTCATATGATGTCCTCAATTCCGTATATTTGTATATGATTATTATTAGTTCCATCACATTTAATTAATAACAAACAACGTTCATTGAAGGTCATCTAATAGCAAAGTGTGTCAGTCAGGTGATGTGTTGTGGTGACAAATGAGTGCGTATTTGTTTTCTGAATGAGTCTAATGTACCGCAGTCTAAAATCTGATGAGGGAGGCAGTTCCAGTCACGTATGGTGCGTAGAAAGTATGAGTGCTTGTATGCGTCAGTGTTTGTGTGATATGTTTGGTATTTATGGATGTATGTGTTACGAGTACGTTGACGGTTTGCGTTGTGTAGGTATATTTGTGGGTCAATGTCAATGTGAGTGTTTGTGATCTTGTACATAAGTGTAAGTGTGTGCTTGTCTGCGTAAGTGAAGAGGTTCCATGTTTATTTGTTGTTTGATCCGTGTTGTGATGCCAGGCGTTCCAGTGTCATTGTTTGTAAGGAACCTAGCCGCCTTGGTGTTGATTTGTTCTAACCTATCAATGTTTATGTGTGTGTAAGGATCCCACACCGTGGAGCAGTATTTAAGTGTTGGTCTCACAAGTGTGGCATAAGCTATGTGTTTTATGTCAGGTGTGCAGTTATGTAAATTCCTCCTCAGGATCCCCAGAGTTCGGTTGGCTGTGGCACTGATGTGGTCTATGTGAGTGTTGAACTTTTAGTTAGTGAGGTGGACACCAAGATATTTGTGTGTATGGACTGATTCAAGTTCTGAATTATGGAGAGTGTAAGTGTGATGGTTGGGGTTGTGAGCTCTGGTGAATCTTAATAGTTTGCACTTGTCAGGGCGGAAATGCATCTGCCAGGTGGTCTCCCACCGCTGGAGGGCGTCCAAGTCTTTTTGTAACAGTCTGCAGTCGTCAGTAGTCTTAACTGCTCTAAACAGCAAACTATCGTCGGCAAATAGTCAAATGGAAGAGTTAGGCGTGAGAGTGGAAGATCATTAATGTACAGGAGGAAAAGAAGGGGGCCTAGAACGGTGCCTTGAGGGACACCTGAAGAAACAGGGACAGTGTCAGATGAAGATCCGTCAATAAGAACATGTTGAGTCCGGTAAGTAAGAAATGCAGTGATCCAGTGTGGAATAGGTCCTGAAATACCGTAGTATTTCAATTTCAATGTTAGTCTTTTGTGCGGGCCTTTGTCAAGGCTTTGGCAAAATCTAAAATAATAGCGTCAGCTTGATTGATGTCACGTCGGTCAAGTAGCCTCGTAATGTCGTGAAATGTAGTAATGAGTAATAGACTTATAAGTAATAACACGCCAAGGAAGTATCAAGTTCCAAAAATCCTTCTCGTTGAGTTACTGTTGCAACACGCTACGGTTTCTATTCTTGAAGATTTGAAAACGTTAATACCATACGGCAAAGGGATGACTAAACTGAAAACCAGCGCCACATCCTGTCGACTTTAGCTTTTAGGTTAAGATTTTCCATCATAATCAATTAATAGTACTTCCACCACTGGCTTACGCCGGTTTTCTTGCAACATTTTTTTCTATTACCAGCACTAATTCGCTATTAACCCCGTTTAATTAATTAATTAACACAGCGGAGGTCGCCCTCAGCTGCGCCCATAGGGGATGAAATTTTACGCAGGTATACACACAGATCCCTTGAAAGCTGCCTGACATTATTATTGCATAAGAAGCAAAACTTGGTCCAGATGGGATTTCTGATATCAAGAGGAAAATATATAGGTATAATTGATAGTTGAGCGATGAGCAAGTGCTGAATGCATGTAGACATGCCTTTTTTAACTTCTTTCCAGAGGAGCCTCGGACCCTGCTTCTACTTTTTATCAGATTCAAGCAGGGTTAAGGACTTTATGGAAAAGTGTTGCAGCCCCCATCCCAACCAATCCAGATAAGGATTTGTGCTGCTTCCAACCCATGGGCACGGACACATAGCTCTTGAGAGGAGAGAGTCCCCCGGCCAACCTATCTCATCTTAAATTGACTTCTTACTGCAGCAGCAATGGTAGCTGTAGCAACACCAGTAATAATAATAATAATAATAATAATAATAATAATAATAATAATAATAATAATAATAATAACAATAATAATAACAATAACAATAACAAAAATAATAATAATAAGAAGAAGAAGAAGAAAAAAATAAGATGAAAAAATAAATAATAATAATAATAATAATAATAATAATAATAATAATAATAATAATAATAATAATAATAATAATAAAGAAGAAAAAGATGAAGAAAAAATAAATAATAATAATAATAATAATAATAATAATAATAATAATAATAATAATAATAATAACAATAATAAACACTTACCTCCACTTAGTTGGTAGGATGAAACCCATTGGCCTTCACACTGTTGCTTCATTATACCATTGTTCATCTGTTTGTCTTCCAAGCCTCGATCAGTGTCAACATATCTGTGGGAAAAGAAAATACATAATTAGTGTTGGGTATATACCTATGATATTATATGTACTGTAGTACACAATATGTACGGATTACTCATTAAAAGCCCTCTGTAGGCATTTCAATACGTAAACCTGTCCCAAGTTAAGAAACCTTTGTACCTTACAATTAGTTAAATACATACCTATGCATATTGACAATTTCAGGTATACCTACCCAGTGGCCTCGGGTTAAAAATAAGCACAAGGTCAACAATAGTAGCACAAAAATACTTACCACTGCATCCTCTATTTACAGTTAATACTGATATACGCAGTTTTTTATCTTCAGAATGGGCTTCATGGATGTAATTTCTCTCATTTAAGAATAAAGATGCAATACTACCAATATATATACAATTCAAACTCACTTACAATACGCAATACAGCTTTTGTCTCTCCACCAAGCGATGGATGTTGCCGAATTATATGTTCAGCATAGAGCTGCCAAGATTACCTCTTCCTTAAACAAAACTTACAAAGAAAGGGTCTTAAGTCTTAACATGTTCTCCTGAAAACGCCGCCTCCAAAATATTTAATGGTTTTACATAATTATGTGGGTGAATCCAAGTTGTTTATGATTAATGGAATGTCACGAAGGAATAATAAAGGCATAAAACTTGGATGATATTGAGTTAATGGTAGCCAACTCCTGTGAGGTTAATACATTATGTGTTGTATTTTGGTCTTAGAATGCAGTACATGCAGTAACAACAGCTTCCGGAAAACTACAGAAACTTATCATGACGCAAAGAGTTTATGAGCCCTGCCTGGCACATCGCATTATGGCAGCGTGGGGGCGTCAGGTTAGGTTAGGTTAGTTAGTCAGGTTAGATCAAATTTAGTTTAATTAGATTAAGTTTACAATAAATACATATGATAGAATCCGCGCTGCGCCGGGTTTGTCACTGGTAGAGAGAGTGAACGACGAGGATTTACATATTCCTTCCAAACTTATGTGTAAACAATCCAATGTTTTAGTACGGGAATAGAATCTGTTCGCACCTCCGATACTTCATTTCTTACTTAACCATTAACTGCTCCTCTGTTGTCATATATATTTTCTACTAACCTTCAAACCTCCGAGAATACTATGAGAAATGATGTAGAGATCTAAACAACTGAGAAAATAGCGATGAAATGTGTGCGCGGCCTCGGGCGATGTAAACGACATATGTGTCACCGCCACAGTTATATACCTTTATAACAATATATAACCTATATAAATCTGTGGTCACCGCCGTAGAGTCCCTAACTGCCGTAGCCTACTCCCATCTAGTGGTAATAGGTTTTTTATAATTTAGCAGTGGGAGGTCACTATATACTACCTACCTTACTATACTTACTCCCCTATACTATACTATAAAAAAAAATGTTTCATTTCATCTGTCCACCAACAAAGCGGGAATTTTGATGGATGTTGTGATAGACATTCAAGCTTTTCAATAATATATTTGAATGTTTATGTATACAAAAAAACAACTCAGTCATTTGCATCGATAATCTAACACACAAGCACGCGAAAAGACAAGCTTGTGTCAAACAACATAGTCACATCCTTGGTCACATCATGCTCAAACGATCTATGGTTTTTCAAATTCATTGATTGATAGCTCATTTCAGGTATATTAAAAGACATCTGGCTCTGCAAGTGCAAATAAAGTGTACCTTAATAATTTACTGCATAAAAATAAAGATTAATAATCGAAATAACATGAAATAATAAATAATAACTATTGAATGCGAGGCTAGGCTATTTCGAATATTAGGCTACCCATGTTATTTACATGTAACACATCAAAATTCCATATGTATAGACACTTGCAGTCGTATGTCACTTTATGTACCTGAATGAGACGAAATATGGGTATCTGAAAAGCTATATATATAGGTCGTTCAAGTATGATCAGACTAGGCTATTTGATATACAAGTTGTTCCTTCGTGTGCTTGTATGGTAGACTATCGATGCAAATCTTCTGTTTGCGGTTCATATGAGATGCCGAGGTTTTTTTTTTTTTTGTGTGTGTGTGTGTGTATACACAAACATTCAAATATATCACTGAAAATATAAAGTTGATCTTCACGCAATCACGAACTAACAATGCGCTGGTGCCACATCTACGATCGCGAGTAGACAAACGGAATGAAACGGACAACCTACCTATACTACCTATACCTATACCTATCAGGGCCGTCATTTCTGGGGGGGGGGGGGGGGGGGGCTAGAAGGACAGTAGGACCCTTAGTGTTTTCTACATCGGCCTCAAAATGCCCCTAAAAGGGTTTATCTTTCAGAAAAATAATTCCCTCACCTGCGCATGCTCACTTCGTTCGCCACCCTCCCACACAATTCATGAACCTATGATGCCCTCTAGAGCCCCCGCCAAAAAAAAAAAAAAAAAATTGCCAAAATTACGGGCCTGCCTATACTACCTATACTTTACTACATACCTTACTACACCTACTTCCATCTAGTGGAAATAGGTAATTTATTCCCCCTAATTTAGCAGTGGGAGGTCACTATATACTTGGGTAGTTTACACTATGCGACTAGCTGGTGTGTCAGGAGAAGTAGGCTACTTTCCTATTATAGAAGGTAAAGGTAAAGTTGGGGGCATACGCTGAAGCAGCACGTGGCCTCGGTGCTCATCTCCGTAACATTGGCCCTTGAGCCTGTGGTGGGAGGGAGCCCATTACCCCGGGACACAGGGCCAGTGTGACATCCGGGTTACTTTCCTAAAGCCATATAATAATGTTTTCCACTAATCTTTACACCTTTTGGAAATTCGTAGGAAAGATCAAAACAAGTGTAAAATTAGCAAGAACAGTGTTTCTTTAGTTGACCGCTAATGTCTGTTCAATAATCCGGAAAGTTACCCGAATTAATCCTAACGATCAAAGAATTAACTGCGTCTCACCTGCGTTGAGGGTCCATCCACGTACGGTCCATCAGCCCTGAGTCTATTTCCAAAGGCCGAAAAGATCAGTCGGGTTCTAATGAGTGTTTTTATAGGTTCATGTAACAGAAGAAGACTAAGCCTACCATTATGATCACAAAAGTACCCATGGACAGGCCCAGAAATCGTACGAAAGCCTTGTCAAATGTGTGTGCTTGGGCGACGAACATGGCCCCTTGTGACCCACGCGGAATAGGCTGGACAGCAATTCATGGCACTCCTCCTCTTCGCTCCTTCAAGGCGTTACAATGAACTATGCCCCGTCCAGCTACGTATACCGCTGATCGCCTCCGTAGTAGCTGTCCTTGTATAGCCACTCAAACACTTCAATTGCTTCACTTCACTTGCTTGGCGCTTGCTTGTTTCTTCTTCTTCTTCTTCTTTAGACCTCTTCTGACCCTTTGTATCGCTTATGTCTTTTTTCTTCATTTTTTGTATCCTTTTATTTACTTTGTTTCCAGCTTTCACTCAAGGATATTTTCATTTGGTTTGGTAGGATTTATGTAACTATTTTGGTTACATTTACGAATGAGTCGGAATGACATCCAAATTGCTTGATATCTCACTCATGTAGTACAGTCCTGCAGCCAGTGTGAAAATACGCCACTTGGTGATGTGAATTTGTATGTTCTCCATTTTTTATTGATGTCTGACTAAAAATGTATTTTGCTGTTGCTGTCAAGTAATATATTCCTATTCTTGCATATAATGGCTGTGAATCCTTTTTATGTCTCCTAATTTTCATAATATGAGAGAAATATCACCTGCTATAAAGCCATGGAGGTCTTCATTACAAGCTAAATACTGTGTGGATAATTGAAACACTGGTAATAAATATATGCCAATGAAGAAGTGGCAAAAGTCAGTATAGGTGTAATCATATACTTTTAATGGTAAAAATGTGTACAGTACTTATATACAACTAACACCCATAAGATTCTGAGCAGAGCTGTGGGTAAATGATTCACATGAGAATGCATATTCCCCCATTGACTGATTACTGATTATAAGACAGCTTCAGTGTGTTTACTTCATAAAATTTTCTACAGTAAATAATTCCCTAAAACTGTAAAACGAACAAAAGTCATTTATTGGCGAATGATATTTGACCCATTTACAATATTGTTACGCCACCCCCCCTACCACACACCATACACGGGCAGGCAGGTGGCGTGATCCCCAGAACAGCCACACGGGCACCAGTCACTCACAGCGGCCCACATCGAACACCGAGGGGAGGAGGGGACGAGGCAGGGCACAAAGGATACACGTTCAACACTAAGTTCTAGTTTAATGACAGGTTCCTCACAGAGTACAGCAACTTTCAAGGGCACAGAACAGTTAATCAGGCACAGTACAGGGGCACGGCAGTCACGCACACACGGATGCACACAGCTCGCGAGCGGAGCAGCTCCCCCTCTCTCAAGCCCAGACACGCGTCTTCTCCACTACTCCTCAGCGCCTCTCGCTCGCCACTCTCCACTCTGCCGACTCAGCACTTCCTGCCCGGCGGCCGGAGGCCCCGGGCTCCCCTCTGTCTCTCTTGTCCCAACAAGTAGAGTTGCACCATGCTGAGCTAACATTGCATCATGC
Organism: Eriocheir sinensis; assembly: GCF_024679095.1. Taxonomy (NCBI): domain Eukaryota; kingdom Metazoa; phylum Arthropoda; class Malacostraca; order Decapoda; family Varunidae; genus Eriocheir; species Eriocheir sinensis. The sequence goes on along the minus strand of NC_066509.1, from coordinate 10,424,631 downwards.
TACAATTTCATCACATTACACATACAATCATTCACATACAGCACATTCGTAACACTATCTCCCCCTTCAGAAGGCAGTCGACCCGGCTGCCCCAACATTCAACAAACAAAACATGAAATTAATCAAACTAATCAGTCCCCTGGGACATCACTAAAGTCTCTTAACCATCCCGGCCGACGCCTCTCTCGCCGAGGGCGCCGCTGGGATGCGGGCGGCAGCAGGCAGGCGGTGGCACCCAGAGCCGCGTCGTCGGCCCCAAGTACTTGCTCAGGGTCGTCACTGACATCTGCCGCTTCGCCCGCACCGCCCATGTTCTCGTTCGTCCCTTGGTCGACCTCTGACACGTCCCCTTCGCTGCTGCTGGGGCTCACGTCCCTCTTGCGCCGGCAGTATGTCTCCTTCATTTCATGGCCTGGCCTGCCCCCTTGAGCTTGCCCCGTACGCGTCGGTGCACCTCAGCCAGGCTTTCCTGCAGTGCCGCTGCGAAGCCAGAGGTGACGGTGGGCAAGCTCACGTCGGGAGGCCGCCCCGTGGCCAAATCCACCGGTAGCCTGAGCTCCCGGCCGAACACTGAACACAGAAAAATACATGCAATACACATAAATCAGTCTGTCCTCCATAGTCTCTTCTCGCGCCCCCAAGGGGCTCCGCCTGTCAGCCACGCCGTCGACCAGCCGCCAGTCCTCAGTGGGCTCTTCCACACCATCCACTCCACGTGACGCTCGGGACAGTCGACACCGGCTCCTGGCCTCCACCCTCGGGGCAAGGTGCCCTCGCTCAGCCGTGACTACCTCCCCACGCAGCCATGCTCGAAAACCTCCTGGAAGCAAAGGGCACCATTCCGGTCACCCTCTCCAGCTCCCGTCCGAGGCCACCACGAGCCTTACTGGCCTGCGTCAGGTAGTCGAGGCCCAGCAAGCACGGCTCGTCTCGATCGGCGACGTCCATCGGCCGGCGCTCCACAGCGCTGCCTACGCCGATACGAGCCTCCACTGGCCCCTCCAGCAGCACACACTACCCCGGGTCAGGCCGTGCCGAGCACTCCTCAGCCCCCGGTGTCCACTGTCACGCGTCGTGGCTACAACCGCTAAGCCTCCCACTGGCAACACGCTGGTCGGGCGGCGGCAGCTTACTCAAAGCGGGGCCCGAGGGCGGGAGACGGCTGGAGCCTGGAAGTCGGCTCCCTTCTCCAGCCCGTCCGCGCTTCCCGCCCGCGCCGCGTCCCTGGGCCTGGGACAGGCACTCAAGCGGTGGCCTGACTGGCCACAGTCCTTGCAGCGAGGCTGGTGGGCATCGGGGCTTGGCCGGTCAAGGGAACGCGTCCTTCGCTCCCCCAGGCACCGACTGCACCTATGCCCCCTCTTGCCACAGCCCCCGCACGAGCCACGGAAGCCCTCCGGGCTCGCCTTCATCTTCACCTTCGCCATCCGGCCCCGGAAGTCATGGCAGGGCGGGGCGGCCGCCGCTAGGTCGCTGGTCATCGTCAAGGCCCCGAACTCCAAGGCCCTCGTCAGCGCGTCGTCGGTCCACGGCAGGGGGTGAGAGTCCTCGCCAGTCTCGTCCCTCAGCGCCCGGCAGTCTGCACAGAAGTGCTGCGTGCCGTTCTTCTTCATATCCAGAACGACTGTTGAGGGCCACGGACTGTCTGTCCGCTCCATCACCCCCTGCGCCGCCAGCTCGTTGACGGCGCGCTGCAGTTCCTCCCGCCTGGCCGGCACGACACGTCGGGGCGGGCTCCTGGTGGGTGCACCATTTCCCGTGCTGATGTTGTGCTTCACCAACCCCGTGCAGCCCAGCAGGTCCACTCCACCCCCGCTGAACACGTCCGCGCACTGAGCCAGGGTGTGGCGCACCCTCGTCTGCGCCTCCGTCAGGTGAGCGGCGCTCTGGTGCGCCGAATCCTCCAGGAAGTCGGGCAGCGGCCTCACAGCGGCCGACTCCGCGCTCCCCGACGCTTCCTCTTGTTGCTCCACCTCCTCACAGGTGCCCAGCTTGGCACCAGCGGGTACTTCCCGAGCCTCGTCGGAGGAGTTAGCCACCAGCACCGTGACTGACTCCTCCCCCGCTCCTTCGAGACTCCGTCCGGCTGCCACACCATCAGGCAGCTGCAGGCCCTCCGTGGACTCCACCGTGCCTTCCGCCGGCATCGCGTCCGACCGGCAACACAGGACCCTGGTCTCCGTCCCCGGGGCAAGGTGCAGTCGCTCCGCCGCGACTACCTCTGCACAGCCGACCTTCGGGAGCAAAGGCGCCTGTCCGCGCAGCCTCTCCAGCTCCCGTCCAAGGTCGGCACAGGCCTCGCCCTGCGGCAGGTAGTCGAGGCCCAGCACGCACGGCTCGTCTCGATCGGCGACGTCCATCGGCCGGCGCTCCACAGCGCTGCCTACGCCGATACGAGCCTCCACTGGGCCCTCAGACTGCACGCAGTGCCCCGTGACGATACACAGCCTCTGTGGCGCGTCCTGGAGTCGCGTAGCGGCCAGCATGTCAGGCCGCCCCAAGGTCCTCTCGGCGCTCCCCACCAAGCGGCCTGGCTCGTCCACTGAGCCCCGTAGCGCTGTTGTCAGCTGCAGCGCCTTCTCATCCTCGCCCCAGCCCTGGGCAGCAGCTGGCATCTTGAACTGGGCCTCCCATACCAACTTCCCGCCGTGCCCCGCTGGCTTAAGCCTCCCTGAGCACGGTGAGGCCGAGGGGCCGCAGAGAGGAGCAGGCAGACCACGTGGGCTGCAAGCCGGCCGGCATGGCGGAGAGGGAGGCGGTGAGAGAGGCAACGAGGCAGGGTAAATGGGTCCGGCTCCAGCACCAGCTGAACCCAAGGGAGCGGCTCCGACGGCTCCCCAGCCTCCTGCAGCCTCCACCGGCTCCGCCAGTCCGCCACCAGGCTTCAGGGGCCCTTGCCAGGGGCCCCACGCGGAGCCCCGCCAGTCCGCCACCCGTGCACCCGCCGCCAGCACACGTGACCCTTCTTGTTCCTCCCTGCACCACGTTGCCACCTCTCGCTGCTGCCATGGGAGAGAGAGCGGACTACGTGACCTGCGAGCCGGCTGGCATGGAGGAGAGGGTGGGGGTGAGGGAGGCAACGAGGCGGGGGCTCCCCAACCTCCTGCGGCAGCTACTGGTTCCGCCACGACGCTACCAGGCTCCAGGAGTCCTTGCCAGGAGCCCCAGATAGGCCCCTGCAGGACCGCCGCCCCGGCGCTTCCTGCCAGAACTGAGCCTTCTTCCTCCGCGTGCGACCGTGCCACCTCTCGCAGCTGCCTCTCCGCCTCCCTCAGGCCTCGGACCTCGCCTTCCGGGGTCCGCACCTCCTCCAGCCGTTCACTCCTCGCGCTGTCGCAGCCCTGGTCGGTGTACTGCTGGGTTTCCACCTTCAGCGACGAGAAACAGCTCTGGAGGACCTCGGCAAGATGGCGTGCCTGCTCGTCTGCCCTCTCTTCTGCCCTCTGAGCCTGCTCGCGTGCCCTCTCGTCTGCCCTCTCTGTTCTCTGATCCAATTCCTGCCTCAGACTGGCCAACATGGCAGCGAACAAGTCCATCTGGCCCGGCTTCACCTCACCCACGTCAGCCTCGGCCTTGCCCGTCTCCTCACCCTCACGGCGATCACTGGGGGACGCCATGACACTCGGCGCGCTTCACTGTTCACTTATCCCCACTCCTTTGACACCAAGTGTTACGCCACCCCCCCTACCACACACCATACACGGGCAGGCAGGTGGCGTGATCCCCACCAGAACAGCCACACGGGCACCAGTCACTCACAGCGACCCACACAGAACACCGAGAGGAGGAGGAACGGGGCAGGGCACAAAGGATACACGTTCAACACTAAGTTCTAGTTTAATGACAGGTTCCTCACAGAGTACAGCAACTTTCAAGGGCACAGAACAGTTAATCAGGCACAGTACAGGGGCACGGCAGTCACGCACACACGGATGCACACAGCTCGCGAGCGGAGCAGCTCCCCCTCTCTCAAGCCCAGACACGCGTCTTCTCCACTACTCCTCAGCGCCTCTCGCTCGCCACTCTCCACTCTGCCGACTCAGCACTTCCTGCCCGGCGGCCGGAGGCCCCGGGGGCCCGGGCTCCCCTCTGTCTCTCTTGTCCCAACAAGTAGAGTTGCACCATGCTGAGCTAACATTGCATCATGCTACAATTTCATCACATTACACATACAATCATTCACATACAGCACATTCGTAACAATATTAAATTATATACCTCCACAATTTTAAGAAATAATGCAGTGCAGAAGGAAGCATTTTTGAAAGGTTAGCTGAGCCATAATATAAAAAAACATATCTTCATGGAAAACACAACACGTACCCATACATTAATTACAATTAAGATGGGTTGGATTTCAGTGATAAGAAAAACAATAAAAGACACAATTGAGAAGGCTGCAACAAACATTGTGGCCACAAAGCAACGTTGCCAAATTGTCGTACACTGAACATTGCATTTACCATTTTTAGGCTCCAAGACGGTCGTAACCACACAAATAACGATAGGAAATTAAAGCTAGCGTCAAAACTGTTCAATATTGATGGGTTTCGTTCTTTTTTGCTATAGTTATCGGTCAGAAACTACAAAAATGCAATGCGCTGAGTACGATAATTTGGCAACGCTACCACAAAGCATATCATCCACAAGGGAAATGTTGTCTTACATTCATAATTAAAATCTGTTTTAGTAATATATGGCACATGAAAAAGACTATCAAAAGTATAAAAACTCTTTCTTTACATGTGTTATGTTTTAACAAGTACAATAATGTGTATACCACACCTTCCCATTTAATGGGTCCAAACTGCACCAAACCATATGGGAGAGTGGGTTGTTAATAGTTATAATCCTGTTTCCATGATTAGCAAATTAAGATTTTTTTTAATTTGAAAATTTATTAGTAACAACCTAATACTGTGCAAAACATCAGAGGCATACATGAGATTTTTCAAGCTAAAATATTCTAGTCATAGTACTTTCATAAACTTTACCTTCCTGAAAATTTCTGGACCCAAATTATGGCATGCACACTACATGTTAATATGGAATGTTAAGAGCCTAGAAACTGCTATCCTTGGCTGAAGTTAAATGCTACTGATTTAGAAAGTGAAAACGTTTACATACTTGTAATGCAGACTATATAGTGTACATGCAGTAAGAGAAATGTGGAAAAGACAGGATGTGTGGAACCATTAGCATGAGTAACACTGACAGTCCATGTTATGTGCCTATGGAGTACACTGATACAACAAGGTGATTTTCTAAACTGATGCTCATCAAATTGTTTTCTGCATTGGAGACATGTTGTGTTTGTCTAAATGTAGATTTTCTGTGGGTTACATTTTATTTTGAAAAAGTAAAGCCTTGGCTGAAAAAAAATTATGATACACTTCTAAAGAAGAATTTATGTGTTCCATTAGGGGACAGGCACAGAATCACTATTGTACGTATATACCAAGATACATATAACCATATTAATATATATGAAAATTCTGAGAAATATTGCACATATATAACTTTCCCAAAAATTACACTGTTGAACATTTATATTTCTTTGAATCTGATGATGTAAAATCTAACACATTGAAGTGATATGTGAATGTGTATTAAACTACATTATCTTGATACCCAGCTCTTTCTGAACTCACATTCAAGAGGTGACAAGACTTTAACTAGGAATGCATACAATGTGTACTCTTGACATTTCTCCAGAACAAAACATCATACATTCAGTGTTTCTGATACAAATATCTGAATATAATTTATCTCTTCTGGTACCTGACTATTCTCAAATTTCATTATAATGTCTGATACAGTAACTGTAAACAACCTCCTACAAATCATGTTGTGAAAAACAGCATGCCCCAACACATCAGACAACAATAATCAGGCTTTGTTCAGTTTGTTTTTCCTGGCTAAAAAAATTAAAACAATTTCAATAGTGATATCACCTTTCAGAGGCATCTTATCGCCACAGCCACTTTCAGCAGAAAACGGATGACAAAGTTACCTGACGGATCAGCAGAACACCGTCCATAAGACGTTTTAGGCACTGGTCATGAGATGAAAGTGTTGCCATCTAGACGGACCCATATATTACCGCACTGGACCTATCGGACACATTATCCCCAGTTTCTTCAATTATCATTCAAATTCTTCCATAAGCATTTCCCAGCCTCTTCCTAAATCAATACCTCTCTTTTCCCCAATCATTCCCCACTGTCTGGTTTAAAATACTACTGCTCAGTGGGTGAAGTCGCCCATGAATAATGGTTAATGATAGTGGAAACTGACCTCATATGTTCTCATAATGTTGAAAGTTTGTCTCTGCCAGCTCAATGGTGACTTCCAGACTTGTTCTGTAAGTCAGGCAAGAGTATACCATTACTGAATTTTTTTCAGTAAGGTGGGGCAGTGTCTACATGGCTCCTGCTTAATCCAAAAATGTTTAGGAATGCCTTTTTGCATAGTTACAAGTATATTGTTAACAATACCCATAAAATATTTCTGATTATTTCCTATATTGTGAGAATCATGTGTTCACTGCCTTTTTTGTACAACACACATCAAGGTGCTTCTGTATGAATGCATTTTACAGGTTAGTCACCTGAAGCCCAAAATTCTCCAAATAACTGTTGCATATTGTAAACATCAATGATCTCAAAGCACTTGTTTATGCATTAACAAGGCTCACCAACCTGTTGTGGTGGTATTCCTTTATGAATGCTTCACAAGTTATATGCTTTCCCCAGATTGCTTTTTTGCTTAAACTCTTGTCCATTCATCAACATTCAGGGACCTTCTAGTTGCACCAGATGGAGGAGCAACGTAGTCCTATGTTGACCGTTCAGGTAACATCATTGTAGAATCAAACTTATAATCATAACAATTATTAAAAATAGATGTATTAATAGGTGCTGGTTTATATTCTGCTGCAAGCATTGTATGATGCTGTGAGAGCCGTGACTGGTCGAGAGCAGTAGTACAAACACTCATGATTGGCTGAGACAGAAGTGGCCATTCCACCTCCCAGTTAGATGCCAACCTCTTATGTTTATCAAAATCAATGAATGATAACTTTTACCGTTTACCGTTTACCACTGATGAGGTTTCAGGCCCCGTACTAATAAATGGATTAACAATATATTTTGAAGATGATTGCGCATGTGGATTTCTTTTTTATAAGTAATAAATCAGAATGGAAGAAGGAAGAAAGTAATTGAATAACTTCAGCTCTGTAGCCTAACACAAGAGTACTGTGCCGCACCACACTGAGAGCTTTTCAAACAGGGAATAATATGCCTACAGTCTGATGTTTATCAAATAATGTAAGAGACGTTCATCATGGATGACACCTATACAAAACTGATTCCTATTTACATGAATATTTACGCATTAAACATCTGGGGAAGTCAATTTACATGTTTCTGTAAAAGCTAAAGCATTTGAACAATGATATTATACAATAATATCAACTTGAGACCTAATGGCAATAAAACACCTACAAAAGGCAATGCCTGAATTATATCACGTAGCTGTTTCTCTGTAAGTAAACTAATATGAGTAAGGTGAAGTGTATACAATTTAGCGTCACCATTAGTCACTTCTAATTAACAAGTCCTTTACTTGAAATTTTCTGACCTTGGCTCTAGCAAACTATACATGCTGATTACTAAAAAGACAATTAAGGTGCAGTGCATATAATTCAATGTAACAGTGAGTCATATCCCTTAGATCACTAGCTTTGCCTGTCTCTGACTAAAGCTTTAGTAGATTGTAAACATGCTTCAACATTATGCAGCATTTCATTACACTACCCATGTACGTACCATGTACACAAATTAGCTTAGTTACTTTGTAATGAGGCAGTATACCTCCACTTTTCAGGTAAGGCAGAAAAGGAATCACTTACTAGTCATACCAAATGTGTGCTTGGAGTTGCCTTCTAAAAAAGAAACAGTACGTATGAGGTGCATCATGTACTACTTCTAATGCTGCTGGGAAGCCCACTGCAACTCTGCTACATGTGCTGCAGTGCCAGGTGGAGGTCCTTGATGGTGATACAGCACCAAGGAGCACTTAGATGTACATGACTGTAACTAGGCAATATGCCTCCAGTCATCTGATCTTGAGAGAAGGAGAAATCTCAAGTTACTATTTCTCAGTTCCCTCAGACCCTGGGTCTGTGTGTTGATCACCATTCCAAAATTACCTTATAGTTTACTGCTATACATGACCAAGAACTATGCTATCACACCTCACAATCTTCTTGCAAAAAGGTTTGTTGCCAATAGTATCCACGAAAAAAGGGGGAAAAAAGGTGTTAAATTGAAATTTTTCCCTTTTTCATATGATAATGCATTTACTTACAGTCAGAATCTGGTTACAGGTATTCTGGGCCATGGATACACCATAAGGGCCACCTCCTCCAGGTCCTGGATCAGCCATCGGGTCCATAGTTGCGTCAGTGGGTCAGGGGTGAATGGCACCTTGGTGGTGGTGGGCCGAGGGTGGCTGAGGGTTGGGTTGGGGCTGCCTCAGGGGTGTCGTTTTCGAGACATTCGTTGAAGGAAACAACCCTTGAAGGAGGGCAGTCGCACATCAATCTCTCCTTCCTCCAGCTGATGGTAATCAGGAGAGTGTTTTCAAAATCAGAAGCAACTCCTTTAAATAAGTAAAACTTTTAACAAACATTTAAAAAAAATCAGGGTATTATCTTTTCACATAATCTAACTGACCATATTCCATATTAAAGGTAAAGTTGGAGGCATATGCTATTGCTGCACATGTCCTTGTTCATCATCTCCATCACATTGGCCCCTGAGCCTGTGGCAGGTAATAACCCACTAGCCATGTGACCGTATGACATCCAAGTTACCATATTTTACCATCCCTAGGTTTTCCCAGGTGCTATTATTGACTAGCACGAAAGAGAGGATGAACAACTGAGTAAGTTTGTTGGCAGACTGCCCGAGCCAGGATTTGAACCAAAGCCTGCAAATTTATAGCCAAGTATGCTAACCACTTCACCATGGATGGACACTTTTCTATAGCAACAAATAAAAGTAACCTCATTAATGAGACACAGGGAGGAGCAGCAATTGAAGCTCTTGGAGGGGACATGGGATGGAGCACAGTTAGGGAAAGGCACATGAAAGTGAGATTCTAAGTAAGGCTGGAAAGTATGCAGACTAAAAGAGTGGCATGAAAGGTGTATCTGTGGAATAATAGAAACAGTAGGTGGGGAAAAAAAGTGCATAAACATGGCAGACAACAGTGTCATACTCATTGGGTGGGAGGACTGACCTTTTGAGGAGACAGAATGTGTATGAATGGAAAATGATGGCCAGAAGCAGAGAGGGTCTAGAGTGGGATTTGAAAAAGTGGTAAAATGAGGTAGACAGAGCAATGAAACATGTGGGACTAAACAGTAACAGGTGGAAGGATGAGATGGAGCAAAGAAGACTCTGGAATTATACAATTAGGGAGGCGGTGGCTAAGTGGTTAGCGTGCCAGCCCTGCATTCCATGCGCTGTCCATGATGAGGGTTCAAATCTGCCGCTAACAACCTTGGATTTAGTATGAAAGTTGGTATGATGGACCAGGGTGATCATCTTCTCTCTCAAGCTAGGATGCAGGGTATGGATATGAATGCAAGAAACTACAGTGTATTAATGGTCAGAGTCCTGCACCAAAGTGTGTCAGATGTATAACATGAGAGAGGATGAAAGAGTAGAACATGTAGTGTTAGAGATAGAATGGAAATGATGCAGATAATTCTGACTGTTTTGGGATGTGAAATTAATATGGTGGTTGAAAGAACAGGTAAATAATGGATGGTGCTTCTGTTGGAACTTTGTGGGGAGATGAGAGAACAAATGATTGATGCGGTGATAAAGTATTTGGAGAGAATGTGGTGTATGAGATGTGGACAGTAACTTCATATGTCGGGATGTAGCTAAACACAAGGCTGTCATTAAAAATGCATTGAAGCAAAACCAAGCAATGTAGCTTTAACTAAACAGACCCCTTTTGACATTTTAATGGGTGTTCAAGGGTAGTATTACCTGTATTTAGAATCTCACCTATGATGTGTATCACTGCATGTGAATGTAAATAATGATACAAGTAAAAGTATGATTATGTATGAAACACTGATGCACATATCTCACATGTCATTGTTTTCATGCGATGTTTTCATGTACTAATGCTCCACCATGCAGCTGGGCCCCTGAATACAAAAACCTGCCAACGATAATCTATTACCTTACCTCATCATGGGTGTAAATGTCCAGGTAGCAGGAGGGGGACACACACTGGCGGACACAGCGAGTGTGGTGAACGCCGCGCAGCTCCAGGCATCGTGGGGACTGGGCACACGCTACTTCATATTCTGACCAAACTTTTTCCTGGTGAGAAAAATTGGAAATTTTCATCTTATAAATACTTTTTGATGGTTCAACTGGTTGTTACACTGCATTACAAAAGCAACTTGAAAGACAAGATTCACAAGAATTATGGCCTATAAACTATGTAAAACAAAATTTTGTTTAATTTCAAAAGAATCTCAAAATTACTGATTACACATATCTAGATGATTCTATTTCAAATGCCTATCTTGAACACACATAAAATAGTCTTTAGGCACCAGCCACATGTAGGGAATGGTATATTTCAACTAATACATCAGCTAATTTCTATATTTCCATAAGATCTTTCCTGATTAAATTTTCTAATGCATTATACCATTTTATGGTGTTAAGTGTTTTTGGGGAAGTTGTACATTCTGTATTTCCTCCTGCCTGTGACTTGTCCTCTTTCAAGAAGAGTGTATCAAGACACCTCTCCATCCGAAATTGACCTCTCTTTTAGCTACTCTTATCTATTTTCTGTTGTGGGAGCGGCGAGTAGCAGGCTTTATATATATATATATATATATATATATATATATATATATATATATATATATATATATATATATATAATTTTTGTTACCCTTGAGCCGGTTCTTTTGTTGTAAAAAAAAAAAAAACATTCCCAGACCAACAAATTTGTACTCTATACTTAGCCATTACTCAGCTATGGATAATATGCACATGATGTCACAATCACCTGACCAAACAAATTCAACCCCTGTGGGCTGTAGTCTCTACTCATGTCACAAGAATGGTGATATAGTTTTATACTTTCAATTGATATACCAGGAGGGAATATAGTGTGTTGTGCCTCAACACAGGCCAACCAAAGCTACAAAGAAAGCTACAGCTGGAGAGGCCAAGTTGCTAAGTGGGATCAGGTTACTAAGTTAATGGAGTTGAGTCAGTAACTAAGAGCCAGCACTCAACCAATCAGTGGGAGCACATAGCCCTAGGACACCCTATGATGCCATCCCCAGGATTTCCTCCAAGCAAGTTTCCATGCAGATGAGTACAAACACTACCCCCGCCCCCCAAAAAAAGAAAGCAGCAGCATCAGGTTAGTAATTTAGAGGCAATAGGTTACTACATGTTAGTTAGGCAGGCAGGTTTAGTTACTTTTTGTAATCTTTAAATATTTCATCATGTGGATAAAGCTTTCTATCAGCACTTATAATTATTGTGTATATGAGACACCTGGTTATTGAGAAAACTATTAACTACACTCAAACTCAAGCTGCCTTATGAACTTACATTGTTTACTGTCTCCTTGTAGGGAAACTGTGTAAAGGTGTAGGTGGCCCCTGGAGCCCTGACACAGCTCGTGGCTGGCAGCAGCAGGCAGGTCATGGCCAATGCTGCACTCTGCATGTTGCCCAGTGCTGACCCCCACTCTGGCTCTGGCTCTGGAATATAACCCAAACCATCATTAGTTGCTGAGGTGCACTGGCAAAGGTTGAGGAAGAGGTCGAGGAGAAAAAGAACGCTAAGGAGATAAAGGAGGAGGAGGAGAATGAGGAGAAGGAAGTAATTAGGGAATAAAGAAAGGAACAAGAATGCAGGAAGGGCAGAAGAAAGAAAAAAATAGGGGCTCATGTGGAGAAAAGGAAGAGGAAGGTTAAAAAAAAGTAAATTGTAGCAGTGAAACCATGACTTCTTTACATTACAAAATACCTGTCAGACAAAAAAAAAAGGTATGTCAAGTGTATCTGTAAATGTCTCCACTCAGTCAAGCTTTGAGTGTGTGTGTGTGTGTGGGGGGGGGGGGGATACTAAAAAGCAGGGCAGTGCATGCAGTGACAACCCCCTGTGGCAATTCTTTTTAAGAGTGAAGGAACCCAGTGTGAGGCAGGAACAATCAGCTCCACCTACAAGTCTGGGAGAACCTCGAACTGGCGACCTCCAACCCTCTCCCCCGGCAGGCAGCTCTTCTGTCACTTGCTGTCACTTTCGCCTTTGCAACGGCACTGAGGATATCGTCTTCTTCTTCTTCTTCTTCTTCTTTTGAATTTTTACGCTTTGTGTCGTGTCTTAAGTCCATTTTAGTACTTCTTCACACTTATATACTTAACTAATCACTCTTATCACTGCGCACACTTATTTAGCCTAATTCACCCTGCCCTGAGCTTTTCTTTCTGTTCACTTTGATTCCACTGACTTGATTTGCCTTTCTATTTTATTTTCCTTTGTTTTCTTCACTTTAGCTTACTCTGGTCTTTTCTTTTTTGCATTTACATTTATTACATTTTTACACTGATGAGTCACTCTCGGCCTTTCGCCTTTGCAACGGCACTGATGAGCTAGTCTGATTTCCTTGTTTTCCTCTTATATTCTTTCCTTTTCTTTCCTCTTAATAGCCCAGATTTATGCTTTATTGCTCATCATTGCTTCTTCAATGTTCTTTTTACATTTATTCATTCATTTACATGGGTCAACAGTCATTATACCAGCCTGGGTTCTTGGGTCTATTGTAGTATTTGTAGTTTTTCCACGTGGCTCAGGGTGAAGCATAACTCTTACTATTATTACTATTACTGTTCTCTGTGTGGCAAGATGGCGACAAGAAGACTTTTGGCAACGCTGAGCAGAACAACAACAAAGATGGCGTCCACGACAGGAGCTCTCGGGGACTTTCCGTGTTGGGGACTCTTGCCCAGGTAAACGCGACGCACCGTATACTAAGAACAAACCTAATTCAAGAGGAGGCTTCATTTTCTCGCGGGTCATATTACTTTATTGCTTCGGAGGGGAAGGGGGGGGAGGGAGGGAGGCGGCCCGGTGGGGGATTGTTTTCCTTTCTTTTCTCTCCCTTTCCTTCATTCTCTGTTTTTCCTTTCTTCCTTTCCTTATTCTCTTTCTCACTTTCCTTCATTCTCTTTCTTCCTTTCTCTCACTTTCCTTCGTTCTCTTTTTCCCCTTCATTCTCTCTTCCTTTCTTCTTTTCCTTCATTATCTTCCTTTCTCCCTTTCCTTATTCTCTTTCTCCCTTTCCTTTCTCTCTCCCTTTCCTTCATTCTCTTTCTCCCTTTCTCCCCCTTTCCTTCATTATCTTTCCCTTTCCTTCACTCTCTTCCTTTCTCTCTCCCTTTCCTTCATTCTCTTTCTCCCTTTCTCCCCCTTTCCTTCATTATCTTTCCCTTTCCTTCACTCTCTTCCTTTCTCTCTCCCTTTCCTTCATTCTCTTCCTTTCTCTCCTTTTTCTTCATTCTCTTTCTTCCTTTCTCTCTCCCTTTCCTTATTCTCTTTCTCCCTTTCCTTCATTCTCTTTCTCCCTTTCCTTCATTCTCTTTCTTTCTCTCCTTTTCCTTATTCTCTTTCTCCCTTTTCTTCATTCTCTCTTCCTTTCTCTCCCTTTCCTTCATTCTCTTTCTCCCTTTCTTTCCCTTTCCTTCACTCTCTTCCTTTCTCTCTCCCTTTCCTTCATTCTCTCTCTTCCTTTCTCTATCCCTTTCCTTCATTCTTTTTCTCCTTTTCTCCCTTTCCTTCATACTTTCTTCCTTTCTCTCTCCCTTTCTTTCATTCTCTTTCTCCCTTTCCTTCATTCTCTTTCTCCCTTTCTCTCCTTTTCCTTCATACTCTTTCTTCCTTTCTCTCCCTTTCCTTCATTTTCTTTCTCCCTTTCTCTTTCCTCCTCTTCTCTTTCTTCCTTCTCTGCCGTTTTTTCATTCTCTTTCTCTCTCCCTTCCCGTCATTCTCTTTCTTCCTTTCTCTCCCCTTCCCTTCCCTTCATTCTCTTCCTTCCTTTTCCCCTTAGATATCTGTGGCTTTTTATTTTAGCTCGTTTGTTTGTCATATGCCACCTAAATATGTTGTTCACTCACCCCGTTTTCTTATTGACTTGTACTCTCATCTTGTCTATTTGTCAGATGTCACTTAAATGTGTAGTTTCCCTCCCGCTCTCCCTCCAATTTCCTCATGACTTAGGTCCAAATTCTTAAATGTACCAGGCTCCTGTGACGAGTAATTTCCAAGGCTAAAGAGAAGCTTAACCGGGTTTCCATGGGTGATTTTCCTGTTCATGATGCAGGAGTCTGTAAAACTATCACAAGCATCATAAAGCAGTCCATTAAAATCCCACATAGGCTGAAGGTGTTTTAAATTTCCCCCTATTTACCTATTATCTATTTTGTCTTATCATTTAATTTTGATTAATTATAAACTGAATGAGACTGCTTATCAAGAAGCCTTTTTGCCTGCAGTTCCTTTGTGTCTTTTCTAACCATCTAGATCCCCCTTTCCCAACCCCCTGGGGTGGACAAGACCTCAAAATATCAAACATGGTATTATTATATTATAATAACACATATACAACTAAACTAGTGGGGTCCCGGTGCATGATTTGAGTCGCCTGAAAAAAAGGTTGGAAACCACTGATCTAGATAGATAGACAGACAGACGGATTGAGCAATGAACGATGTCTGATATATCCAAAGAAGACTTATCTAGCTTTAATATCTACAGAGTTATAAGTATAAATGACTTCTCAGTAATTAGCTGTGATTAGATGCTTCCTTTACTGTAAAATAAAAAAATCTTGGATAGGGAGCGATGTATTGGACAACCCATCACTATAGGTACACCAACTTTCTGGCCCATTTTCTCAGCAGTTTATTGAGATACTTCAAATCTTTCTTTCACAATGAATTGCAACCTTTTCTTCATGTACTACTGCCTGGTAGCTGGTGGAGTCTTTGGTGTCTTTCTGCAGCCTCATCATTTCAAATATTGGTTAATTTGTACAATTATGCCTTCTCATAAAAAAATATTACCTTCTGCACTGCTAAGGATACTTTTTATGTTATATATGTGAAGATTTGAGGCATGGTTAACCTTACTGACTGGACAGACCTTCCTTGTTGGTAGAAGTGCCTCACAAACAATTCCATTGTTAGGCTTCATCAAGGGCTCCTAAGTGGAGTAAGTCATATGCAGCCAGAGAATGTCAGAGAATCTACTTTCTATGTCAGTAATATTTACAACATTCATGTATTATTATAATTCTTAACATAAAGTGGTATATATTTCTTTTATATAGGTAATATTCTCTATATCAAAGCTAGTAACAACTTGGATATTTGTATATCATAATTACATAGGAATCTACTTTTAATATGTATTATTGGACATGTATCAGTACACCATGAAAAGCTTGCCACTTCAGCAGGGAGGCAGATTAGTTGGATCACCACCACCATTAATGGGTTGTGATATGGACAGTCTTAAATTCTTTCACAAATTTACTGAAAAGTGAAAAACTCATTTGATTTATAGCCTATGCTTGCCACAAACTTACCCTACAACCAGAGAATGTGTTAAGTTAAATGGGGAAAACAATGCACAAATTATCACAAAATCATAATTATATGGAAGAATAAGTTGAAATAAATTGAATAAGAAAAAGAAGATAAAGCACAATAATACATTAGAAAACTATCATTTAGAATGATCTAAAGCTGTGAACAGATTGGTAACATTTGAAAATAATGTATCGTATGTGAAAGCTAGGTGAATCATCCCTTTATAAAGAGGGAAATAATGTCTGAAATAAGAAATTTCTCTATTTTGATTCAAATTTTCATTATGATTTTCTTTATGACTAATATATTATATTATGTATCTTTTCAAACACAGAAAAGAAACAGGGGTGATGAACTTCCTGAGCAAAAATCCCTCCTATGATGGCCGTGGTGTTGTCATTGCCATCTTTGACTCTGGTGTTGACCCAGGAGCACCAGGGCTGCAGGTGTGTTTCATGCACTACTTATTATTTGCCTTGAGACACAATGTGGACCTCAGTGTTACAGTCGTCCTTGTTTATAAATCTCTTCCTGGTGGTACAACTGATCTTTTTTGTTGTGAATGTTCCTCAAGATAAATTTCACCCAAAATTATCTTCCTTTGTAGATGAAACTGTTTTACTAATTGGAGACCCATCATGTTGTTTTATTTAGCTTTTCATAAAACTTCTTACACCACTTTCTCCTCATAGGTGACCACAGAAGGCAAAGTGAAAGTGATAGATCGCATTGATGGGTCAGGAGCTGGGGATGTGGACACCTCGACTGTGGTGACACCTGTGGACGGCACCATCACTGGATTGACTGGCCGGAAGCTGAAGGTGAGGATGAAAAGATGTGCTGACTTGGCCAGTATATTGTATGTGTGCTGTGTCTAGATGAGGGATGAATGGAGTTTTTGTGTCATAATGCTGTTTTGAGCCACAATTTTCTGATGGATAAATTGACATATTTGCATACATTAGTATGTTTTCTCTATTTACTATGTGATTTGGACTCCTGGGTTGACAGTCTGTTGCATCTTTAACCTCATCTGATAATCTCTGCATTCCTTCATTGCTTAACCTCACTCACACCCACATGTTTCCTCTCCCTCCCCAACAGATTCCTGAGTCTTGGGTGAATCCATCAGGAAATACCACATTGGGATGAAGGGCAGTTTTTCCCTGTACCCAAAACAGCTTCGGGAAAGAATGACCAAAGAGAGGAAGGAGAAGACATGGGACCCACTCCACAAAGAACTGTTGGCTGAGGCACAAAGGAAGGTACAGGTAAGTAATGACACTCCCTGACCACCCACATACATGTCCTTGTCATTTATGACATTATGGGCCATATTACAAGTCAAGCCCAAATTATTTTGGGCTCAATGATCAGCTGGTGTTGGTATTACAAGTAGCATATTTCGGTTTGGGTCAGGCTGCATTACTGGAACACTCAGGAAAGATTCTTAGGGGCCCCCCCCTGCCCGAAGGCTGCTTCCCGATAAATGAAAACAGTGAACTTTTTCATCCACTTCTTCACAGTGACACGCATTAGTGATGTTTTTTCCTCAAATTGCTATTAACCCGTGGGCTTCGGCTATGGGAAAGCCGAGAAGTGGCCGAGAAACAACAAAATTACACTTCATTTTGAGACTAAGAAAAGAGCATGGAACATACATCAGAGTACTCCTCTCATAACCATAAAGCCGTTAAAAATATTTAATTTTACTCAAACTCCATTATTTTGGGGTGGTGTTTGTTACAAAATAAACAGTCTCGTGACGCATGGCATCTAGCCGAGAGTCGCTTGTTGTCTATTATTAAGAATTTGACAAGTGATTCCTGTATGGATAGCTAATTCAGTATGCCATGACCTTACAGCATCACCTATGACAAAAAAGTACACCTCAAGATCACTCACCCACCACAATGACCTAGAGCATTCATGGTGGGTTGCGCTATGCCACCACCGCCTACAATTAGCTCAAATTAGGTGTTTTATGGCGAACCCTTTTTAGGGTCCACTGTACCACAGCCACGACTCGTGAAAGCCCTGAAAAGGGTCTGCCGACGTTCTCGGGTTAAGCGGGCCGGCCAGTCAAAAACGACGAAAATCAGTCAAAAATGAAAAAAATTGAAAAAAATTCCTCAGCTGCGTATGCCCTTTGAGAAACAAGTGACTGAACATGAAGACATATCTTTTTATATATCATTACAAATAAATGAAAGGATAAGTGCCATAATATCACTTCGCTTTGTTTGAAGGTTACACATTCAAAGCTCTACCTGGCCGTATCTCAAAATGTAAGCTATGTACCTTTGCATTTCAATTTCTCCACCATTTTCCAACCAGTTTTGATGAAACCAACTCCAAAACCATGCCTAGACTTGTACAAATCAAACTATAGTGAGGTTTTTCTAGTTTGTATAATGAAGTGACTGAATTATGGTGTATCTATGTCTGAATTTTTAGGGGGAAATTATGACCATGAAAGTTTGAAAATTTATATTCCACAAACTAATGATTATTGATATAATATCTCACTATACTTTCATTGGCCTAAACATGGTTCTTGTACTAAAGTATTTGTTCCCATGTAGAGCAATTATTATAGTAGAAATAGCCTTTAAAAAAAAATCAAATTTTCCAAAAATTTTCATTGTTAAAAAATGGAAAGGTGATAGATTGGGTTTTTTGGGGGGCTAAATCTTATGTGTAGGGTGTTCCTTATGTCTGGTATATAAAACATGACAATAACCCATTGAATAAAGAAAAAAGGGTAAAAAACAGCCGGCCCCCTTAAACTGTCAAGAAAGCCCATTACAAATTTACTTGATCGAAGAGAAGCTACGGTGAACATTGTAAATTACCCTCGTGAGTTTTAGGCTTTCATGTAACTACTCACAAGAAGAAGCAGAAGATGAATGGCATATGACCGCTGTGCATGGTATTATTATCATTTATGATGCTTTCAAAGCTACTGCCACGTTAAGACGGTGTATCATGGGCTTATTAGCCGAGGCTTCAAGAGATGAATCAAACACATTAGTGCAGTGGGCCTCTTATTCTATTACAGATAACGGCGCCTCATTTGAACTGCGTTTGAGAAAACGTAAATAGGGAGGACTCAGAAAACACACATTATGAGTATCGACACATTCTATCCTGAATTGAGCATTTGTATGATGTATGCCTTATGTCATTATCCTTTTCTAATAAAATAGTAACAATTTCGTAAGGCACTGCGTGCTTTAAATCATCCAGAAATTTAAATAAAGGGTAGACTGGCCTTTTAGGATTGCGTATATCTGGCTTCTCCCAGAAATGCCAACCTCAGAACTCCTGACATCTTTTTTCCCTTCATATGTAACTACAAAGACAGCATTGTCTGTGTAAATGCCATTTAAAATTTTAGTTATTAAAATTAATTACATGTTTTGGCTGTGAAAAAAATGGATTTCTCTGATTTCGATAATGTTATTCATCTGTTCATCGCATCGGTTGGTACCCTGGACAGCCCCGAGCCGCTGGCCCGTGATGCGAGTGACTTGTCAAGTTGTCATACCGACATTCGGAACCCGAAATGTCCTCCTGAAACCGAACTCTGTGGGGACCCGTAACTTCTCGGGTTTGACTTGTAATATGGCCCAATGTGTTGTACAGCAATAAGTCATTCATATTGCAACTATACGCTGTATTTGATCGCATATAGGTTTGTGAGTGTGTTTGTCGATACACGTGTTAGTGTGTGTGTGTGTGTGTGTGTGTGTGTGTATTTACCTAGTTGTATTTACCTAGTTGTGACATACGGGAAAAGAGCTACGCACGCTCTGTCCCATCTCCATATCCTCTCTTATCCAACTTTTCCTTAAAATCATGAATGTTTCTTGCACAAACCACCTCCTCCTCCAGTCTATTCCATAGCTCAGTGTTAATGTGTGTGTGTGTGTGTGTGTGTGTGTGTGTGTGTGTGTGTGTGTGTGTACACCCATGTCCTGATCGCTAGCTGTACTTATCATTGCCAGCAAGTACCCTCTCAATTAAAGCAAGACTCATTTTTCCATCTGTGGGTTCTGCCGGGACCTTCACACACCACACACTCCATCCCCCTTGCTCAAGCGGAACAGTAACTGCTCCTTGTCAGCAGATAAATTGTGTGTGTGTGTGTGTGTGTGTGTGTGTGTGTGTGTGTGTGTGTGTGTGCACATTAACCTAGTTGTAGTATACCATACTTAAGGAGGTGAATCAACAGTCAAAACAGTAGACACAAATATTGAAAACAAGAAAATGGAGACCACACCAAACCCAAACTCTCTCTCAAAGGCCATGGAGACCCAGAAGAGTAATGGAGGCACCAGTAACAGCACAAATGGGAACGGTGGAGGTGGGAATAGCAGCCTGTTGGAGAAGCTGGCAAAGGAGGACTGTGAGTCAAGGGTGTCACAGCTCAACACACTGGAAAAAAAGTACAGCGACCTGGGCCCTGTATACGATTGTGTGGTGTATCATGATGGGGAGGTGTGGCGGTGAGTGTCACTAATCCATTCCCCCTCTCACTCCTTTCTCATTTCCCTGTCTCTATTTCTCCTGAACAGATATTTTTTCAGTTCTTTAACCCATTTCTTCAGTTTCATGACTGTTTCATCTTGTCCTATTTTTGTCAGACCTTTTCTATATTCATGGCAGGTTTGCCCAAGATTTGATTCTCACTGAAGTCCAATAAACCAATAACTTCTTTCCTTCTACTCCACCCTCAGTCTTAGTCATTATTTCCTCTTTAATTAGTCTTAAGAGTCTTCTTTCAGAGCAAATTAATAAATCATATTTTCTTTATTTTTGCCTTATCCTCACTGAGTTAAGTTATAACTTCTGTTAGTCAGTAAGTCAGTCATTCAGTGAGTGTAATATAAATCCTCATATAACCTTTTAGTCAGCCTATGCTTCAGCCAGCCAATTAATCAAGCAATCAGCCATCCAGTTCATGAACCTCTTCCAACCAAAAAATCCATCTGCCAGTCACAACTCTTTAATCATTCTCCATTCCTGTACCAGGGCATGCATTGACACCTCTGAGTGTGGAAACCTGTCGTCAGGGTTGCATCTAGGAGAGTACCAACTCACCCACCAGTGGTCTGCCCTCACCCAGGCTGACCATTATACCATTTCCATCAATGTGCACAATGATGGAAATCTCCTTGAGATTGTCGGCATGTGCTGTAAGTGTTGCACTTTGTTTTGTGAGGTGTTGGGTTATTTTGTTGTGTAGAATGTGTTAGGCAATGTTATGAACTGTAGAAAGGAAAGGGTGTTAGTGTTGTAAAAACAAATATGAGAAGACAGGGAGATCTAGGGGTGAAGCCATGATCCATGGGTTGCATGTAGTGCTGTCTGCCATGTGGCAATCCAGTGCCATCCCTCCTGACTAGAAAAGGCTTAGTTGTCCCTCTCTGAAAAGGGAACAGGGACTTACAGGACTACAACAATTACCATGGCATTACACTGCTCAGTGTGCCAGGCAAAATGTTTGCCCATCTGCTGCTGATGTGAATTCAGAGTCATATCCTAAAGAGTCAGAAGCCTGAACAGTCCTGGTTCACGCCCTACAAGTCAACAGTTGACTGGATTCTAGCACTTCATGTCCTCGTGGAGCACTGACGCGAGGTTTGACTGGGCTACTCGCACCCAATATCACACTGATCTCAAGAAGGCATATATTTCAGTGCATCATGAGACACTCTGGGACATTCTGCAGATTCATGTGACTCTTGCAAGGATTGTTGACCTGATAACTGACCTTTACCCTGACTCTGAGAGCATTGTGAAGTGTGGGGAGGCCTTTCTGTCTTCTCCCCTCTTAATTCAGGAGTGAGACAGGGATGTGCCCTTGCTCCATCACTTTTCAAGACTTGCATGGAATGGGTGTTAGATAAAGTTGGTGATCAAAATCATTGCAGAGCATTTGTTTGCAACATCAAGGTCACTGACCTTGTGTTTGCTGATGATGCTGTACTTGCAGAATTGCTCAAGGTCCTAGTGCTGGCTCTCAGAGCACTACATGAGGAGGCAAAGCCACTGGGACTGAAGGTTATTAGGAATTAAGGGTTCGGGAAGTAAGGGTAATCCAGTAGCGAAACAGAGCATCGAAATTAGCAGTTGCAGTTCGAATGCTCCCCAAACCAAGGTTCTAGAATGTTCCGAAAGGGACGAGTCAACTTCCAAGCCCGCCCCGCAACCAGTCAGCTGTTAGACGCCAAGTAAACCCAGTCAGCAGTAACTCCTCACGGTGTAAACACACCAGTCAGAAGCTATACTCTACTAAGTGTCACAAGGGCAACGGACGACTACATCCCTTCTACTTCAGCCTTATTACTACAAGGCCAGCATACTCCGTCAACTTACTTCAGAAAACTATTCTGAAAACCCTACTACGAGAAGCTACGTGACCCACTAATTATCTCTTTCCTCTGGGCTCTTGGAAAGGGGATATTGGGTGGGTGCTTAGCTGGGTAGAGCAGCCTAGCACCATAAGGTGGGTCAGGGGAGTGTGATTTCGGCCTAGAAGGTGTATTGTGTAAAAATCGCAACAGGGTCTCCTGGGCCAAACCAAGGTCCAGTTGACTGGAGACTTGCTGGATGACACAGTTCAGTCTGTTGATGCATGTGGTGATAACTTTGAGATCACCAATAGTTTCACATACCTTGGTAGCATAGTGCATAACAATGACAGGTTTTGCCAGGAAGTCACTTGGTGGATTGGCATGGCCCATGAGGGTAAGATGCTAAGTGTGTCTCCACCACACTGCCTGCTGCACCACTCGTCTCGCCACTCACTGGACCAACACCCTCCTTACCTGACCTGTCACCATGAACACATTCACCATGAGCCACAAACTCAGTCACTTTATCCATTAAATCCTTAAAGTATGGGTGGCAAAACCAGTGTGAGTGGTAGACAAGTACGTGTCATCATGGTGTGCTGTAGGGTAGTAGAAACAGCAGTGGTTGCAGGCTTGCAAAGATTGTTCACGAGAGGGTTCTCACCATACATGGAGACAGGCGACAGTAATATGACTCTCCCTTCCACCTGCGAAGGGCTGCACAGTGACACCACAACTCGCATCACAATGGGCTAAGCATTGATAGGTAGCCTATCGTGACATCACAGTAGGCGCATCATGCAGGGGAGGTGTCCTGCATTCAAGTTAAACAACGGATTGTGAACATCACTTACCTCTGCCTCGTGTATAATGGAATCCACGTACATATTCAGTATTTGCAGGTTAAATTTTCATACCCTCGCATACTAGGCTTTTTGTGCGAGATTACACATACTAGGTTTGCCTTCTGTTCTGACAAGGAGGCTGAATTTTGTGAAGTATATTAGATATTTTTTATTCCTTTCAGCAAGCCATGGCACCCATGTGGCCTCCATTGCCTCAGCAAATTTTCCAGATAATCCCGAGAAAAATGGTGTTGCTCCTGGTGCTCAAATAGTTTCCATTACCATAGGTAAGTACATTAGACAGGACAAGTACAAGTACAAGTCTCTAAGAGTCAGTGACATCCTGTTGCACCCTCTATATAAAAATTTGAATTGATAAAGACTGAACATTGAAGTATTCCTGCTTCTTTGGATAACAAAATTACCCATTCATAATGCTCTTTCTTTACATCAGCTGTAGCAACAACACATAGGTAGTTTAGCAATTATTTTTTTCATAGTTGTAAATCATGTATATCTAACAGCCAGAACAACTGTGTAGGTGTGGAACTTAAGAGACTTCAGTACAGTATGGATAGAATAATAATAATTGATGTAATGTTTCAGGGGACAACCGTATCACAGGCATGGAGACAGGCACAGCATTAGCCCGGGCCATGATGCGGGTAATGAAGAACCCAAACTATCGTGTTGACGTCATCAACATGAGCTATGGGGAGCATGCCCACTGGTCTGACTCAGGGTGAGTATGTGAGGTTGACAAGTATGACTCAGGAGGGTCAGTGACTAGCTTAACTTGAGAGTTTTAAACTAGGTCAAAGAGGCTGTAGTTGGATGTAGGAAAGTGTACTTCATGCACCTTTGAGTTCAATTGTTGAGTTTGCTTGGCAGAAGTTATTGGATACACTGAGTGGACTATTTGACCTGAAAGAAAATATTAGTGACTATCCATATATACGTGTGTGTATATATTATATATACGTGACGGCGTATACCAATTTCTGCATTAAAGTAGCCAGTGACCACTGGCAACCCTGGAATTTCTGATTACTCCAATTTGGCCAAGGCAGCAGTTTGCCTCAGCCATTGTCACCTCACCACCGAGGAGACAGCATCTTACTCCAACATGTACACGTTTGTGTGGTAGTACAGCAGTCTTCCCTCCCTCCCATCAACCACCACCAATCCCCTTTCTCTCTCTCTCTCACTCTGATAACATACAATGGTAACAGTGCTAGGCAGAGTTGAGTTAGGTAACTTGTAGGTTCATAGTGAGTCGTTGCCTGATCACTGACATTTATTGCATGAGAGGATATGTGATTTTATTGTTTTCATAAGACATTTCCTCACAGTTCATTGGGCAGTTCTGTGGTTAGATTAGATTTCTGTGCTTATTTTACTGAGATGAAGATGGAACTAATCCATTTAGGATGAAGGTGGTGCAAATTAAGCAAATATACCTTGATTTTTTCAAACTATATATATAAAACAGTAGATGTAATTCTTTTCTCTTCAAATTTCAGGAATGCTAGATATGTATTAGAGGCATTAAAACTGAAATTTAAGATTGTATTAATGCCTCTGACACACGTCAACTGCACTAAAATTTGAATGAAATTATGCACTTTGCACACAAGGCTTCAGTATCTGTTTATCATCAGTTTCCTCTTGTGAAAGTGAGAGTGTATATGTGTGTGTGTGTGTGTGTTTTTATCTAGTTGTAGTGTACAGGGCCTGAGTGTGTGTGTGTGTGTGTGTGTGTGTGCTGCCCATGAGTGTGCAAGGGCTAAGCTCCATCCATCTCAGGCCACATCACCATCGAGTGCAAGGTGTGATTGGCTGGAATTTCCTCATGACCCAAACCTGCATACATAGCAGGAATATAGAACGGGGAGAGGTCACTCCATGACATGTTCCTATTATGAGGATGCATATCTGCTTGTGCCACTGTCAGTTACATTCTGTCTTGTTCAAGCTCGATTGCAGCTGCTTCCATTACAGGGTCACCTGCAAGCTCATCTGCCAAGATTAGCTGCAGAGCTGCTGCAAGAATGTTGTGGGGGGCCACCATTTTGGTAGTGCACCAGCTAATCAGGCTGTGCAAAGTTCAAACATGTCTCATGGATCCACCGGCTGGCAGCCAGGTGGAAGTCTGGTGCTCGATTTGAAAATTCAAATGTCGAAATGGCAGGGATTGCATGTCAAAACAACAAAAAGGGTATGTAAATACAAGTGTTGAAAGAGCAAAATGTCAAATAATGAACGGTCCAACAACTAGGGGTTCCTGTATTCACAGATTTGCCTTATTCAATACACATCCCCTGAATAGCAGGGGTCAACACAGGTCCCTCAGCATGAAATATCATGTGAATGGATGCAGAAGTTTTATTGTTGAGAAGTCAGCAGCGCAGGCTCTTCAAAACTTGTCTCAGGCAGGGTAGCCACCAAGTATCCAATTTCTAATTCTTCATATATTCTTAGTAGGCTGAAGAAGCAACCCAGTAGTTTTAATATGCCACTACAGAGTTATTTCATTTCACATGTAATTGGAGAAAAAAATGGCAAAATGCAAGTTCAGAAAATTTGAAGTGAATAACTGATATGAAAAAAATACAATTGGTTTGAGTCTGACAAAGTCAGACTGATTCTTCACCCAAATTGGCCTTTATTTATTTTCTTTTTTTCTTTTTAACCTTGTATTCCAATTTTGCACTTCTTGCTACAATATGGATGCATTTGCTGTCTACCACCACCATACCTCCAAAAGCTGAAGCATTGTGTAATCAGGAGGACTCAGCAAGAAGTGAAAATTAAAGTTGCTGTGTAGTGCTGATGGGAGATGAGGGCAAATTGAATTGTAAACAAACATGGCAGACACACCTGGTGCTTGCTTCTCTTGTTTGGAGATGTATGAGGAGCTGAGGACTGACTAGACTCTTTCAAATCGAGTATCTTTTTTGGTTAGTGGGTATCAGATGTGGCAGACTATGATGGATCTATTTATTCTTCTTAGCTCATAAATCACTTGCATGTAAGCGGGATTCAAATAACTGCCTACTGGGCAACTGGAACTGTTATCAGGGAACATCGAAGAGGATCCCTAGAATACATTAGTGCATCTCTAGAACCAAAGTATAATTACATGCATTGTTCCAAGTGTTTACCTCAGAACGCAAGGGTGTATTCCAAGCTGTGTTAGTTCTTACCATAAAATAAGACTGAAGTGTATTATAACCCAGGATACTGTGACCTGTACAAGGAATCCTTGACTTACGATACTTGCACAGTGGCAGTATCGTAACCAATGAGGTTTATCCGAGGTGCGTTGTTGCCAATGTGCAGAGCTCCCTTGTTCTGGGGTATTGGGAAAAGAGCAATATGGCTACCCTCTAACTGGGAAGGTAGCCTACCCCATCCTCACCTTCACTCGGTACGCACCGTTAGTATACCCTGCTGGGTAGAACCAATGGGGAGGGGGGCAGCGACCATCAGCTGTTGTTTTTAATCCTTTTAGCCCGGACAAGGAGCAAGTCTCCATAATACTACATTGGACTGGCCACCCATTGGTGGCCTCTAATACTTTTATCGAGTTTTAGAGGCACGAGCAATGGCCAGGGGGTGGCAGGAGAGTAGGGAATGCTTGAGACTGGTGTCTATTAATGTGAATGGGGTAGGTGATGAGGAAATGAGGAGAGTGATGATTGAAAATTTTGTGAATGGTAGAGTGGATGTGTTGGGAGTGAGTGAAACACGTATTCGAGGAACTGGTGTGAGTGATGATAGAGAGGGTACGTGGGAGGGTGTGCCTGGGGGGGTTGTATGGACGGGGATGGATGAGTGGTATAGAGGCAGGAGTAAGGAAGGATGTGCTATTGTGATGTTTGAAAGTGTGTGGAATGGTATGACTGATTATGGTTGGACGGGATTAAGAATTGTGTGGGTGAAAGGAAAAGTAGGTTTAGTAAAGTATGTTTGGGTGTGTATATGTATATGCACCAGTAAATGTGAAAAGTAAAAAGAGACTGAGAGAAAGGGAAGCTTTTTGGGAGGAAGTGAATACATGTCTGAAGAGCTTTGAGAAAGAAAAGAAACTTATTATGATGGGAGATATGAATGCTAAAGTGGGTGATGAATGTGTGATGGATGTGGTGGGAAAATGGGTGATACCTGGAAAGAATGATAATGGAGAGTGCCTGGTGGATGTCTGTGCTGAGAGGGGGCTGTTCCTAGCGAACACCTTCTTTCAGCACAAGAATATCCACCAATATACATGGAGGAGGGGAGAAGACTATGAGCAAAAAGGATTGATTGATTATGTGGCAGTAGATGGAAGGCTTAAAAAGATATTTGTGACGCGAAGGTAGTAAGAGGAATGTTCGATGGCTCTGACCACCTTGCAGTGCTGTCAAAATTAAAGCTGAAAGAAAAGTGTGTGTTTGAAAAGAAAGGTGAAGTAAAAAAGGAAGTACTGAAGATAGAAAAGTTGCAGGAAAAAGAGATAAAAGATGAGTATAAACGTGAAATGGCAGAGGCCTTAAGTGAAAAATGGGAAAGTATAAAAGATAGTACGAATATTGAAAAAGTTTTTGGAACATTTAAAGAAGTAATGGTAACTACAACAAAAAAAATGGTAGGGATGAAAGTGGTGAGAGATGGAAAAAGAAAAGGAAATTCATGGTGGACAGAAGATATAAGGAGGATAGTAAAAGAGAAAAGGGAACTTTTTAAGAAAAAATCTGAGGGGTGACTTTGGAAAATGCAAAAAACAGCTGTTTTTCCAGTACATTTATTGTAAAAGCTCATGTGATACTTATAATATAACAAATTAAAATGATAGTGAAATAACTAATAATGGAGACTAGGGATAAGCATATAAGATCTGTGTGTGCACATGAGGTCAAGGACTTGGCTTTATGTGTAAATATCCTTGTATGCCAAAGAAAAAAAACATTCATCACAACTAGCCATGTGACAACATCTAGGCCAATGTATGCATGTATTTAGGACTAAGATTGTCCATTAATGTATTTCAAATGTAGAACAATAGCAAAGGTCATGTGGAAACAAGGGAAATATAGGAAAACGGAGGTGTCCGCATGCTGGACACTCGTCCTTTTATGGAACCCACCAATATTTCCACCTGCAGGTCACTCATCCTTTAGGGGTTAATGGTGAGTCAGGTAGTGAAGTAGTTGCAAATAGTAAGAAAGTACTGTATAAAAGGTTACACCTAGTCTTTATACCAGATCATTAATTTAAGTAATCATTGAATAAAAGCTTGGCATGTCTCACATAGATATTTAGTGTTTTTTGTTCCCTACACCCTCAGACATTTGGGAGAATTGGCACATGAAGTGGTCAACAAGTATGGGGTCGTATGGGTGGCCTCAGCAGGCAACCATGGGCCGGCCCTGGCAACCGTGGGAGTGCCACCGGACTTCCAGAGCGACTCTATCATCGGGGTGGGCGCCTACGTGTCTCCTGATATGATGATGGCTGAATATTCCATGATTGAGAAGCTGCCAGGTGTGTATGTTCCTTTATTTATAGGTTGCGTGCACAACTCATCAAGTTCAAGCTCGGGGCCGAGTTGGAGGCAAAACAAACTGCACTTCTTCTTTTGATCTGTTCCGCGTTAGTGCCGCAAGACAGACTCTGCCGAAATGCCAACCCATTGTGCAGTGCTGGGTTGCGGCAAGTTGTTTTCCAGACTACCAGCTACCTCCAACCCGATAGAAACCCCATTGTGATGGTGAAGTTACTCGTGCATGCCACCTATTTATTTATTTAATTGTTTTTGTATTTTTTTATTTATATGATTTTATTTTTTATTTTATTTATTCATTTATTTATTTTATTTACTTATTTATTTATTTATTTATTTATTTTTTTTTTTTTTTACATCCCCGCCTATAGCGGCTTTCTTCAGGGGCCAGATGGTCAACCCAATCCCATCATGGAGCAGGCAATTTTTTTATAGTGGCGCCAATTATGCTTGGCTCATGCTGCCCCCCGGAACTCATTCTTGATTCACTGGACGGTTTCTTCTAGAGTCCGGGTTGATTGGTGGTCTTCTGGACAGCATGTGAGTAGTCTTAGGCCACTCGGCGGTGACTGAAAAATCCCAGGTGGTAGCGTGGGGATTTAAACCGACGTATTATTATTATTTTTTTTTTTTTTTTTTGTGTGTGTGTGTGTGTGTGTGTGTGTGTGTGTGTGTGTGTGTGTGTGTGTGTGTGTGTGTGTGTGTGTGTATATTTAACTCATAGTACACAATACTTGAGCTAAACTCGTGTCCTGTCTTTACATCTGCTTTCATACAAGTTTGCTTTTAATTCATAGATGTTTTGAGCTATAATTATCTCTGTGTTCAGACCATTCCAAGTATCAATGATGCTGTTGGGCATGCCATACTTTCTTTCTGCATTTTATTTTCCTCAGCTTATGTTCATGTCCCCTTGTACTTCTTCTGCCCCCTTCCAGCAAGTCTTCCATGTCTACATGATCCAGGCCCTTTGTACTTTTGTAGCCTGACAGAACCCTGGATTCAAACTCTCATATTACTTTGTTTCAAGCTGTGTCCCTTTTTTTAAGTGCCTCCTGACTTCTTTTGTTGAAAAAAATATTCTTTTGTAAGAGGACCCTAGTACTTCAGTACGTATTTTCTCACGCTTTCAGTAAATGTCCATAGAAATGCCATATTAACTGTGGATTCTATTCATTTCACTTATTTCAGCTCAGCTATAGTTATCAAAATACTTTCTTAAATTTTCAAAATTTGTCCTGTTTTAATTGTACTGGTCTTTCTAGTGGGTCTCATCTCTTTTTAATCCACATTTCATGACCTCTTTTATTTCAATCATCAAGTGATTGTTCTTTCCTAGGGAGTATATAAATAATCTTTTAGCTGAAATAATAACAATTTTTATTGACCTATAGAGTGTTATACACACCTCTGTGGTATTGTGGTTAGTGTGCCTTGCTATGAATCCGTAGGCCTAGGTTTGAATCCTAGCCCAAGCAGTTGGCGTGCAGCTCACCCAACTGTTCATCCTCCCTTTCAGGCTGATCAATAAATGGGTACCAGGGGAAACCTGGGGAAGGTAACTGAGGTAACCTGGATGTCACACTGGCCCTGTGTCCCAGGGTAATGGGTTCTTCCCACCACATATTCAATGGCCAATGCAACGTAGATGAGCACCGCAGCCACACACATCTATAGCATATGCCCCCAACTTGACCTTTATACAGTGTTATTGGTGCAACTGTTACTCCACTAGTTTTTGTCCCCTCCAGCGTTGTCAATGTAATAGTTACACTGCCCAATTTAGCATAGCAACAGCAGATGGACTGCTAGCTTTCCACACATGTAAATGAGTCTGGGCAACACTTCTCAGTTCTTGAGGCGGTGTTGGCGACCATGTTTTATGTGAATTCTGCTGCATCATTGACTCTACTGCCTGCATTTTTACATGTGTATGTTTTTTTGTCACTGGGCAGTTGGTTTGACGATGTGCCTCCCATTCACTTTCCCTAGATTTTGCAGCACTAGTCACATGTTGGAGTACTTTCTGATTAACACACCTTACAAAACTCATAGTGTAAATTGAGAGAATGTGCAGGTGACAAAAACAATATTGTGAACACTGACAAGAAGTGGTTGCTGTCTCCTCTTGAGCAAGGAGTTGGAGAGTGTGGTGTGTGAAGGTCCCAACAGTACCCAGAGTTCAACTATAATGAGCTTGGTCTAATCAGGAGTGCGTGTCGATGGCGAGTCCCGCTTGTGATCAGGCCGTGGATTACACACACATGTACACACACACACACACACACACACCACACACACACACCACACACACACACACACACTCTCTCAGACTAACACACCTTCCACTTCCCCACACAGGCTGCCCATACACGTGGTCATCGCGTGGTCCTACAGGGGATGGTGCTCGGGGAGTGACGGTTTGTGCACCAGGGGGAGCCATCACCTCCGTACCCACCTTCACCCTCAGGAGTAACCAGCTCATGAATGGGACAAGGTATACTGAGAAATGCCAGTTGCCTTCTAGTTTGCTCATTTCTGTTGTTTTGGATGAGGTTTCTCCTTCTTATAACTAAATAATAAAGATGCTGTGGCTCTGTAAAGCTTAATATACACTCAGGACCACCATTTATTTAATCTTCATTTAATCTTCCTCTACAGCAAGACAGAAAACAGGCCTTAGATTTTTGTTCTCAAATTAAGAAATCCTTAAGTTAGAATCAAGTTAAGTAAAAGCTATACAGTCATAGAATTATTTATTATTCAAATATAATTACCAGTCCATATCTTAAGAGAATGCAGAGTACTAATGTTGCTGCTAACTCTTTGCCTCCATTTCAGTATGGCTTCTCCACACACAGCGGGCTGTGTGGCCCTCATTCTCGCAGCATTGAAGCTCAAGTCCATTCCGTACTCACCCTATTCCGTCCGTCGGTCAATACAGAACACTGCCCAAAACTTGGACATTGATGTTTTTGCTCAGGGACATGGCCTAATACAGGTGAGGGTCTGGAAAGCTGTTGGAGAGAGAGAGAGAGAGAGAGAGAGAGAGAGAGAGAGAGAGAGAGAGAGAGAGAGAGAGAGAGAGAGAGAGAGATTCTTTTCTATGATGTAATATTTCTCTCTTCTGAGAGATAGATAGGAAGAGGCAGACTGATAGATAGATATATAAGAATTACCCTGATAATATTGCCCTAATAATATTTCCTTGCTCTGAAGGTAGAGCGTGCGGTGGACCACCTCATGCAGCACTCAAGTGGGGTGGAGGACAAGGTGAGGTTTGCTGTAGAGTGTGGTAGTGAGCGGAAGAAGGGCATCCACATTCGCAACTGGAAGGCAGACAAACCTATGGATGTGTCAGTGGCAGTGGAGCCAGTGATGCTAAATGACAGTGAGGCAGGTGAGTACTGGGGGCACATGGGGAAAGGGGACACAAAGCTGGAATGTGGCACAGCAGTATTGGGCTGGTTAGTGACACCTCTCAGATGAAATAAGGGGGAGGGTATGTAAGTCTCAGTGAAGGATACTGTTGAGAGGAAGGAGGAGGATACATAAGCCCAATGTATGATACTGCTGAGGCAGAGTATATGTATAATATGTGATGCTGCTGGGGTCAAGGAGGAGGATAAAAAGCCCCAGTGAGTTACTCTGCATGGGGTTGAAGGGGATGAAAAGTGTACATTAGCCGAATATGTGACACTATTGTGGTGAAAGGGTTTAAGGGAGGGAAGATTATCAGGTTACTCATATTGTTAAAGTTCAGAAGAAAGGAAGGAATACACGGAAAGTTTGAAGGACTTATTTTAGGGAAGGATGGAAAAGGTTAGGCTGTATTGCTTTGTTGGATTCAAAGGAGAAGGAAAGGGAAATTGTGCTAATGAATGGCACTGTATGAAATTTCAAAGGGAAAAGAACACTGACATTGATGAGTAGGCATTGAGGAAATAGCTCCCAGCCTTTTTTTCTGGCAACCCCAGATACCTACTTCAGAGTATTGTTGGATGTTAACCCCTTCACTCCGGCGACATCGGCGTCCAACGGTGTCACCGTATGGAAAGGGTTAGTCCTCTTCTAAACCTCTTAATCCTCTTCCATTTCCTCTTAATCCTCTTCTAAACCTCTATAGAGGAAATGGAAGAGGATTAAGAAGAATTTAGAGGAGGATTGAGAGGTTTAGAAGAGGATTAATCCTCTTCCATTTCCTCGACCCTTTCCATACTGTGACGCCAACGTCTGCGTCACAGATGGAAAGGGTTAACCCCTTCACTCCAGTGACGCCGATGTCCGACGGGCGTCCGACGGCGTCACCGTATGGAAAGGGTTAGTCCTCTTCTAAACCTCTTAATCCTCTTCCATTTCCTCTTAATCCTCTTCTAAACCTCTTAAGAGGAAATGGAAGAGGATTAAGAGGAACTTAGAGAGGTTTAGAAGAGGATTAATCCTCTTCCATTTCCTCTTGACCCTTTCCATACTGTGACGCCAATGTCTGTGTCACAGATGGAAGGAGTCTTTAGAGTGTGTTATGTGCTGAGGGTGAGCTATAGAATGGTTTCAGTTAGTTGCAGTTAATCAGGCTGCACTTTGTATTTTGTGTTGGGTGTTGTGTATAACAATACAGTGATGTATCTTAGTTAATTAGTAAATCAATGCCTATTTTCACCCCTTCAGACCCAAGTGACAAGCTGTCTTTTTGCATGGAGCTGGTGATGACCTGTGATGCTCCCTGGGTGAAAGCCCCAAGCTGTCTCCAAATGTCCTACACTATTAGATCTTTCCAGGTGAGTGAGGAGTAGAGCTGGAGTACACACACACACACACACACACACACACACACTCACCAGAGATGGAGCTCAATGAAAAGAAGTGCGTGCAATAAAAATGGGCAAGAGTTAAAATAGACCAAGTGAAGTGTATAAGATGGGAGGGACAATCATCAACACAGTGAAGGAAGAAAAAGACTTAGGGATTATAATACAAGATACACTGACACCTGAGAAGCATATAAACAAGATATTCAGAGAAACATATAGTCTGCTGCAAAATATTAGTTGCATTTCACCACTTGGATGGGGACATGATGAAGAAAATATTAACAACATTGATTAGGCCAAGGCTAGAGTATGCGACAGTTGTCTGGTCACCACACAAGAAAAAGGACATAAGGAAACTTGAAAGGATTCAAAGGACTGCAACTAAGATGGCACCAGAACTATCAAGCCTGCCATACAAGACTAGATTAGAGGAACTGGGCTTACCAACACTGGAAGAAAGAAGAGAAAAAGGAGACCTGATAGCGTTGTTCAGGAATACAAGTGGAATGGAAGTGTTGGTTGAGAAGGAAGGGAGGAGGCAACTAAGAGGACACAGTAAGAAATTGAGAAAGGGGATTTGTTTGAAAGACCTAAAGAAGTTCAGTTTTCTATACAGGAGTGTGGATACATGCAAAGACATCGTTGAAGTGGGCAGTGTCCATAAAATGAAGGAAAAGCTGGACAAATATAGATTGGGAGACAGGACTGACCAAGCTTGAGCTCAGGCCCTGTATACTACAAATAGGTAAATATATACACACACACACACACACACACACAAACTCATTTATTAACCCGTGGGCTTCGGTTATGGGAAAGCCGAGAAGTGGCCGAGAAACGACAAAATTGCACTGTATTTTGAGACTAAGAAAAGAGCATTGAACGTACATCAGAGTACTCCTCTCATAACCATAAAACCATTAAAAATATTTACTTTTACTCAAACTCCATTATTTTGGGGTGGTGTTTGTTACAAAATAAACAGTCTCATGACCCATGGCATCTAGACGAGAGTCGCTTGTTGTCTACTATAGAGAATTTGACAAGTGATCACTGTATGGATAGCTAATTCAGTATGCCATGACCTTACAGCACCACCTATGACAAAAAAGCCCACCTCAAGATCACTCACCCACCACAATCACCTCGGGCATTCATGGTGGGTCGCGCTACGCCGCTACCGCCTACAATTAGCTCAAATTAGGTGTTTTATGGCGAGCCCTTTTTAGGGTCCACCGTACCACAGCCACGACTCGCAAAAGCCCTGAAAAGGGTCTGCCGACGTTCTCGGGTTAATAGTTCTTTGCTTCCCATTTATGGCTGTTGCATGGAGGAAGGAAAAGCGAGAAAAGACAAGGAAGCTACTAAGTGATTATTCTTGTGTTTCCAGCTGAGCATTGACCCCCGTGGGCTGGAGCGAGGGTGTGTGTACTTTGCATCACTGAAGGCATACTCTGCTGCCAATGTGGAGAAGGGATGCATGTTTGAGGTCCCCATCACTGTTGTCGTTCCCATTGTTGACCTTCACCATGGATATCAGTATTCTTGGTCAGTGGATACTGTCTCAAACTTACATACATTTGTTTATTTTGAGTGTATTGTGTATTATTGTAGGT
The DNA here is from genome assembly GCF_024679095.1 of Eriocheir sinensis. Classification (NCBI taxonomy): domain Eukaryota; kingdom Metazoa; phylum Arthropoda; class Malacostraca; order Decapoda; family Varunidae; genus Eriocheir; species Eriocheir sinensis. Next base: position 10,389,737 of record NC_066509.1, on the reverse strand, counting down.
ATTTTAAATATCTTTTTTCTCTCGATATGTGTCTTTCATTGTTATTTTTATTTTTGTCTAATAAGTAGTGATATTTTTCCATTCAGTTATATAGTTTTATTCACAACCTAAATTTGTCTTTTGTTTGTGATTATGAAACCTCATGCCTCAGCAGAATCAGGAATTAAGAATATGCTGGAAAGAGTTACTAAGATCTGCTTTACATAAATGTCTTTCTAGTTATTGTAGCCCTCTTCTTATGTGTGTGTGTGAGGGAAGGGGGCTGTACTACTGACTCAGTGTTTACCTTTGCAGTCCAGCTGAAGTGTTCAGGGCCGGACATATCCGCCGACACTTTATCTATGTGCCAATCGAGGCCACATGGGCCAGCGTGTCCCTCAAGGCCTCGCACTCAGACAAATGCCAACGCTTCACACTCCACGCTGTGCAACTCAAACCTAAGAGTAGCGTTAAGACACTTGAGTATTATAAGGTGAGAACAAAGAAAGGGACCAAGGAGATTAAAGGATCTCCCAGAGCTTGAAAGGAAGCATACCTTTAAGGTGAAGAAACTGATCTTTATTTAAAAGTATGTGTTCTTATGACAATGTGTTATGGTAGTTCAATGGATCCTTGCCATTTAAAGTAGAATCTTACCACTAATGTTTAATTGATGTCTGGAAAATGCCTTTATTAACAAAAAGAATATTTAAATGATGTTCAAGTGCATTTTCCTGTTTGAAGACTTCCTATCAATATATATATATATATATATATATATATATATATATATATATATATATATATATATATATATATATATATATATATATATATATATATAGATAGATAGATAGATAGATAGATAGATAGATAGATAGATAGATAGATAGATAGATATACAGTCGTCCCTCAAATAGTACGGGGTATAGGGACTCAGCTGCTACAGCATTTCACCCAGATGGCTGGTATCATGTTTGTTAATGTTTACATGGGGTAGTTAGGTGCTTCTGTCTTTTTTTAATTTTTTTGTAACTGACAATTTTTCATGCCAAATGCTGCCACTGCTAGGCTGGCTGGCACCACATTGTTTATACAAACCATCCACGGGTGTGACTTCATGGAGCCCCTTTTTTGCCAAGTTTGAATTCGTTCCTTTTTCATATTAATGAAGCAAACTCTGGAATGGTTAAGAATTACAAATTGTAAAACCACAAACAGCAAGGATCCATTGTAACTGAAATTGATAAAATTTTAGTAGTTTTAAAATGTCATATGATTTATTTAAATAGAACATCAGCTTACAGAATAGTCATCTTGTCTTTATGGGAGGAGGGTCAGCCTTGTATATTTACCAGCATTGTTTGCTTCTTACTTCCCAGGTTATCAATCTTGGATGTAATGAGAGCAGCAATCATGTGTTCAGTGTACGGGGCGGCTTCACTCTGGAAGTGTGTCTGGCTCGCTGGTGGTCCAGTCTCGTTGATGGACAGGTGCAGGTCTTCGTTGAATTCCACAGTCTGCGGCCATCACAGGAAGAGGTACTTGTTTCCCCATTTGTGTGTGTGTGTGTGTGTGTTGCTTATAATTCTTTTCACATTTAATCAGGTGCCTTTCATTCCTCATGAATGTTATGTTGAGTGGAAGATGGTATTTTTTTCTGTTTGAATAAACATATCATCAGTGTTCTCAGCTTGTGGTAAATGTCTTGGTATGTAGTTTATGCCTAAGATTTTTTCCACTTTTTTTGTACTTGCAACATATGAAAACAAATGCTATAATTTATTAATTTTCATTTTCCTCATGTCATTTAATTCAATGTGTTGCATGTTTTCAAACTTCACTCATTATCTTTGAGGAAATTAAAATTTTCCATAAGTGATTGCTTTTGCTTGATTTTCAGTTTTTATAAAGTAAATTTTCTTAACACTGAAATACCTTGACCCAGTCAGAAGTATATAACCAGATTCCCTTCAACAGGTGACTCTGTTCTGCAGCGACAATGTGCAGAGAGTAGATGTGTGGTCAGGACTGAGAGTTGAAGAAATGAGCCCCCAGGCAACCCTGAAGCACCATGCACAGGTATCTACTTCTCCATCCTCTCTCTGCACCAGCCACTTTTATGGTGGGGAGACTTTTTATCAGGGCATACATATAATATATAATATACATATAATATCTGGATCAATCTCCCTTAAATAATCATTTAGTTCAATTTTCTTTGATACAAGACCATCTATGTTTGTGTATGCAATCTTTAAACCTTTCTTCCCTTCTCCCTTTTTTCCCCTCTTTCTATCAACACCCTTACTCCCTCTTTTCGCCTCCTATCCACCACTTCATCAATTTTTCGTTCTTCATTCTCCAAAAAAAATTCTTCTTTTCTTCTTCTGATGTTTCATCATTTCTCTTTTCACTTCATTTATCATTTCCTTAGCTTTCATTCTTTCATCCTCTGACATATTTCTCCTCACATATATTTGCTTATATTCTTCAGAGTTGTTTAGTTTCCATGATCTATTTAGTATAGTTTCTGTTGCCATTTGGGACCTTAGCTTTATCTCTAGTGGTCTGTTTTTTCCTTCCACGTATCTTCCCAATCTAGTTATTTCATCTACTTCTTCCTCTATCTTTTCCTCTTTTCAGTATTCATATTTCTCAATACACTTTTTACCTTACTTCTCTCATCGCTCTCTCTCTGAGCCTTCACTGGGTTTTTTCTTCCTTGACACCAAACACTATAACACACTTTTTTTTTCTGCCGTGTCCCTCACCATTGCTTCTCTATTTTTTAGTACATTCACAACTTCTTTTTCTATATCTTGCCTCTGTTCCTGTTGCTGTTGTTCTAGAATTTCCCTAAAGCTTGTTTTTTCTTGTCTTTTTCACTTCTCCACTCCTTCAATTCATCATTGACCACATCCTTAATCTTTGCCTCTTTCTTTACACCCACATTCTGCTGATCATTTCTTATCTTCTTTGCTACCTCTCTTTTTATCATTTCTTCCATCTTCTCCATGTCTTCGTTTGTCCCCATCACTCCTCTCTCTCTTTCCATTTTCAAAATTTATATCATGGTCTTTTTTTCATTTTTCCATCTTCAGTTGTGCTATTTCTTTTTGGCTTTCCAACTGCTCCTTATTTACCGAGCTAAGCTCTAATAGTCCCGTCTCCATATCTACATTCATCCAGCCTTTCCTTCATTTGTTGGACACTGTTCGCCTCCACCACCTCTTTCCACAAGCTGTTCCATGTGTTAACACTCCTATGTGGAAAATTATACTTTTTAAGTCACTCAAAGAGGTTCCTTTATTAAGTTTCTTCCTATGTCCTCTCATCCCTTGTGTTCTTGCAGTTAAGAAGAGATCATCTCTATCCACCTCATCAAACTTATTTAGCAACTTAAACAGCATGATCAGATCTCCTCTCTCCCTTCTTTGTTCCAGTGTTGTCAAGTCCGTCTCCTTCAATCTGTCTTCATACGTCATATTCGAGAGTTCTGGGACCATTTTAGTTGCAATTCTCTGTATCCTTTCCAACTTTCTGATATCCTTCTTTTTGTGAGGCAACCACACAACTGCAGCATATTCAACCTTTGGTCTTATCATTGATGTTATTATTTTCTTCATCTTTTCTTTGTCCATAAAATGGAATGATACCCTTATATTTTGCATCATCCTGTAGGTTTCTCCAAACAGCTTGTTTATGTGCTTTTCTGGGGATAGTGTGTCTTGCATCATTACTCCCAAATCTTTTTCTTCATGTACCACCTTTAAGTTTTCTTCTCCCATCCTGTATGTTTTCCTTGGTCTTTTTTTTTTTTACTTTTCCCCATTTCCATAACATGGCACTTGTTTGCATTAAATTCCATCTCCCATAACTGGCTCCATCTATATACTCTGTCCAGGTCTTTTTGCAGCTCCTCACAATCTTCCTCTGTCAACTTTGCATCATCTGCAAAAAGGCTCATATAACTTTTTATACCCTTTGGCATATCATTTATATATATTATGAACACTATTGGTGCCAGAACTGAGCCCTGTGGAACTCCACTCTCTACTCTCCTCCAATTTGATTTCTCCCCTCTAATCACTGTCCTATTTCTCTTCCCATTAAGTAATCCTTCATCCGCTCAATAACCTTTCCACCCATTCCTTCCCACTGCTGTAGTGTCAAGATTAACCTTTTGTGTGGAACCTTGTCAAAAGCTTTTTTCAAATAGAGATATACACAATGAGGCCCCCCTTCTCTCTCTTGCACCACGTCTATTGCTCTTGAGTAGAAACAGAGTCGTTAGTGACACACGATTTCTCTTTTCTAAATCCAAACTGTCCTTCATTTATCATGTTTTCCTTTTCTAAATGTTCGACCCATTGTTTTTTATTATACTTTCATAAATCTTGCACATTACACTTGTCAAAGAAACTGGTCTATAATTTAATGGTCCATTTATCTCCACTTTTATAAGTTGGTACAATTTTCGCTCTTTTCCATTCTAAGGGCACCTTTCCTGTATTTATAGAACATGTTATTATGTCACAAAGTGGCTACAATAATTCATTTCTACACTTTTAGCAATTGTCCCAAGATTCCATCTGGTCCCATAGCTTTCCTTCCATCTAAGGTTTTCTTCAACTGTATCGCCTCTCCTTTATCAACCTTTACATGATTCATTTTAGCCTTTCCTCTTCTTCATTTCTTTTTAACTTCCCGTTTACAAATTTATAAAACATTTTTGGTTCTTCTTCACATTTAAAAACTATTCTTCTTTCAAATTTGGCTTCTTCCTTTCTCCTTATTTTCACATAGTCATTTCTTGCTTTTTTATATTTGTCCCTATTGCTCTTATTTGGTCTTTTCTTTAAATTCCTCCATGCCTTTTTTCTATTTCTTTTTGCTGTCTCTCACCTCCATCCAAACCATGTTTTGTCTCCTTCAGTTTTTACTGTGTAGAATGGAACATATATATCTATTCCTCTATTGTAAATATTCATAAGTGTCATATTTCTCTTGAATATTATTACTCCTCTTCAAATCAGTCCAGTCTTCCCCACCAAAGAAAGCCTTGAGTCCAACGTAATCTGCCTTAGCGTAGTTTTTTCTTTTTTCCTTATAAGCCTCTTCTTGATATTCACATCCTTCTTAAATTTTCATCTCCAATAGTTCATGGTTGCTCTTTTCTAAGGGGCACTCATGACTGACTCCTTCATCCAACTCCACGTTTTTTTGTGAAAATTAAGTCGTCTTAATGGTTTGTCATCCCCTCTCAACCTTGTTTCTCCTTGTGTGTGTGTGTGTGTGTGTGTGTGTGTGTACTCAAGAGACTCAAAATTTAGTAATTTGTAGTTTTATGCCTCACTGGAACTGAATCTGTATCATCAACACAGGTGCTGATGCCCTCTGAGAGCAAGGTTGAGGTTCTAGGTGGGACAAGGGACACCATTCCAGACTCCAGGCCAGTGTATCAGCTCATTCTGTCGTATTCCCTCTCCCTCTCCAAGACTGCTGAGGTGAGGCTTAAGAGTTATCTGTGTCTCAGTATGCCTACCCCTCCTTGCTCCTTGTGTGTATGAACATGTTTTTTGCTTGCACCTGACTTTGTATTAGTGTGTACACATGTTTTCTACTGAAATGCATAAAGCATTACTGTCATAAAACCAATAAATTAGTACTAGTAACCCCCATTTTACTAGTGTTCACACAACAAATATTTGCTTGAACGAATATTGTGTCCTACTACCATTTGTTAGATGACCAAAATTCACTAACTTTTTTTTGGGGGGGCCAGTTTTTAACTGAGTCAGGTCAGGTGATTGCCACCAACCACTCTCCTCCCTCCCCTACTGCACTTCCCCTTATTCCCCCTCCTCCATACTGCCACTAACTGGGAAAACCTCCACCACTCACTCCCACCCTTCCATCCAAAACAGTACATGTCCTCACCATTGCACATTCAACAGTTATTTTCTCATCATGGTTATTATAAATGAATTGCAAAATTCAGGTCATTGAACAATACTTTATTTAACCTTTGTTATAACTAGTTCACCTAACAAAATTTCTCTCAGCAAACAGTTTTCAGAAATGAAACCAGTTTGTAAAGTGGACTCCTGTATATGCTTTTTTTTCTCCCAAAGTAGTTCAACATGAAGAAAAAAATTTGGCCCAAATATTTCTAGGAAAATATGCCTGCAAATAATGTCATGCCAAATTATAACTCCAGAATACCCCAATATAGAAAATATAAATTGACCTAATTATTTCCTGAGAAACAGCCTCAGAAATAACACAATCCCCCTCCCCCCCAAAAAAATATATATATATAGCTACATTGGCAACCTTCCTTCACCCACCAGACAGCTATGTGTCACTCAGTCTCAGACTCCCAGTGACTTGATGGTAGTTGCCTGTAGCTTAGCAAAAAAAAATAGGACTTGTTTGTAATTTGACAAACAAAAGAGGTAAAAATTGTTGAATCCAAACACAGGCAGAATATACATACTACCCCCTGGAGCCTGCATTGTAAGCAGATGCATAAATCTCATGAACTTACAGTGTGGAAGTTCATGAAATCTAATATCACTGTTCAAAGCAAATCAGGCTGGGTTTGCAAAATTGCAACTAACAATACCCTTGGTCTGCATTTTGAAAGGTCTGGAAAATACTTTTGGGATTATCTGGACTTTTCATTTCTCATTCTCATTAATTTCTATTCAAGGACTTTGGCTTAATTAATACGAATAAATGAGAATCTACTGTAATAATGAACAGGGAGTCAGATGACACAATATTAACCCCTTACCTAACACAAAACTCAGGTGACCCCCAAATGTGTGCTGCTGAGTGACGTGCTGTACGAGTCTATCCTTGAGTCACAACTGTGGATGCTCTATGATAACAACAAGCAGCTGCTGGGATGCGGTGATGCCTACAGCAACAAGTACTCCCTCAAGCTGGAGAAGGGAGACTACACCATCAGACTCCATGTTCGCCATGAGAGGCCAGACCTTTTGGAAAAGCTGTCTGACCTGCCCCTCACTGTTCTTACCAAATTGGCTCAGGAGGTATGTACAATCAGCACTGGATGTACCACTCCTTTGCTTTCCAGTTTTTGTCCTTAGAAGTTCACACTCTTGAGCAACATAGTATGATCCATCTACATTCCTATGAAGTATGTCTGCATATTTTGTGATTAAATTTTACTTGGTAAATATCTTTCAAAATCCTTTTACTTACACTAAAAGATCTTGTTTCAGAAAGTTCACTGACAAACATAATCATGTCTATCATAGAGTGATTTAAGAATACTCTTTCAGAGCCTTACCCTTCCTATTCAACTCCTTGATATTGCACTGGACAATACCATGTTTACGTTTCATTCCTCTCTCCCCATTCAGAAAAAGGTCTCCCATACACCAGTCTTTCCTTTTCCATCCTATTTACCTTATTGAAATATTTAAATAATGGGAGATAGAGGCCTTCCTGTTAATGGTGTGATCTAAGTAATTTATTTAGCTCATACCTGCTTAATTCAACACCCCCACAGGTCAAGTTAGATGTGTATACAACATTTAATGCAGCAGTAGCCTCTGGCAAGAAGGCCCAGACTGTTACCATGCCCCCAGGGACCTGCCAGCCTCTCTATCTCACTACCCCGAGCCTCTCTGACAAGTAAGTGATGGAATAATACATGGTGGGCAATAGGTTGTGTTCATAGCATTGAGACAAAGTCAAACTCTTGAAAGGGATCCACTTGGACACTACATCTTTGTGAGTATGCGTTTAGTCATTATCATCAATTGATTTGTGCTTGTGTGGCTCCCATGCTTATCAAAATTCCTTTACATCATGGTACTCCCATGTGCAATGGGTGATAGAATTCCCACTTGTCCTGAGGGCTGTGACAGGAATTCTTGCTCTCTGCTCCCCTGAAAAAACATTGTACTGTCCCACAGTAAAACCACCTATAAAAAGGCATAATTGAAAATGAGAGTAATATGATTCAGTTACATTTCCTTGAAGTGTATCAAAAATTCCAATTTCTGTGCCTTGCTCCATTGCTCAGTTTCCTCTTTCTTACTTCTTGAGCCTTCATTGAATGTAAAAATCCCTTGCCCTTGACCCTTGAGATAAAAATGACTAAGTATGGTTTTATTTCAATTTATGACCTAAGATTTTCTTCCATTATCCCTCAGCCTCAGTGTTGCTTCCATTTCTTTCAGGACCCTGAAAGGCCTTGGGCTGACCCCAGGACAGGCCCTCATAGGTACCCTGTCACTTGCCAAGGATGAACAAGTGCGGAAAGCTGTAAGTAGCCACAAGTTTGGACTCATACGTACCATGCCGGTAAGAGCATCTCCATCCCCTTGCTCACTCTCAGAGCTCGACATTAGCTGTCCCCATGGACCACTGTCTTCAAGGTGTTTGCATGGCTGTTTTCACCATCTACTAAGGAACTCTGTCAAAGCAAATACTTTGTTGTTTATTCATGCTTTATTTGTTTTCATATTATTAGTTAAATATTCAAGTGCTATGCATGGTCACAAACAACAAATTACAAGCTGCCATCAGTAGCCAGATACTTGATAATACACCAACAGAAGGAGAAGCAGTGTGTCTTAGTTATGACTGGGTTCATGGCACTACAGGCACAACATGGAGCCAAGGGGCTGTACTTGCCTCTGTCACTTGTCTGCCAGTACTTGAGGTTAACATGTAGACTACTTAGTGCTAATATTGAACCCTTGATACTAATAAGTTTTGTCTTGGGATCTTCATATGAGACAACATAGAATGTAGGCTAGACACTGTACTGAAATGTTTTGGAAAGAATGGATGAGTTTCCATGTTTACCCTAATATATATTGTTTCAGTGTACAGTGCATGCAACATCAATTTTCTAGTTTTTGTTTTGCTTTCCAATGAGTGTTGCTAATTTTCTTTCACAAGGCTTAATTGTCACAAAAATTTTAATCACAAGTCAACAACATAAATATTTCTTAAAATTAACTCCTTAAAGAATTCAAAGTAACTCCTTAAGCACATGTACATTGCCACTTTAGTTTCCAAGAAAACCCAGAGTTAATAGAACCATGCCAAACATATGCATAATTTCACTTGCCCTGCCAACAAGTCTTAACTATTATACTGACAACAGTGATTCCAGTGTATCAATGCTGTAGCTTTTTCCAATTGAAGAAATGTCTTATTATTTTATTCCTTTAGTTTCATAGAAGAGGGCATTTAGAACAAAATAAATGAATAATGATGATAAATAGCCTTAGAAATAAATATGGTAACCACTTTACAATGAGCAATGTAAGTACTTTTGACTAAGTGCAAAATTAAAATCCTTTTATTTAATTTCATAGGTATGTACGGAAGAATTAGAGTAGCATTAATGTCGAGCCCTGAAGTGTTCTGCTCTTCCTTGTTTTCTCCCTTTCGTTTTTCACTTCCTTACTGTCCTCTTAACATTGATGAGCTGTGCATCCTCAGCTGACACTTGTGAATTGGATTCGCATGACTTGTTTCTTCTATTTATACAACTTACTCCACTCCTCCAGTGCTTTTAAATACAGTTGAAAGTGATAACAGGGTTCCAGAAACACAAGATTTCATAAAACATTGTTAGTTTGATTTCAGCAGGAACTTAGAAGCTCTCTGCTTGATTCTTTACATTATATTTACAATTAACTAATCCAGATTCTTATATTTTTTACATATTTTCATTTGCATATTATGGTGGTATACAGTGTGCTAGAATACTGTAGTGAGTATGTTTAGCAGTTACTAATACAATTAAAGTCTAATAATCTAGCTAGCAATAGTCTTGCAGGAGCGATTGTTAGGTTTTAAGCCAGTCAGTACTAGAATGGATATAATGATGAATGAAATGCCTGGTCTGTGTCTTGATTTAAAAGTAGGTTAGGTCAGATATGTGCATGCTCACATGTCTAACCTTATAACCCAACCAAAGCCAAGGGTTGGGTCTGTGGTTGTATCCATTCTAGCATGGACCATTTTATGGCTCTGCCGGTTATATTCTGCCGCTTCCTGATACTCCACTTTTTCACTTAGTTAGCAAATGGATGGATGCATGGGAACAAGGGATTCCCGATTGTTCCACTCATGCATCATCTTGGGCCGGGCAGATGCCATTAACCCGAGAACGTCGGCAGACCCTTTTCTGGGCTTTCACGAGTCGTGGCTGTGGTACAGTGGACCCTAAAAAGGGCTCACCATAAAACCCATAATTCGAGCTAATTGTAGGCGGTGGTAGCATAGAGCAACCCACCATACATGGCCCGGGTCATAGTGGTGGGTGAGTGATCTTGAGATGGGCTTTTTTGTCATAGGTGGTGCTGTAAGGTCATGGCAGACTGAATTAGCTATCCACACAGTAATCACTTGTCAAATTCTCTAAAGTAGACAACAAGCGACTCTAGGCTAGATGCCACGCATCACGAGACTGTTTATTTTGTAACAAACACCACCCAAAAAGAATGGAGTTTGAGTAAAAGTAAATATTTTTAACAGCTTTATGGTTATGAGAGGAGTACTCTGACGTACGTTCCATGCTCTTTTTTTAGTCTCAAAATGCAGTGTAATTTTGCCGTTTCTCGGCCACTTCTCGGCTTTCCCATAGCTGAAGCCCACAGGTTAATACTAGTGCTCTCAAGACAATGAACCAAGAGTACCGGTTCCAGCACTGGCATGTATCATAATTAAGCCAGTCTAATAGCAGTGACTGTTGCTACCAGTCTCGTCATAACTGTTTGGGTAGGATTGTTGGCTCATAGCATCTTGTTAATGTTTTTTTTTATTTGCAAACAATGGTAACAGTGTCAATAACATAGGAAAAAATTAATAAAGGTTTAAGGTAACATGTAGCTTTGATGATGACAGATAATGTGAGGTCATGACTGGGTGTGAGGAATGGTGGATGAAACAACGGAGAGTGTGAGAGGGAGGATGGTAGGGGCAATAGAGGGAAGGTAGATGAAAGGAGGGAGTTATATGCGTGTTATGCACCTGTACGGGTGCCCTGCACACTATTCGTCCAGATCCAGTTGTATCAGGAGTGTTGCTATAGTACACAATATGATCATGAAATTTAAAGTATGTCATGATCCATTTTCTTCAAAATAGTAAATTGTCTATAAAACATTTGTTATCATAAACCAAGACCACTAGAGGAAATTACACTGAAAGTGGCAACATTTCACTTTGATAAAGCAAGTGTCAGTCAGGACATGTAGGTTATGTTGTACCATTTGAGACAAAACTGCACCTGTCAGCTGTGGTTTGTTCTCCCTCACATGCTTGTTTCAGTTCAATTTCCTTCCCTCTTTCCTTCCTCATCTTCCTTATCACTAAGATCCATTAACAGGAGAGGTGAAAGTAGGCTCAGCTGCCATCTCCTTAATCTAATACTCTCCAGTAGAGCCTTGTCTTCTCTTTCTTCCTTTCCTCATCATTTTTCTTATAGTGGCTTCTTTAACAATCTCCTTTACTTATGTTCTTGTTCTTATTTGCATTTCTTCTTACCCACACATTCATGAAATGCCTGCTACTCGTAGTTTCCACATTCTGCCAATTATATCATTTACCATGATTTTTGTGTGTGTTTTTGTCATACACCATGGTCTGATCACATGCTTGACTCGCAATTGCTAACCAGTACCCTCCCCAAATGTGCTTGGAGCTCAGGTGTGTTTGTATTTATCTAGTTGTATTTACCTAGTTGTAGTTTTACAGGGCCTGGGCTTATGCTCATGTAGTCCTGTCTCCATATCTGTATATCTGTCCAGCTTTTTCTTGAAGTTGTGCACACTCTTTGCCGATACTACATCCTCACTTAGTCTGTTCCAAACCTCTATGTTTCTTTGCAGGAAGCTATATTTCTTTATGTCTCAAGCATTTTCCTTTTCTCAATTTTTTACTGTGTTCTCGTGTGTTTCTGGTGTGTCCTCCTCCTCTTAGTAGCAACTCCTCATTATCTACTTTTTCCATTTTCTTCCACAATTTATAAATTTGTATTAGGTCTCCCCTTTCTCTTCTTTGTTCCAATGTTGGCAGGTCCATTTCCTTTAACCTTTCTTCATATGACAATCCCTCCAGTTCTGGAACCATTTCTGTTGCCATCGTTTTTATTCTTTCAAGTTTTTTTTACATGTTTCTTCTCATGGGGAGACCACACAGTTTCTGCATATTCCAATTTTGGTCTAATCATAGTGGTTATCATCTTTTTCATCATATCCATATCCATGTAGTGGAATGCTATTCCTATATTATATACCATTCTATACGTATCACCGAAAATCCTATTTACATGACTCAGACTGTTGTTTACCTTGTATTGTCACTCCCAGATCTCTCTCTTCTTGAACTTTTAATATTTCTCCATCTCCCATTCTGTATGTCCATTTTGGTCTCCCTTCACTCTTTCCCATTTCCATCACATGACATTTCTTCACATTGAACTCCATCTCCCATTTCATACTCCAGTCCCAAATCTTATTTAGGTCCTCGCAGAAATATGCGCAATCTACCCATCCATCCCTCTTTGTGTGTGTGAGTGTGTGTGTGTGCATACATGTGTGCATGCATGAGTGTGTGCCTGATGGATCATACCTGATGTTATGATGGTTTGAGATATATTTACATGGGAGAACTTTTGGAAAAGTAGAAAGCAGAGACACTTTGAGGGTAAAGATTTACAGTATTGTATAATTATGATCCAGTGGATCCAGAGATGGAAAAAGTGAGTTAGGAAAACTCTTGGAAAATGCATGTGAGACCTGAATACTATGTGCATAGAAAAGGGACAGTAATTATCTTCCACTTCAGCTTATCTGTCAAAAGAATTTCTCAGAAGATAGCAAGCCAAAAAAATAAATAAAAATAAAACCTCAATAATATCTGTCAGAAAAGAGAATTCTAGGGATACAGTAAGAGAGTAAATTCATGGCAGTAACCCCTTTGCTCTATATTGGAAAAGACAATCCATAGATGAGGAACACAAGCAGAACCATGCATGCCACCACCAGAGAGCATCCTACTTAAGGAAAGTATTTTCTGACCCCAGGACCAGTACCTCCTCCGTGTGGTGGTGACTGAGCTACCCTGCAAGAAGCGATCTGCTACCAACACCAATGCAGAGGAGAAGAAGGATACTAAGACTTATGCTGAGTACCTGGAGGCACTTAAGGACCTACAGACAGCATGGATCTCCAAGCTTGGTAAGACAATGGAATGAAAAATTGGTGTGTGTTTTTATTCTGCAGTTTTTATGCCTACATTATCCATAATACAGCAAACCCTCAGTTTTCTACTACATTGATTCATCCAAAGCCCCTGCAGATGAATGAAGGCTCTGGATAATGTCAAAGAAATTTTTATGACTCCCAGATGCAGATTAAAAAGTTTTCATAAATTTTGCATACCTGGGTTGTATTTACAGCCACATTAGACCTCATAAAATTACAGTGAAGTAGCTACATCAAGCTACAATCACACTAACCCCTCATATCCCTGAGTTAGGCAGTTTTGCTTAGGCTTGAGGTCATCCCAGCATTGCCAGCCCAGTGGAAGTAGTCACACTGCAGAAAGAATAACTTGATGGAGTAACCCAGACAGTTACCCTGATTGTACAGTCCCGTTCAAGAAGTCAATGTAGCCAGACCTTTCACTGCTATTCTTTTCATCCTCATAATTCCCCATATAACCCCTGCAAGAAGCGAATTTTGTGAAAGTTTATGATTTGTTCCCCACTTAACTAAGTTATGCAGATATTGTGATAGTTTTGTGCATATTGGTCTAACTGCAAATAATTTTCCACACTTAACAACATATTTTGACAACTCAGTGACAGGTTTGTGGATTTGGTCCCCATGGAAATAATGTTGAGTTACAAATAATACAAATGAAGATAAGTGAGAGTTTGCTGTATAGTGACATTGCATGTCTCATCTTTTTTTCCTTGTGGTCACTTTACCTTTTGCTTGTTAGTTGCATCCATCTTTGTGATTTCATTTTTGCAGTCAAACTCATTAGCTCCATAGGTGAAATTATACCAGACATGAAGGTTATCCCCTGTCTTTTACTGCAGACAATGAGAATAGTGAGCAGGTCTACAAGGAGGTGATGGGTGCCCATCCAGACCACCTGGCTGCCCAGCTGGCTCGCCTGCAGGCCCTTGATGCTGCTGGGGCCCAGAATAGGGCAGCTGTCATTTCTCAGGCTACTAAGATTGTCTCAGCAGTAGACACAGCACCATTGCTGGCCTTCTACGGCACCAAGACTGACACACGCTCAGATGCTGCAAAATATAAGACTCAGGTGGGTCTACAATATAGTCCTAAATTCAAGGTATGATGAGAGAAATGGTTACAGATATTTTCTCATTTAGCAGGTTTAAATGTTGCTTTATTCAAGCCTATTAGATTTTGTGTGGTATATAGTAATAAGGTTTGGTTAAGGGATGCTTAGAGTTGAGTGTAGTCTGGCATTGAAGTTTATGCTTGATGTGTGTATGTTTCAGGGGGTGAATGTGTGAAGTCTGAAGTCAGAATGCTTGAAGTGGAATTAATATTTTTGGAAACTGAGATATTTATTGCCATAAAAACGTAGGAAGGATTTAACAAGGGCCCTTCAAAGGTGGGAAATAAGTGAATAATGAATTAGGGACTCTCAGAGAATTAGCTGTTGCTGATACATGGTTGGCTTATGTGAGATTTTTTAATGAAAAAGAAATAAAAGATGCATGACCAATCCACAGGTGAGTTGCCACCCCACAATTCTAAGCTGCAATAGCACAGCAGTAGGTTGCCTGAAATATATTATTTTAGTCATTAGAAACATCATCCAACTGCTGCATACAGGACATCTCAAGAACATCTCTTGCCAAAGGAATATTTTCAAAAAAGCAAATTTTTCCTTTTTTTCCACAACTTTCCTGATTACATTATACAACAATATGATTTGCCACAGCGGGAATAATTATCAGATCATGTGGTGGAGAGAAATGTGATTACCTCAGGTAGTCAGACTGCTGAGAATCAACAATGTCATAACCTCACCATTATTTGCTTACTCATGGAAAACATGTTTTATTTAATCAGCTATTTGTAGCCATGTTTTGACTGAATTTACAAAATAGCCTTTTTATTACTTTATGACTGCTTTTAGTTTAAGAAACATGCATAAGAGGTTCATATTGTCATCTGCAGAATTAATGTTAGGGGAAAGTATTTAAGATGCAGGTGTACTACTATGAATTTAGTTTATGCCAAATATTATTCTGAACAACCTAAGTAAAAAATGATAGTTTGAATAATAATCCAAGACCTTTACCTCAAAGTAATATTTACTTTTGTATATAATTGAGTGTTTTATTTTCACAATCAAACAGTCATTGTAATAGTGCTCCTTACTTAAACCTTCAGCATCTCACAGCTCTGATTGAAAGTCAAATCAATTTTTGTAATTATGATTGTTAACTTTAATAATCATGAAGATCTTACTTGTGGTATGTAACCAGGGCATTCTGTTTCTTCAGATGGACAAGCAACGCAACACGTTGCTGGAGGCTCTGTCCCGGCAGGGGTTGGCCCTCTGTGCTGAAGTGCATGCTGCTGCACCTGCTGAACCCTCTCAAGAAACCCTTGAACAACTGGACAGTATTGCTGCTGACATAATGAAGTTTGTAGAGCCAACTGACTCAAAGGTGTGTTGTCCTCTGCTCAGTAGTGCTCAGGTGAATGGTTAAGGCCTTTAGGAGTCTGATTCGATTTGATTTAACATTCTCACTTGCTGATTCATTTATATATTATATTTTATTTGCACTTGTGTGGGAAGGTCACATATTAATGCAATTTTGTCCTGTGCAGGTGTGTGGGTTTTTCATAAGCTACTACAAAGTACGCAAGTTTGACGGCCTGGCAATGCGGCTAATTGCTCGGCAGTGTGAGGAGAAGTGGACCCGCGACAATGAGGCCAAACTGACTGAAGCGTATAGCCGTTTAGGATGGACACACATCTCCTCCCTCATTGGCAGCTCCCACCCACTGCGATTCCCCAGCAGCTATGCACCATTCTAAAAACCTTAAGGGCACCAACACAACTTTCCTCCAACCACTGGTTCCCAAAATGGTCTGATAAATATGTATTGTTTAGTCATAAGAGTTATTTGTTGCACCCATTGATACATCCACACCTGTCTTTGAGGGCACCTCCGCTCCCAACCCCACTGGCACCACTCCCCTGCTGTGGCCTTTAACATCTTTTGTCTGCCGGTTTTGTTGAATTTTGATTTGTTTCTTTTTATATCATGTTTGTTGATGCACTTAAGGCTTGCAAGGCCTTTCGATACTTTATTTTCAGCACTGCCGTGGCATGCCGTAGTATTTTTTTTACTAGACACTTTGACCTGATTCATCATAATTAGATTTAATTTGCATTATCCCTACTCTGAATTACCCTTTCGTAGAATTTCTTTGTTATTTTTACATTTTAATTATACATCCACGACTGTTGTTCATTTTTCACTTGTTGATCAGGGTAGCAGCAGATGATGACTGCTGGTGGGGATGTATGTGGAGGCCCCTTGGTGCTGAGTGAGTCATGAGTAATGGTGAATGGAGTGAGTATTAGCTCCTCAACCTTTAGGGATTCTACTTGATTTTCTCCCTCCTTGTATGTGTTTTATAAGTCTAATACTGTGTATTAGAATTCTTGTTTCATGAAGGGAGACGATGCAGGAGTCATGAGGGGCTGATGCTGCTGCTGCGCCCAGCTCTTCGTCCCTTATTTTGGTGGGGTGATTACGCCAGTGATGTTTTCAGTGCTGTACACTTGAGGGAAGGGCACTGACCACTACACCTTTGTTAATTTTATTTATTTTTCTAAATTGCAATATGGATAGTTATTTTCTATTTGTTTTCAAGTGAATCATAGGATTTACATATATACAGAAGTTTTTATTAATTTGTAATCACTGAGATATTTATTTTCTTAGTAGTTTATGAAGGGCTATGAACACACACACACACACACACACATTACACACACACACTTTATAATTATTTACCTGTAAGCAATATAAGACAATTTAGGCAACAGCAACCAACAAGATTGCATGCAGTACACATTTTTTCTGTACTCTTGTTTATATAGTGTAAGTAGCCATCTTGTTTTTAGCCCCTGTACATATTTCCTGTAATAAAGGTGGATCCACACTCATACGTGACTCTGGATTGGTACACCTTCAGAAGATTCAATAAAATTAATAGGAAGAATATAAATTGATTAAACACCATTTTTGGCCAGAAGAGAGAAAAGGGAAATATGTTAAGGGGATCCTCTGCCTGTAAAATTCAAAAACTTTAAGGATATCACTTTTTGAGAAAAGTTACCAAAGACTCCTCTATCATTTCTCCATACTCTGTGAAAGTTTCGGGTGTCTGCGACGAAATTTGCCCTGTCAAAAAAAAAAAAGGATCAAGCGTACCTGAGTAGTCCTCCCTCTTCATTCCATATTTTTCTATTTTACGGCTTTGTTTATACCATTTCACACTATATAGGCTTTTGTTTGCTTCATTTTTGTGGTGTTTCTCTAAAAATATATCACTGTTCCTGCTATGGCATCATCCCTTAACGAGAGCGCTTACTTGTGTGCTGCTCCCCCGTTGGGCAGTGTCTGAGAAAACATGTTTTCTCAAAACGCAAGTTTCTTGGTATTTGAAGAACACTCCTCCCTTAGTTTCTAACCTATGATAAAAGTGATGATAAAAGTGATGATATCATATGAAAGCTACGAAAAAGACAGTTTTTGTCCATAAAACATTTATGATATATCTTTTAGTCATAATTTTATATATTTTTTCTCTGTAACGAGGCTTAAAAAAATTCATTGAGGTAATTTTTTTTTCATGAAAATGATGATACATAGTCTAAATGTTTTACAGACGAAGTGTAGCTATGGGTATAAATATTTTGTGGGCCAGCAGACAAAGCCATACATACTACCGAAAATAAAGGAGGAGTTCATAGAATCATGACGTTTTTTCTGAAGAAAAATGTTTTCTCAAACTGTTCTTCCAAATCTCATCAAATTTTCAGGTTTTTAATATTTTAACATATCAATAATAGGTATAGGCAAAACATTCTGAGGAGCCGAAAAAAAGTTCATGTTCAATTGTAACAGGCGGAGGGTCCCCTTGAGTTAGTGTTTTTCAGCCTTTTTCACCCTGTTCCTCTATGAAGTCTGTCTGCCTTTGGGAAGGAAGCCATGGCAGAAATCTCAAGTTCTCCTTGTCCATTCACTCCCCATTTGCAGCATTTACACACACCCTCCCATCTTTCCTTCAAGGGTTCCTCTATCTTATCAATCCACGTTATTGATGGTCTCCCTACCATCCCCCACCCTGCTGTTTGACTCTTAAAAACACTCATTCAAAATCACCATTCTGCAGTTTCATATGGTTTAAACCTCAGAACTTCGATATACCCATTTCATCAGACCAACACTCAACACTACACCTCTACAGGCTCATCATAAGACCTTTAATCTTAGGAGTGCAATCCACATGTTAAAGGAGCAAGATAACAAGCATCGGCTGTATTTTTTATATTTTCACCTCAAGTCATGTAACCATCCGACGTGAATCTTCGCTTCACTCAACCCCTCAAAATGTTACTTGTTTTATTATTCTAGCTCTCCCCTCCTCTCACCCAATCCCTGCTACCCCCAGCAGCTTCTTGTGGCTGAAGAAAGACCACACAAATGAAAGGAAAACAAATGTGCGTTCATTGTTATTTGTATAGAAATGTAGCAGCAATTATGAGAACTAATAACCAGAAAAAAATTATAGTAAATGAAGAGAAAATAGGTAAATTGGGCCGGTTTTACATTAAATTTGTAGGTTCCCCAACCAAACACAATATACGACGAAAATTCCTTGCATCTCTAGTCTTAGGTGTGTATATAAAAAATTCCTTTTATCTCTAGTGTTAGGTGTGTATATAAAAAAATAAAAAAAAGGGAATTTTTGGAAAATACACAGGAACACTTTATTAGTATCTGATATTGAGTAGAAATAACTAAGCATTGTGGTGAATATGGTTTGGTTTGGGCGCTTTCAAATGTGTTGAACTGTCGAACTGGCCAAAAAAACTAGTTGGCCGATCGCTGCCAGTAGCTGCCGCGCGGCTTATTCAAGGAGCATTATCTCAGCAGTGTTCCCATTTTAGCGCGAAACGCGCAAATTCTAGCGCGTTCAACTGGTTCTGCGCGTTATTTTTACAAAATTGCGCCTAGAGCGTTTTCTAGCGCGAAATTACAATGCTCGGAGCGTTTTCTTGCGCGTTATGTGAAATGAAAAATAATATAAATGTTGAGTTTGGAAAAAATATTCTACACTTTATAATTTATACGCACAAGTTAATATTAATAATATATATTTACGCAGTGTGACGGGTACGTGAGTCATCGCCGTACGTGGCTGCTTCCTGTAGTTGGTATATATATTATGTACACCGCGTGACGCGTCTCTATATACCCTGTCCCTGTGCCACCCCGTCTCCCAGTCCTCCCACAGCCAGGCGGCAGCTATATAGGCCATGCAGTCTCAGGCTCATAAACGCTCCTAGCTCCCGCTATCCAGTCTTATGGATGTTACGCTCCGGGTTGTATTGTTGTATTGTAGGCTGTATTGAATTAGAAGTGGACTTTTTTCCCTTGTAAATGTAAGTATGAAACAAATATTTAATACCTAGTATAATATTTACATGTGTCCATCACCAGCTGTTAGACATGTATACGTGTTGAGTGGTACTTATGTTTCATGTAATCTGGATTATGAAAATTTTGCTTGCCGAAATTTATTAATATCGTTTAGGTACAACGAACACCTCAGAAATCTTTACTATGGAGCGCGTTTTGCTGTAAAATAGCGCGTTTCTAGCAACTTTGCTGCGCGTTTGGGGTTGGGAGAGATGGGAACACTGTAGTTATCTGTCGAGTGCTGTGCAGGGGTAGGCAGTTTCCTGGTGAAGGTTCAAGGTTGTGGTGGCTCGACCCTGACGCTGGGAACGGATACAAGTGTAAGAAGACCATTATGTAAGTATAGTATAACTTTTTCTATTATCTTAGGCTTTCAAAGATACATATATGGTTTTGAGAGATACAGAGCCAAGAAAAGATAAGTATAAGATAATTAACTTTGCGATAATAGGCGCTATCACTTGTTCGTAGTGCGTAGTGGAATGGTTCATTTATCCATCGGCTGGGCGCTAATTTTTACGTGGACTAATTATAAATCCGCTATACCAGAAAGTGTTTATTCGGCCTCAATTATCATGTCTTCGTTGTGTTCCCGGAAAATACAACTCGTGCCAAAAGGCGTTGACGTCTGGGGGTGGTTTAGCCATAAAATAATTCGGTCGGGTCGGTATGTTTTATTTATTTATTTATTTATTTGTTTGTTTGTTTGTTTGTTTGTTCGTGAGCAGTCTCCTGTGCACAATTTTGCGGATATCTCAACCAATTTTTCAGGGAAGCTTCGTGTCCATCCAGAATAGAACCCATTAAATTTTTGATGTCAAAGGTCAAAGGTCAAGGTCGCACAAAACGTCATTTTGGCCATAACTTCGGTTCTCCTCATCGTAGAGCCTTCAAAGGTTCATATTTTAGCGCATGGAAAGACGCATCTTGCATGGCCTTGACCTTGACCTTTAACCTTGACCTCGAAAAGTTCGCCCAAGGTCAGTTTCCAAAAAAAAAATAGATTTTCATCAAATTTCGAAACAAATGCTTCCATATGATGCACCTTGCATGGCCTGATGTCAAAGGTCAAGGTCGTACAAAACGTCATCTTGGCCATAACTTCGGTTCTAATCATCGTAGAGCCTTCAGACTTGTTTCATATTTTAGCTCATGGAAAGACGCACCTTGCACGGCCTTGACTTTGACCTTTGATTTTGACCTCGAAAAGTTCGCCCAAGGTCAAAGTTTAAAAAATAGAATTTCTTCAAATTTCGAAACAAATGCTTCCATATGAGGCACCTTGCATGGCCTTGACCTTGACTTTAGACCTTGACCTCGAAAAGCTCGCCCAAGGTCAAGGTTTCCAAAAAAATATAATTTCATCAAATTTCGAAACAAATGCTTCCATATGATGCACCTTGCATGGCCTGATGTCAAAGGTCAAGGTCGCACAAAACGTCATCTTGGCCATAACTTCGGTTCTAATCATCGTAGAGCCTTCAGACTTGTTTCATATTTTAGCTCATGGAAAGACGCACCTTGCATGGCCTTGACGTTGACCTTTGACCTTGACCTCGAAAAGCTCGCCAAAGGTCAATGTTAAAAAAATAGAATTTCATAAAATTTCGAAACATGCTTCCATATGATGCACCTTGCATGGCTTTGACCTTGACCTTTGACCTGGACCTCGAAAAGTTCGCCCAAGGTCAATGTTTTCCAAAAAATAGAATTTCATCAAATTTCGAAGCAAATGCTTCCATATGATGCATAGGATCACAGTTGATGCCCGTACCAATTTTCATATATGTGCCTTTGACACATATATAATGATGGTTAGATCATTGTCTTTGCTCTAGTTAACAAATAAGCTTTTAATTAATGGGCTGAGACCATTTATGAAACTTTATTGGGCCAATTATAAGTTATGAAAAGATGGAATGTGTTATTGTTGCTGAGGTAGAGACGTACCGGGTCAATGCATTGGCAAAGGAGATAAAGTCAGGTTCTCATTAAACTTTATTACAGTTGTGGTGCAAAAGCCCAGCCAAACCATCACTAGGCTTATGAAACTACTCATGGAAATACCAATTCACTATACCAGTGACATCTCAAGTAATGGACGGCTTACTCTTGATTTTGCGGCGCCCTTGTCATTAAGCCACGAATTTTGGAAAATCAACCGCTTTGGTGCGAATCGCCATAACTCCCTTATTTCTGGGGCTACAGAAAAGTTTTTGGTATCAATCGACGGCAAAATGAAAGGGCTATATTTTTTAATTAGCGACCGGGCTCGAAAACCGACTCGAAAGGGTAAAAAAAATTGAAAAAATTCGCCAAAAAGACTGAAAAAAACTTATTTTTGAGTTCCCAACCTTGAAACCCGCTCATTTTTTGAGAATTTCAAAAAACCTATTTAACAAATGATTTAGCCCTGCCAATGTGCTTTCCAATATGGTGCATAACATTTCCCTACTCCCAGTAGTTTCGTCGCTAGAGCTCGAAACGTAAACCCTGTCGAGAGCGATTTTGACGAACTCCAGACACTTTGCCGTTTTTCGTCTAGTGTGGCCTTGCTATTGCTTCTAGAAGGCTGTATTTTGGCATGTTGCCCCTCTTGGCAATGAAGTCTGACCAACTCGAAGGATCTTTTGATAGCTTAATTCCAAGCTCGTCGTCGAGCCGTCACAAAATAGCCTGTTTTTCGGCCCTTTTGTCCCAATTTGGACACGTGCTAGTTTTTTGCTTATAACTTTTTTATATATTTAATGCTTTCCAATTTTTTTCTGATCATTAATCTGTATTTAAAGAGCTTTTATTTACCACCAAGCACGCCTTCCTAGTTTCAGTAGTTTTCGCTCGAGCTCGACCAGAAGTCGCGAGGAACATTCGCCGAATCTGACTCATTTCACGCGTCGCGACGAAAAACCTTCCCGACGCCACAAAAATTAATATATCTGCACAAAAAATCATATATGAACACTTCAATATGTTGGGTATCTTGTAATAAAACCATTTTAAGATATCTATATAAAAAGTTACTATTTTTATATAATCATTTCACTATATAAATCAACCTATATTAAACACCTTATTATACATGTTATTTCTATATATTTTTTTAGTATTCAACCATATTTCTTCCCATTTATGAATAATACATTTAATTTGCTTTCTTTTGATACCATATATATATATATATATATATATATATATATATATATATATATATATATATATATATATATATATATATATATATATATATACATACATATAAAGCGTGTACTTTTGTGTTAGTCCCAATATAAATGAAGAAATATGGTTGAATACTAAAAAAAAAAAATAATAATAATAACATGTATAATAAGGAGCTTAATATAGTGTTACGCCACCCCCTACCACACACGATCCACGGGCAGGCAGACGGCGTGATCCCCTAGAACAACCACACGGGCACCAGTCACTCTCAGCGGCCGACACAGAACACCGAGGGGAGGTGGAACGAGGCAGGGTACAAAGGATACACGTTCAACACTAATTTCTAGTTTAATGACAGGTTCCTCACACAGTACAGCAACTCTCAAGGGCATAGAACAGTTAATCAGGCACAGTGCATGGACACGGCAGACACGCACACCGGATGCACACAGCTCGCGAGCGGGGCACTCAGCTGAACACTCTCCAGTCGCGTCTTCTCCACACCCCTCAGCGCCTCTCGCTCGCAACTCTCACTGCCGACTCAGCACCTGCCCGGCGGCCGGTGGCCCCGGGCTCTGATGGTCGGTCCAAGCTTTTTTCCGTAGGTCCTGATGGTCCGCCCAGCCCGTTCTGGCGCAGGCGAGTGTTTATAGTGGTGCCATCTTGCATTTGGCTCATGCTGCCCCTCCAGCTCTCATCTTTGATCCTAGAATCTAGAGTCCGGGTTGATAGGTGGTCTTCTGGACAGCATGTGGGTAGTTTTAAGCCACTCGGCGGCGGCTGAAAAATCCCAGCTTGGTGGCACCGGGCGGGGATTGAACTCGCGTCCTCCTGAACACGAGGCCGTTACTTTGACGACTCAGCCACCGCCTCCTCTGTCTCTGTTGTCCCAACAAGTAGAGTTGCACCATGCTGCAATTTCATCACATTACACATACAATCATTCACATACAGCACATTCGTAACAATAGGTTGACCTATATAGTGAAATGATTAGATATATAAAAATAGTAACTTTTTATATAGATATCTTAAAATGGTTTTAATACAAGAGTCAATATACTGAAGTGTTCATATATGATGTTTTATGCAGATAGGTATAATAATTTTTGTGGCGTCAGGATGGTTTTTCGTCGCGGCGCGTAAAATGAGTTTGATTCGGCGAATGTTCGTCGCGACTTCTGGTCGAGCTCGAGCGAAAACTACTGAAGCTAGGAAGGCTTGCTTGGTGGCAAATGAAAGCTCTTTTAATACAGATTAATAATCAGAAAAAATTGGGAGCATTATTAAAATAAAAAAAATGTTATAAGCAAAAAACTAGGACGTATCCAATTCGCGGCAAAAGGGCCGAAAAACAGGCTATTTTGTGACGGCTCGACGACGAACTTGCAATCGAGCTATCAAAACATCCTTTGAGTTGGTCAAACTACATTGCCAAGAGGGGCTACATACCAAACTACAGCCTATTAGAGGCAATAGCAAGGCCACACTAGACGAAAAAGGCAAAGTGTCTGGAGTTCGTCAAAATCGCTCTAGACAGGCTTTACGTTTGGAGCTCTAGCGACGAAACTAATGGGAGTAGGGAAATGTTATGTACCATATTGGAAAGCACATTGGCAGGGCTAAATCATTTGTTAAATAAGTTTTTTGAAATTCTCAAAAAATGAGCGGGTTTCAAGGTTGGGAACTCAAAAAAAAAAATTCCGTCGTTTTTTTGCGAATTTATTCGATTTTTTACCCTTTCGAGTCGGTTTTCGAGCCCTGTCGCTAAATAATAAATATAGCCCTTTCATTTTGCCGTCGATTAATACCAAAAAAATTTCTGTAGCACCAGAAATAAGGGAGTTATGATGATTCGCACCATAGCGGTTGATTTTCCAAAATTCGCGGGTTAATGACAAGGACAATACCAATGCCAAACCAAATGTGGGTATATAGGCCCGAAATGTTTGAAATTGAAAATATGTAAATAGGCCTTAGTCCCGTTCTGTTGAGTTTCAATGGACATAAAATAAGAGGAGTTAACATGTACGAGAGAGCAGTAATGATTCGGACAGTGGAATGGTCCGGACATCGCTATTATTATAAAACGTATGGAATTGAGCAGTGGTGTATTTATAGGCCTGGGTTTTCGGGGCTATAGCCCCGAATGTTTTATGAATAGCCCCGGATTTCATTTATTTATTTATTTTTATCGGCGTCGCAGACGCCGATCAACAGATTGTCCATCTTCTTGTTGTTGTTCTCTTCAAGTTGTTTTCCTGGCTTACCCATGCATTGTAGACATGACATTGTAATAACATTTGCTAGCCCTGATGAGTCTTTTTTTTTTTTTTTTTTTTTTTGGCCTGTGGCGCTATAGGCCTTCATAGTAGGGCCTGATGGTCGGCTCCAGCCCATTGTGGCGCAGGCAAGTGTTTATAGTGGCGCCATCCATTTTAGACCCCTTTATATTGCATAATATAAATTGTTGGGGGGTGTTGGAGGGTCATGCGACGCCGATCTAGCACAGTTTTTGTGCTATTAACACTTGTTTTTTTTAAGAATAGCCCCAGCCAGGCCAGTACAAAATGTTAATTCTTGTTAAGCTGTTAGTAATAGAAATTAGATTTCATAGATCTTATACGGAGATCATACGGTTTTTTCCCGTCCGGTTCACGTTCCTATCACGTATTCAGGACCACTCCCCAGTCGGCCATCAGCTAGTCAGGCAGTGGTGCCAGTCGCCAGGCCGGTATGGGGACGTCGGAGTTCGAGGGTGATCCTGTTAATTCGCAAGCAGGCTTCGTTGAAGGCGTCGCGGTGTCGATTGCTGTGGCCACTTACAACCCAACAACAGTCAACTGCTTCCAAACATCTCTTGTTCATGTCTGTCCTCAAACAACACCCTGGGGCCTCTCCGCTGTTCAAAGAAGGTCGGAACGTTCCCTACATTACGTTTAACGAAGGGCTTGTGTTTGATAATTATGCCGGTAGGCTTTCTTCAGGGGCCAGATGGTCGGCCCAAGCCCGTTATGGCGCAGGCAATTTTTATAGTGGCGCCAGTTATGCTTGGCTCATGCTGCCCCCCGGAACTCATTGATTCACTTTTTTTTTTTTTACGTCTTCGCCTGTGGCGCCGGTAGGCTTGTTTGGAGGGGCCTGATGGTATGGCCCAGCCCGTAATGGCGCAGGTAAGTGTTTATAGAGGTGCCATCTTGCATTGGCTCATGCTGCCCTCCCGGAGCTCATCTTTAATCCTAGAATCTAGAGTCCGGGTTGATAGGTGGTCTTCTGGACAGCATGTAGGTAGTCTTGGGCCACTCGGCGGCGGCTGAAAAATCCCAGCTTGGTGTCACCGGGCGGGGCGCGAACCCGCGTAGTCCTGAACGCGGCGCCGGCACGCTATCCACTCAGCCACCGCCTCCCCATGGGGGGAAACCTGGACGGTTTCTTCTAGAGTCCGATTTGATGGGTGGTCTTCTAGACAGCATGTAGATAGTTTTAAGCCACTCGGCGGTGACTGAAAAATCCCAGGTGGTAGCGTGGGGATTCGAACCGACGTTGTCCATGGCGTGGTGAATGTGAGCCCAGCACACTAACCACTCAGCCACAGCCTACTGTCTTTGATGTACCCCTTGGATGTACGTACCTACATATGTGTCTGTTACCTGCTTGGCTACACCTCCGGGCTTTCTGCCGCTGAAGAGACGGTTTGTGGGTCGGACAGCGCGCCCACAACTCCTTCCCTCGGTACAGGGCGACCTCCTTGAGGACCTGTGGATTTGTGGCTTGAGCCGTAAGAGAGTCGTCCCTTACATACCTGAGACGGACCTGTGTTAACGTTGTAGTCGGTGGGGCCATAAGGAGTGGAAGTGTAGGTC
>NC_066509.1:10325429-10357929 GCF_024679095.1 Eriocheir sinensis | reverse complement strand
AGATGCCCGCCACAAGTGTCAGCTCATCCCATGAGTCTTGGGTCTCGGGTCTCTCGTCCGTGAGCTCATTGTGCTCCTCCAGCATCTGTGTCTGGCTCTTGTTAGGGCCGTCAGGTCAGGGTAGCACACGGGGGCGTCAGGAGTGCAGGGTGGTAGGCAGGGCAACAGGGAGACTCAAGACATCAAGTAGGGTTGTAGGACTTCGAGGGGAAGCGAGCGTGGTGGCGGTTTTTGTAGCCGACGGGCTGCAAAATTGCCAAACCACTCGCACGCTCATGCCGTATCGGGCAGCACTCGTTTAGCCATAGTCCTGCATTCAGTCAGGTGAACGATTCGCCTGGCAGCTATCGTGCAGCTGTCGAGCAGCTGTCTGGCAGCTGTTGTAACGGTCAAAATTTGAATTTCGTGCCCGATCACTGCACGAGTGCTGCCCGACCTATCACGAAAGCTGCACGAATGCTGCAACATAGCTGGACGATCACTGCGAGTGCTGCACGATGCTTGCAGCACTCCTGCCCGGTCTTTGATAAGGTCACCGGCCACGCCGAGGGCTGCACGAAAAGTAAGCGCAGCGCTTATTTTTCGTGCTCCTTGCCGAGTCATCGGGTAGCATTTGTTGTGCACGAATTTCCCCAACGATAACTAGACGATGTGCTACGAATATGAACTTGAATGCTGCATGAATGGCAGTCGGGCAGCTGTCGCGTTCAAGATCGTGCATGTGTGAAAGCCCTTTAAAGCCCTTACCCTGTGAAAGTCGTCTTTGGATGCAACACATTACTGTTCGTAGGGCCATCGACAGCCATCACCGTATCTAGATCAAGATTATCAGCAATGGTGTCCTTTGCTCACGGAAAGTTTGTTGATACTACACGAGGAGCCTAGTTTACGGCTAGAATGCTAAATGACCAGTGTATCAAAACACATTGATATATACCGCCCAAAATAAACCTGATTCTTCAAGCCAGTAACAATAAACTATCTCCTATAGTGGGTGCCGCGGGGCCACTCTGCCCTTAGACGCCTTCATAGCTCACTAAACAGCATGTTTGTGAGGACGGAGCAGTGAAAAACGCCTAATACACGTGGCTGCCAGGCTGCCGAGAGGTAGGTCAATAAATGGTTAAATGTAAAAACCTTGAAAACAAATATTTATTACAGCCAAGTACTACTCAGCAGAACTTTTCCATCTGAATGGACGGAAAGGTCAGGGCGACCAAGCAGCCCTTGATAAACAAGTGCTGATTTTGGGCCTCCACTTGAAGGATTGGGCATCTCTCTACCAGCCGTCTGGGTGGTTGCGCGGCATGCAGCGCCTTCCTCCCTTGAGGTATATCCCCAACGAGATACCCCCCCCCCAAAAAAAAAGTGAAAGATATAAACTGGAGCGGTGTAGGCCTATTACCAAGTTTTATGGGGGCTAGTAAGTAAGGTCAAGGATCAAGACAATATTATAGCCTATAGCTCTAGATGAAAGTAAACCTGGAAAGTTAACTAACCTAATGTAGGAATGATTGCTGACCACCAGCTGTTGGCTGCTGTTGTGCCGAAAAACGCCTTACGTGTTGCATGGTTCAAGTCGAAACACGAGATAGTGAAACGTCATCGAGGAGAGAGTATTCCTATTTTATTGGATGCACCACCAGGTTGGGTCTTGTTTGTTTCATGAGCTCCACATAATTTTCATATTCATGTGGAACTATCCATTTGGATAGTACCTTAGGTAAGGAAACATTAGAACTTTTTTTCAAGATTTTTATTTGTACTTTCCACATCACTCACCTGAAGCTTTCCCCACAAAAAAAAAAAAATTACAAGGTCCTAAACTGAGTGCAATTTAATTGTCTACTGCGCGTCCTCTCCTACATAGGCGCCGACCATTTGGATTTTTTTCTTCAGCACAGTGATACGAGCATCGATCGCTATATCCCTCTATGGGCATTTCTCAATTTCCTTTCGAGAATTGGTCACTCTCTTTATCGGACTTTCATATTATCTGATCCTGTATACGTTGAGAACACTGGTTAAAACCATTCACTTCGAACCCAACGGTAAAGCCTATTAATGTGTGTGTGTGTGTGTGTGTGTGTGTGTGTGTGTGTGTGTGTGTGTGTGTGTGTGTGTGTTCATAAAAATATTTTACTCCCACAGTGACATCATGAGGATGCTGAAAGGACTCTTGCGTCCGCCACTGAGACTCCATCCCGCCCTCCTTTCCCGTCCCTCCCATACTCCATCATGCCCTTCCCGCACTTGCTCCACGCGCCGCCTCAACAAGCCCCTCACATCCAATCAAATGCCACGCCCCGGGGGCATCGCTTCCTTCATGCGGCTTCCCGTACAGAGCGACACACAAGGTACGTAAAGCGTTGTATTCCCCGAGGGTTGGTTGATCACACACTAGGGTACTTCATCATGTGAGTGTCTCTGACGGTGGTGGCCAGAGACACAAATAATGACTTGAAAGATCTTGCGTAAATGGGTTAGCCGGTGCCTGGACGCGAGTGTTAACTGTTAACCGCGTGTCTCGAAGGCCTGGGTTCCTATTCCGGGTAGGTTGATGGGATAAACATATTGCCGAGTAAATCACTTTCTCATATGCTTCGAGTATTGGCAGTCCCCTCCATTTATTTATTACAGCCAACTACCACTCTGCAGAATTTTTCAATCTGAATGGACGGAAAGGTCAGGCAGCTCTTGATAAACAAGTGAAATTAGTGACCGGAGTCCCTCTTGCTCCATGGGCCTGTTCCGTCATTAATTATTAAATAATTATTATGCAAGTCTATACAGTCGGCGAGGGATGGGACGCAGGCGGGGCACTTGTTCCATATTTATTATTTACAATAGCTATATTTTAACATCGTTGTATGTTCACAAAACATGTAATTAAAATTCCTATGATATTCGAAACAACCAGTCATGAAATGGCACTTCGAGCCTGACGTACCGAAGCCTCAGGAACGGGATATGACTTTCGCTGTTTTCGTCCCCTAATAGGCCTTGATGTGTGCTTCGTGGGCGTGCCGCTGGACACAGGTACTTCGAACCGCAGCGGCACGCGCATGGGTCCCAGGCAGATACGGTGCGAGTCGGTACTGCTTCGCCCGTTCAACTCAAAAGGGGCAGACCCGTTTAGTCAGCTCAACGTGGCCGATGTTGGGGACGTGAGCTTCAACATGTATAAGTGAGTCATGCATGTCTTTCAATTCCTTTGCACTCTTAAGACCTATGATATGAAGTGGAATGACATTTACTTTCAATTTGAAGAAATGTCTTTGTGCTTAATCCGAGGTATATGAAAAATTTTGGTACCGAGAAAAAAAATCGCATAATGACAAGTAATGATCCTATAGGTAGGCATTGTTCCATCAGAGACATATCAATAAAAACTGTTTGTCACTCTTTTCGAAGCCTTTGCGCAGGGATTCTTCTTTAGTTTCGTTTTGCCTTAAAATGTTATGGACATGCATTTCAGTCTACCTGAAGCGTGTGAACACATAAGGCAGAGATTCTTGGAACTGGTGAAGGATGGATGCATCCCCCTGACGATGGGCGGCGACCACACCATAACGTATCCCATCCTACAGGCCATCAAGGTGAGCCAATGGCACTTCGTATTTTGTACCAGGTTTTCATAGATATATTTCTCCTATAATAGAATGTGACCTGTGAAGTTATTGTGCAATGATTCCCATTTGTAACTGAAGCCTAGCATGCACAGTTTGGGGCGCTATCGCAGGCCCGTGCAGCGCCATGATGGCAATTACCTCAATCAATCAATCTCAGGCTCGTCATGGTCCAGTGGGTCTGGTCCATGTGGATGCCCACACTGATGTGTCTGACACCATGCTGGGAGCAAAGATCACTCATGGCACCCCGTTCAGGCGGGCAGTGGAGGAGCAACTCATTGACCCTCACGCCACCATTCAGATTGGATTAAGGGGCACCGGTCATGCCCAAGATGGCAATGCTTGGCAAATCAGTCAGGTAAGGAGGCTACTATTTTTATTTTTTAGTATTTGAAAAGAGTAACTAAGCAGAGGGGTACTCCAGATGGAGTATATCCCTCTCCAAAAATTAATAGTTTCCTTGTAATACGACAGCAATACTATATGGGCCATATCCTATTCATCCCTATAGGCTACTCATAGTAAATGGGACTTCGTTATTCTGCTTCACATTCTTGGTGCACAGACTGACTTACTTCATGTCAGGGGTTTCGTGTGGTGCCAGCAGAGGAGTGTTGGCACCGTTCACTGGCGCCCCTCATGGAGGAAGTGAAGGACATGATGGGGGACAGACCAGTTTACCTCTCTTTTGACATTGATGCCATTGACCCAGGGTTTTGCCCAGGGACAGGTAGGTTTGCTTTGTACAAGGTAATGGAGAAACCTCTGTGGTTATATTTGTTATGAACCTGATTACTGAAATGATGAGTGAATGCAGCAAATTGAAAAGCTTAAATGCTCTGTAACATTGTGTAGATTTCATTTCACAACCCATGCTTTTCATTTCATTACCATTAAATCTGTTTGCAGAAAATGAGGTTTCTTATAAAAAAAACTGATATATGGTGTATAATGTCTTTGTACCCACATAAGGAACCCCTGAGATAGGGGGATTGACTACCATCCAGGCGCTGGAGGTGGTGCGGGGCTGTCATGGTCTCAACTTGATTGGCTGCGACCTTGTGGAGGCAAGTTTGTAGAAGTTGTGCAAAACTTTTTATCAACATGAGCAGAGACCATTTATTAGCAAGACTTATTCTTAGACAAGGATGTATTAAGGCAAGAAGTTCTATCGGGACAACCTTTATGAAACGTGTGAATGTGCACCCCTAAAAAAAAAAAAAGGTTAGTTGGTAGCAATATTTTTATTTTGCTGTGCCGTGAGAACTTTTCTAAGTGTTTCCCATATATAAATTCACAATATTTAACCTGACTACTAAACACAGGGGTTGTAGTTTGAGGCTTAGGGCTGGTGCAGGGTGCACAAGGTTATCTATCAAATCTCTAGTGCCCTGTCCCCTTATGAGAACTTCCCAAAAAGTTAAAGCATATGCCAGAGCAGGATGGAGTACATCAATATCAGAGAAAAAGATTCACAAAATTTACATAAATATTTAGACTGCACAAATGGCCAGCAAGACTGCACATGCCTTAGAGCAGTGCTGTCAAAACTTTTTTGCCTATTGTACCCTTTATTACCTTCTCCTACTGTTACGTACCCCCTATGGCTGATTAAACTCGATTATATTATATTTATATTATATTTAGGTACACGTACATTACGCGTCCTTCCTAGGTACCCGTCCCTCCCTCTCTCTTTTCCTTTATAGAACATGGGAAGTTTCTGCTGTGTGTGTGTGTGTGTGTGTGTGTGTGTGTGTGTGTGTATTTACCTAGTTGTGACATACGGGAAAAGAGCTACGCTTGCGCTGTCCCGTCTCCATATCCGCTCTTATCCAACTTTTCCTTAAAATCATGAATGTTTCTTGCACAAACCACCTCCTCCTCCAGTCCATTCCACAGCTCAATGCTTCTGTTTGGGAAGCTAAATTTTTTCACATCTCGCCTACATGTGGTCGCCCTCAACTTCTTTCCATGTCCTCTTGTGTCTCTCTCGCTCCACACACACAGGTCCTCTTTGTCCAGATTCTCCACCCCGCTCACCACCCTGTACACCGCTATCAGGTCTCCTCTTCTTATCTCCAGGGTTGTGAGCCCCATGCTATTGAGTCTCTCGTAAGTCCGATCCCTAAGTTCCGGTACCATCTTAGTTGCCATTCTCTGTACTCTTTCCAGCTTTCTTATATTCTTCTTTTCGTGAGGAGACCAGACCACTGCTGCATACTCCAACCTTGGCCTTATCATTGTAACTATTATTTTCTGCATCATCTCTTTGTCCAAATACACAAATGTCGTCCTTATGTTCTTCAGCAAATTCATAGTTTGTCCCGTTATCCTGTTGATGTGTTTGTCGGGTGACATGTTCTCTGAGATAGTCACTCCCAAGTCTTTTTCTTCCATTCCTCTGCATATTATCTCACTTCCCATCTTATAATCATATTCACATCTTCTACCACTCCTACCAAACTCTATTTTTCTACATTTCCCAAGATTGAATTCCATCTGCCATGTACCACTCCACTCCCATATTTTGTGCAGGTCCCTCTGCAATGCCTCACAGTCTTTCACATCATTGACACGTACGTCTCAATAGCTTTGCATCATCTGCAAACAAACTCACATAGCTGGTCACTCCCTCCACCATATCACTTATATAAACAGCAAACATTATTGGCACCAGCACTGAACCTTGTGGGACCCCACTCCTCACTGGGCACCAGTTGGAAACCCTGTCCTTGATTATTGTCCTCATTTCCCTGTTAGTTAGGAAGTCCTCCAGCCACTTAATCAGTCCATCACCCATTCCACCCCTATTTTTAATTTTCGAAATTAGTCTTCAGTGCGGTACTTTATCGAATGCCTTTTTCAAATCCAGGTACACTCCATCCCCCCAGCCTTCTCTCTCTTGTATTAAATCTGTCACCCTTGAGTAATAACATAAGTTGGTGACACACGATCTCCCTCTCCTGAATC
This sequence comes from Eriocheir sinensis, assembly GCF_024679095.1. Lineage (NCBI taxonomy): Eukaryota > Metazoa > Arthropoda > Malacostraca > Decapoda > Varunidae > Eriocheir > Eriocheir sinensis. Next base: position 10,351,324 of record NC_066509.1, on the reverse strand, counting down.
CAAACTGGCAATCCGAGATAATTCTCTCACTTTCTAAAAAATCCGACCACCTGTTTTTAACTAGCCTCTCACATATCTTCGCAACCACACTAGTGAGTGATACCGGTCTGTAATTTAATGGGTCCTCTCTCTTTCCTCCTTTATAAATTGGTACTATGTTTGCTCTCTTCCAATCTTGTGGTACCTTTCCTTCACTCAGGGAGGCACTTATTATGGAGTGCAGTTTCTCTGCAAGTTGCTCACTACATTCTTTCAGGATCCACCTGATACTTCATCCGGCCCTGTCGCCTTTCTTACATCCAGCTTGTTCAAGCTTTCTTTGACCTCCTACACCGTTAACTGTATCTCCTGCATAACCCTTCCTCTTTCCTGGCCCGGTGGTTGTATGAATTCGTCTTCCTTTGTGAAAACTTTTTGAAAGCTGTTGTTCATCACTTCTGCCATCTCTGCTGGGTCTTCATATGTAGTTACATCCATTTTCAGTTTATCGATTGTTTCTCTATTCTTTAATTTGCCGTTCACATGTCTATAAAATAATTTAGGTTGGTCTTTGCATTTGTCGATTATATCTTTTTCATATTTCCATTTTTCTTCTCTTCTAATCTTTGTATATTCATTCCTTGCTTGTTTGAGATTGTTCCACGCGTTGATTCTTCTTCGTCTCCTCCATCCCTTCCAGGCTTCCTCCTTTCTTTTTCTAGCCACCTCGCATCTTTTGTTAAACCACTCCTTTTTACCAACATCCTTTTTGGTTACCTTAGGGACGTATCTATTCTCGGCTTCTTTGTACAGCTTTAAAAACTCCTCCCACTTGTCATCGGTACTTTTGGCTTTGTACAGCCCACTCCAATATGCCTTTTCAAAAAAGTTCTCATATTAACAAAGTCTGCCTTAGAGTAGTACTTCTCCCTATTTTGTGATCCTCTTTTCGATCAATCATTCTCTTTTCTTTTACTTCAAATTCCACAATCACATGGTCACTCTTTGCTATTGGGCAATCTATTTTAATATTTTCTATTACTTCCAGTTCCTTGTTAAAAACCAGGTCTAATCTTGATGCCTCTCCTTCTTTCCCGAATCTAGTATGTTCCTTAATCCATTGCGTCAGCACATGTTCCATTGCCAGTTGCAGGAGTCTTCCTCCCCACGACGCTTCTGTTCCCTGCGTCTGCCGATCCTCCCATTCTACCTCTTTGCAATTAAAATCACCCATTAAAATTATTCTCTCACCCTCTCTCAACATTCCATCCAGGCAACTCACTGTGTCTTGTATCATTTGTTCATATTCTCGGGCCTTCCATGCATTGGTTCTTGGTGGCACATACCCTACTACATACTGCCTCCTTCTTCCTTCAGCACCCACAGTTTTCACTTTCAGTACCTCTGCCAAGCCTTCACCCTCAATCACCTCTTCCACCCTAATAACTTTCCTTACCATCAACATCACACCTCCTCCCTGTTTTCTCTTTCTGTCTCTCCTCCATCTATTGTATGCACCTTCTCCAATCCCCACCACCTCAACTGAGTCATACAACTTAGTTTCTGTCAGCCCCACAATATCAGGTTCTCTGTCTCTCAAATAGTCGTTAAACTCTATCCACGATGACACTATTCCATTGATATTCGTATAAGACACTTTCCATCCTTCCTCCTTTCCTGTTAGACTTTTTCTCTCCTTTCTCTCGTCACCATGAACCACTGTGTGTGTGTGTGTGTGTGTGTGTTCCTTTACCTTCTATAGATATACAAGTAATCATTGTCAAGCAACTCACCAAGATAGTAGTTCTTTCCTCACATTTCACTCCTTCCCATTCCTATTTCTCTCACCTTTACTATTGCTACCACAAAATGGTCAGAACAAGTGACCATTTCTCAACTTTTGCATCCAAAACATCCATGGCTACATAATCAACCAGGCTACTTTCATTTCCCCGTCCCCATCTAGGCAGAACTGCGTATCAACATTTGCTCTGAAAGGTTACCAGGAACAACCCTTCTCAGTCCAGTTTTCTTTTTCTTTTTTTTTTATCTTCTGCCTATGGCACCAGTAGACATTCTTGGTGGGGCCTGGTAGTTGGCCCCAGCCCATTATGGCACAGATAAGTGTTTTATAATGGTGTCATCTTGCTTTGTGCATGCTGCTACTTAAAGCTCATTTTTTTCCTTTCTTTATAAAAAGAGAAAGAGAGAGTCTGGAATCTGGGATGAAAGGTGATCCTAAAGACAGAATGTGGGTAGTCTTGGGCCACTCGGTGATGACTGAAAATTGTCAGTTTGTAGTACTGAGCAGGACTTGAACCCAAGTCCTCCAGGATGCTGTGCCTGCACACTGACCCACCAGCCATTGCCTCCCTTCTCATGCTCTCATGTACACCCCACTTCCCAAGCCACAATTTTCAAGCTTCCAATTTTCACATTCACAGGAATGGGTTAGGAATACATAGGCATCCATCAGTGCAGAGAGGAAGGCACTAATGATAAGCGTACTGTCTCCTGGTATATTTTAAGGTTTGTTACTGTAGGACAGGTTCACAGCAAATGTGTTGCTCACATGTGGAGCCTTGTAAAGAAGCTTAATGTTTTGTGGTGGGTGGTAAGCCAATGATGAGATGCCATCTATGTGCAATGTAAAGAAAAGATTATCAATTTTTTTTTTGATTTTCAGAAAACAATAATTCTATTCAGTTTACATTTTCCCAATGCAGTCTTTCCTATTAGCTCTTAACTTTATCCGATATGTTTTTATTTATTTTGTGGAATTTATACCTTTAAGTAAGGGTTAACTGTGTATAGAGGAGCTGAATTTAAAATCAAGAAACCTTTTAGCTGAATCTTCCCAATATGATTGCAGGTTGCTCCACCCTATGACTTTGAAGGCACCACAGCACTGACAGCTGCCAACCTCCTATTTGAGATGCTGTGTGTCCTTCCAGCACCCAAGGCAGCACAATGAACTGGAGCATACCTTACTAAGCATGTATACGTTAATGCACTAGTAACAAGGTATGCTACAAAATGTTTTGTCCAGCCCATTCAGGGGGCTTCGTGGTGCAGTGGTTAGCACACTCGGCTCACAACCGAGAAGCCTGGGTTCGATTCCCGGGCAGAGTGGAAAAATTTGGGCAGCTTTTCCGATACCCTACGCCCCTGTCCACCCAGCAGTGAATGGGTACAGTACCAGGTATTAACCCGGTAGCAGCGACGGGCCAAATTTGTGGCTTTACCGTGTAGCAGCAATGGGCCAAATTTGTGCCATGATATCAACCCCCCAAAATAGATGATGCATAATCTGATCACAAATGCTTTGATATATAATATGAAATGGTTTGTGTGAGGGGTGATTTTTTTCTCATTTTCTCGCTTAGAGGGACCATTCAGAAACATGATCCCCACCGCTACCGGGTTAATCGGGGGTTGTGTCCCATCTCCTGGGATCTGTTCCCTTCTCTTATAATTCCTTCCCCCTCCTGTTTCTCTCCAGCATATGACCACAGATGATGCGCCGACTAAACGAAACTTTCCAACTTTTTCAGCCCATTCAGTATTCTTTTTAACCCTCTCGCGCATGATGACAAATTTCGCGTCATCAAGGGTAAAAGGTCTTGGCACACGATGACACGAAACGCGTTATAAAAGTTTTAAAAGATTAAAAATTAAGTTTTAGGTGAAAGTGCGTCAAATTTGGGAGCGTCATTTGTTGGAATAAGTTTCTTAATAGTAACATATGGCAACCTTTCTAAGGAGCGTAGATGAGGAGCATGGAGCGTTTTTTAGTCGTTAACCTACTCTGACAGGAGAGGAAAAAAATACAGTTTTCTCGGTGTAACTCGGGAACTAATAGGCGTATGAGGATTTTGAGGATACCATAAGAATCCTCACTAAATTCCACTTCAAAACATATATTCGGCTAAAAAAGTTGGCCCACAAAATTTCGAGCTAGCCAGTGAGGTTAGAGTTGGTACTTAGGATTTATTGTCTACAATACTCTATACGGAGACTTGAAAAAAGTTTGTATTGTTTATACAGGTAACTCTCGATTTACGCGAGTTTGGTTTACGCGTTTTTAAAATAACGCAGGGTCCAAAATCCAAATAAATGTTTAATTTACACGTTTTTTCCACTTATGGCCACCATATGTCTCACGCAACTGGATTCACATGGCGCTGCGGCCACACAGCTGAGCTCAGTTCTTCCCGCGCGCCACTTGAACAACAATACAGTACCCACGCTGCCACGCTACTCAACAATAGGGGTGGGCAGGTACTGGTACCAGACTGCTCGGTACCAGTACCAATACTAGCCAGTCACTCATGGTGTCCCTCATTTCTTCCTCACACGAGTGAGGCTGAGACTGAGTGCCTGAGTGGATATCTCGGTGATATGGATATCCTCTCTCTCTCTCTCTCTCCACTAAATGAAGTGAATATTTATTTTTCGACAGAAACCTACCTCTTGTTTGATTTACATTGTTTTTGATTTACGCGACCTCTTCAAGGACGCAATACTCGCATAAATCGAGAGTTACCTGTATATATATTTTCACCTATTTTTATTTGTGCAAGTTCTAGTACAAGTCTTTATGAAGCCATTGATACCAAATTTATTGAGGTACGATATATCCGTGAGGGTAAAATACGTCCGGGAATGTAGAGTATCGCGGCAGCAAAAAAAGGCCGGTCGGGCCTGAGAAATGCATGGTGAGTGGAACAGAAATTTATTGGAAACTTATGGTGTGCGAGAGGGTTAACACTACAGGAGGCACCTCAAGGACAAGACAAAGATAAAATAAATAAGCCTACCTTGATACTCCCCTTTTGAAAGCATTTAACCCTTTCATTGCTAAACGCTTGCAGCAGGCGTTAGGCGTATTTGCTGGTGGCGCTAAACGCTCGCTGCGACCTCTACCCGCACTCAAATCTCCCGCGTATGAGAGTATTCCAACACTAATTCTCACAACAAAGGATTGCCAATTGAGTGGATTCTTCACTAAATTTGGTGGAAAATCATATCAGCCCAGCGCGGCAAATGTACGGACGAGTAACTGGTGGATGTTCTTGCCCAATATAGCAGCATTTTTGCATAGCTTCACCTATCACCTAACTGATTCTTTGACCAAATAGTTGTAAATATTGCAGTTGGCAATACTCCCTTGCCAGAATCTGAAGAAAAGATGTCCGCAGTTCCCTCAATATGGCTGATCATCTCGCATGCACCGATGTAAGTGTTAACATTCAACACTCCCTGAACGTGCATGTACATTTGCAAGAGAGGCATACATAACCGACTCCTATAGATCTGGACCTCCTCTTTCCAATGGTGTTTTTGGTTTTTAGCTGTGATGAATAGTTTTTGAGATACAGAGGTTAAAAGAGACCCCCCATTGGGCTCCCCGACTGTGCCTGAGGGGATAGTCGCGTCCGCACCGCGCGCAAGGAAAGGGTTAAGTCGTAACCAGGAGGAAATACAACCGTGGCAAAAAACATCAATATATTCACATAATGCGGTAAAAAACACACATTATGAGCACTTCTTGGTATTTTATTGTTGTTAGATCATTACACTTAGTACTTTGTCATGTTCCCGTTATTTTTTATCACCAATTTAAGTCTTTCTGGCATGGATTCAGACAGTTTTGCAAAGTAGGACACGTCCATGTTCGCCCACAACTTTTTCAGTGCCTCTTTTAGTTCATGAATGTTGCTTGGTTTAGTTTGCGCAACCTTGTCTTTCATATAATTCCAGGCATTCTCAGTTGGGTTCAGATCTGGAGAATTACCTGGCCATTCAAGCACATCAATACGTTCGTCTTTGAAGAATTTCTGGGTTCACTTTTGACCTGTGTGCTGGGGCGAGTAGTCCAAGGTCCTTCTGCAGGCGGTGGCATATGGTCCTAATGGAGACGTTCTTGAGCAGCTCAGGGTGCTTTGATTTGAGTGTAGTGGCAGCAAAAGACAGGTTAGACATTACTTCTCACTTTTAAATCATGTCTGTGCTTGGGGAAGTCTTGCGTGGTGTTCCGGAGCCCTTCTTCCTGGGAGGGGTCACGCCTGGAGGCAAGGCTGAGGCAGCGTCACAGACCCGGTAAATGGCGGTTGGGGTCACATCTAGTTTAGCGACCACGCGATAAATAGACATGCCCTGGCTTAATAGGGCGAGAGCACGGGCCTTTTCCTCCATGTTCAGCTTGAACGAAAATACAGGGCGCCAAAGTTACGGGTTAAGTGAAAGTCGGCCCTATCGTGAGAGACGTGCAACCACCCTCTCGCCGTGAGCACTGGCTGTGCACTGAGGTTTTGGCTGTGTGGTGAGGTGCAGCCAGACCCTCCTCAAGGTCACTGCCGCCTCACTCACTCCACTTAATCGCATAGGGGTGGAATGACAAGGAAACTCAATATCTGGAGAATCCTTTTTTTTTTTTTTTTTTTTTTGCCGCGGCTGTACAGACAAAAGAAGGCCGTTTGAGTTTTCATGTGAAAGGGATGATAAAATGGAGATGCTGATTAACTCTTGCACAAGGAATTTGGATAGCATGGGATGAGCTAGAGTAGCAAGTCATGTGCACCAGGGCTAAGGGAGGGAAGGAGGAATGCAGTTAGCAAGTTCAGAAGAGCAGTTAGCATGAAAATACTGATGAGAGATAGAGGCAACATTACAGTGGAATTAAAGAGGTAGAAGATTGTCAGTAAGAGGAGAGGAGCTGATAAGACGTAAAGCCTTTGACTCTACTCGGTTCAAAAGGGCTGTGTGTGTGTGGAGCCCCAAATATGACATGTATACTTCATGTGAGGGCTTTACACTATACCTGCAACTGGATGTGTGTACTGTAGAAGCTCAATTTATAAAACTAATTTAGTCAAACACCAGTTTGCTATATTGAATTTTCTGCTAAATCGAGAGAATGCATTTTCTGCCTCCCACAGCCCCCTAACACTTAGCCCCACATCCCTCAAGCTAAGTGCAGTAGAGAATAACTTATGTATTGTACCATTAAATTGTAAGACTTAAGGGTGCATGAAACATTTATAAAAAAAAATTTTTTTGCATGGCACAAATTTGAAGCAACAAAAGCAATTTGTATGATTTTCATGGTTAATCATATGCATACTTAATTGCTACTAAAAATGTATAATATTGTAATTTCATCTCCAAGATAGGTTATGGAATGATCTGAAAATATTTACTTAGGAACCTTTTTTATTAATGCTCTTGTAATTACACTTGGTATATGAAGTATAATTTTTGGTAAATTCTGTTCCCCATGATTGGAATGTTTCCTTAGCAAATTCTTGGAAAAGGTTTGTACAATAAAGGTAATAGAATCTATGAATTATACTATATAGAGATGACCTACCTGCTTCATGCTGTGCAATTAATTTAAGATAAGCTGCCTCTGAACTACATGGCTTGAGTTAATCAGTCACAATCCACAGTGGTGCCTCTTACTACATGGCTTGAGTCAATCAGTTACAATCCACAGTGGCGTGTTTACTAGAGGAACTCTTCATTAACACCATGCAGGGGATTGCTCAGCGCATGACTGGCATAGCAGTGGCAGACTGTGTAGGCGTTATGTCAGTTTCTCGCCACATTTGCGTCACGGTCTTCAGTTGCGTGTAGAAATTGATGCCCTGCCAACAAGCATTTCATTAGTTAATAAACTATCATAATTAAGTAATAAAGAATATCAAAAAGTATGGTAAAATACAATCTGACTAATTCTCATTCATCACTGTTTTAAGATAATCTAAGAATTGGTTTGGGTAAAAAAAACTCCCATCCTAGGAAGTGGGAATAACAACAATCAGGTAGAGCACATAGTAATAGGTTTCAACAAAGATTTAGGCAAGAACTGGTTTATTCTGTGATAAATGAGTGAAATGCGATTGGCAGTCACCTGGGGAGAACCAGTATGAGGGAAGCCTTCAAGGAAAGTCTGGGCAAATTCATGAATAGGGAGAATAGGTGGCATTAGGATTACAGAAGCCCTATGTAGGTTGGCTGGCCTGTAGCAGACTTCTTATGTCCTTAATAGAAGTCTTCTGGTTCTAAATCACAAACAACTTACAGCCTTTCCATAGAAGTTGGCATCACCCATGAAGGATCCTCGGGAGCCAGTGAAAGAAAACATGGGCAGAGGAACAGGAATGGGCACGTTGATCCCCACCTGAAGTAGGGACAAAAGTTAGTCGAACTTTGTCAACTGATGGTTACAGGTGAACCATCTCTTTGAAGAATACTATGGTCACCTTATGAAAGTCTTCACCTGTAATGAAACATTTTCTGCCTTCACTTACCTGTGATGCAAAGCTCAACTGAAGCTGAAAATATACACCGAATCCTGAATATCGTAGTAGCTGGCTATGAAACCTTACCATTATAGAGCATGGATGGATAATACTACAGACAGTCAGTATGGGCAGAGAAAGCAAGTCCTTCATATTTCCACATGTCCAGTTATAATATTCTATGTACTCATAAGCTAAAGGTTAAAAACTTACAACACCTACTACTAATAATCTGAATATTACTGTAGCTACTTCTACTATAATGTCATCTCGGAATGCAAACTTTTTTAAATATACTTTTCAGTAATAAAATAGCATCCTTCTCACTAGCTGTCTTTCTCTTTTCTTCAACAGAAAAACTAACTCACTAGAGTAAGTTATGCACCTGATGGGTGCCCTGCACATTAATATCCAGATCCAGATAGAGTACTTGATTTAAAAGTGACCACTCACATTGTGATGCTCCATCACTGCCCCATTTGTAAATCAAATACCCTGATTTTCCATTGATGTTTGTAAAATATTATTTTCCTTCATGTTTCCCTAGGTACCCTTCATTAACCAGCCTGAAAGGAAGGATGAACTGCTCAGTGAGCTGCATGCCGAATGGCCTAAATAACCAGACCTTGAAACAATTACCACCTGGACCACCACACCCAGCCCCACCAACATGGCCAATACCCCCCCCCCCCTTCAACAAACACCACCTCAACCACCATGCCACATGGATGGATAGGGTCTTAGTAAAGGTGGCAGCACTCTGTGTTTTATGTACTATTCTGTGGTTCTCAGAAATGTAACCCTCATGAAAATCAAGGGATGAGTTGAAGTGTTATGAGACAGATTACATTTGACTTTTCCTAGCTGGAAAGCCACTGTCTTATTGGAATGCTGGTAAGACTTTAAACTGCCACTGTTGTGTCATTACTATTGCAGTGTGGCACATTTCCCAAAGCACTCCTTCCTTCCTCTAATTACAAACAATATTTGTGACATGATCATGATGGTGTTTTAATCCTCACATGTCCATCCAATCAGAGAAACTGGTAAAATAAATTTTACATAGACAAGTACACCTTCTATTTGATCCTCACCTGGCCAACATCAGCACCATAGGTGAACTTTCTAGCAGTGGCACCATTAGTGGTGAAGATGGCAGTGCCATTGCCGTACGGGTTAGCATTTATCACCTCAATGGCCTCATCTAGGGTGTCTACTGCAAGGGTCACCAGCACAGGGCCAAAGATCTCCTCTTTGTAGCATGTCATGTTGGGCTGCAAATGAAAATGTTATACTGTAAATAAAAAATTCAGCTACAAAAATGAGGGTTTCCAAAAATGACTATTTAATTTATTAGTGATACACAAAATTTCTTTATTAACAACCTAAATTTATGACATATTCCATTTTACAGTTACTATGCCCCTAATTTGAGTAACATGAAAGGTCAGTTAAACAAGCTATTGTATATTTCCCTTGCACCAATGTAGATTTATACATGCTATTTGAGTCTTATTTATTTTATGCGAAAGGAGTAAATTGAGGACACAGAAATTTCTCCAAGGCAAAGAGCATTTACATACATTTTGTGGATGGGCTAAATGAGGCCTAATTGACCACCTTCTTCAAAAAACTGTAGTTTGTATTGCACACATTAAATTTCACATCTGGAAGGAGAAGGGGTTGCCAGTTCTCCAAAAACCCATTGTATAGGCAACATTGAAGCAAATGTGTTGTTGGAGAGTATAGAAGGAAAGACCACCAGTGAAATATATCAATAGTGGACAAGTATTGGAGACAGAGTTGGTAGGTGAGGGACTGAGTGTGCTGAGATGGAGTGTTGGAACAGGGAAAGTTGAAGGCGCAGATTTCTAACGAGATTATTTATTTATATATTTAAAAGTAATTTCTTTAATTATCATAATCCTAACCTTTTATTACTAACATGGTATGAGATCATGGCAAGGAAGTAATAGATATGAAAATATATTAATTAGGTAAGCCATTGAAAAATCACAGGGAAATATTTCTTACCTTGACATCTGCAAGGATAGTTGGGCCGACAAAGTTGCCATTCTCATAACCTGGCACCACAATATTGCGGCCATCCAGCAGGCAATTGGCACCCTCATCTAGGCCGGATTGGACCAAGCTGCAGATTCGTTCCTTGGCAGCTGGGGAGATGACGGGACCCAAATCTGCACCAGCCTCATGTCCAGCATTCACCTTGAGCTTCTTTGAACGCTCTACCAGCTCTGGCAGCCACTTGGCAGACTCACCCACAAATACTGCAGTACTCAGTGCCATGCACCTGGTCATGACAAACACAAACATTATTGCAAATTAGTTCATTTTTCTTTGCTGTACAGCTTAATAAAAATATAAAACAATTCAAGTACTATTCACTATTAATTAACATGATGGGTTTGGTAAACACTTGTCTCACCTCTGTCCAGCAGCACCAAAGGCAGCACCCACCAGCTGAGTGAGAGTGCTCTCTTTATTTGCATCGGGCATAACTACCCCATGGTTTTTGGCGCCCATGTTAGATTGCACTCGCTTGCCCTTCATGGAGCCACGTTCATAGATGTAACGACCCTGTTGAGTCACATAAAAGGTGATAATGGGCATGATGCATTCTGAGTGTAAGGGACAAGCACAAACATATTTAAACATCAACATGACAACCCATCCTTGTACTCTGAGAATCTACAGCATGCATTCCTCCTAGTTGGCAAATTCCACTGGAAAAGTAATAAATCACATGTATGGTAGGATCTTCTTGATAACAATATCCAAAATCATGTTTTTGACATTAACAGCAAGTTAAAATAGTTACAAAGTTTCTACAATAATCAATGGGTTCTTTCAACTGTCAGATTTTTTGCTGGAAGGAAGCATCAGGAAGGATCTTGGACAGAGTTTGTCTGCCACCATATTTGAGGCATAGTCATCAGACTTGCATTCAGGTCGCATCTCATGTGTGTTCATAAAATATGTGCAAAATGGAAGAATGTTAAAAAAATAAAAAATGGAAGAAAATTTTCAAACCAGGAGAGGTGCTCACTACATACCCTTTGATATATGCTTCTCAATGAGTCATGCCTTGTAATTTCATACTGAGGCAGTATGCTAACCATATTCTCAGAAAGTATAAGGATGGACTGTACATTAAACTACTGTATCTTATTGATATAGACCAGTGGTGCTCAACCTTTTTGGGTGGCAGGGCCACATTAGATGGGCAATGTGTGATGAGGGCCTCATATTGCCTGAAATGTGAATACGCATAGTAATTCTACAGACTGATAACACTGACTATGCTGTGTATATATTGTAACCTTCCGGATAGAGTCGTAATCAAAACACTTCTCACATAAATTGCAGGTCATGGGGAAATTTACAATTAAAAGCTAAATAAAATGAACACCTATATACGAGCGACAACATTTCGCTGATGGGCAGGAAGAGGGAAAACGTGGAGCGGCTGCGGTATGCCGGGAGGGTAGGGGAACTCAATTGGGTAGGGGTCCAAGGGAGGTGGAGTGGAAGATGATGGGTATGAGGAGAGGGCTAGGAGTGGATGGGCAATGGTGGGGAAGGCCCAGAAGGGATTGGTTGGATAGGAAAGGGGTAGGGAGCCAGAGACTGGGACTGATTGAGAGGAATGGGGGAAATGAGAGGGCAGGAACATGAGTGAAGGGAATAGTCGAAAAGGAGAGAATTTCCAAAGAAAATCCTAGATTAGCCTGTTTTCAAGTTAAAAAAAGACAAGGTACCAAGGTCTCAGCCCAAAAGCCAAGATCTAGTAAAAAAAAGCCAAGGAGTGGCAATGCTGGTCACATGAACAAAATCAGTGAGGCTAGCCAGCATTCAGGCTGCCAGATGTGCAATAGCCTTTTTATCATTATAATACTATAACATCATAAAGTTAACATATAATAAGATATTCAGAATGTGAACAAAATGTACGTATTATGATGGTGATAAGTAGGTTATTTTTTGGTTACTTGCTGAGGGCCGCCTGATATAGACAATAAACAGTTTAAATAGATAAGTCCCTGCTGCAACTCATCCATAGAGTAGTAAGGTAAGAACCATGGCAGGCTTACAGCAGTGTCAGAGCCTACAAAGGAGATGGCCCTGATGTGTGGGTCATCACAGATGAAGTTGACAGCCTTGTGCTGGCCATGAATCACATTAACCACTCCACTGGGGCAGCCAGCTTCTTGTAACATCTCCACCAGCATCATGCTTGCCCCGGGGACTCGCTCCGAAGGCTTAAACACGTAGGTGTTGCCACACACCAAGGCAACAGGAAACATCTGAAGGGCAAGTAACATCATGAATCCTGTAACATAACACCAAAATAAAATGAAACATCATGAATTATATCTTGGGTGCTGCCTCCTAATCATCCCTAACCAGCTTTTATGCTGCATCTGAAATTAAAGAATATCTACCGTATTTCTGGCTGGTTTTGTTGCAACAAACTATAAACCTTATATTAACTTTGTAGATGTACTTGTAATACTGTCATGGACCCAAGATGTCGCCTAACTTCATTAAATTCCATGAACATTCTCTTAACTCAGATAACCACCAACTAGACACAACAGACCCCTTATCAAACTATCCAAATATTGACACAGTCAATTAGCTATCTTCTCTACGTAGGCAATATGCTGTTATTAAAATAAGAGTAGGCCATCAAAGGGGCAAGTAATGGTGTTTATATACCCTGATATAAAGTTTAGGTACATTTCTCATCTCTATATGGGCACACAGTGCGAATATATTAATATACTACTATCAAACTATTAATTAATCATACATACTGCTTTTGAGACTTTAACCCAGTTGACAAAGTGTTATTATGACAGAACTACAAATCCCTCAAAATTTCTGGTAAACCCATCCCCCTGCTTTTGTGCTTAGGCCTAAATGGTTATGAAATGGAGCGTGATAGAGAAAATACACGAGAGCTGAAGTGAAGAATCAAGAAAAATAATTCTAACTGGATATTGGGCGGCAGATCTACCTACATTTTGTAATTGTTATACTTTTCTTTGCACATATTTTTCCACCAAACACTAAACCAACATGATATTATATACAATTATTATGTCACTCAAAATGCCCCTTATTACACTTAGTGATAGTTGGGGGATTCTTGCAAGGTAGCTTGGTTCATCACACAAATAAAAACTGGCAGTTTCAGTCTAATTGTTAGCCGCACAACCCCCCCATGAATGAGGAGTCATCTAAACCAAACAGCTGGTCAGGTGAGTGCAACAAAAGTGGCCCCTGACAACAAAAGATCCCTCACAATATTTCCTCAGCAGCTCTTACAGGTGACCATTTACCAGAAACAGCAATCATAGTTGAATGAAACATTCGGAGAAGGTAAGAAGGTGCAGCAGAGGCGACACTGACCAAGCCCATATAACTACAAATGCTGACCACCCTTCCACTGCACAACCCCCCACAAAACAACTTCTCGGGTCATTTGGCTAATGCCGCCATCTTGATGCAACTTGTTAGCTATGTTGCATAACGTTGAACGACTGGTGGCTGTTTTGTCAACTGAATGCAGGGCAGGTTTCGTTATTTTCAAAAGAGAGACGTGCACTTGACTGATTAAGCAGGAGAATGGCAGGAGTGCCGACTGATCACTGAGCAAGGATAGTTGATGACGCAGTACCAATCAGCTGTTGCATGCCACACAGCCTGGGTGATTTACATCCACCGATGCACAAAAGTTTTGTGTGAATGATAGCATGAGGATGGCAGCTTTTAGGGTGTGCATGATAGCAGTTGATGGCAAGAGTGGAAGGCACGATAGCAGGCGGATGGGTGTAATAAAAAAATCTACTTGGTAATGAAACTGAGAAACTAAGTAATAAGATAAGCTTTAGACTTTGCAACCCTGGGCTTACAGCCCTTTGCAAACAGGCCAACCAGTCCCTCCTTAATTGAAATTCAAGCTGCTGTTAATGGCATGAACTCAACAGGTCATTAACCTTTATGTCTTCATGGCCATACACGTAAGATATACCTAGGAAAATTTGCCATCACAGAAAAAATTAGCAATGCTTAATGCTGAAAACATTAATATTAATGGCTTTCAAAATATTGAAGGAAAGTGAAGGGTTTAGATGAGTGTTTGGCAATATTCTCCATTACTCCCAATGATCCTATAACCACAGAAAGCAGAGGTTGGAATTTCATACCTGACCTTATGAAAACTTTACTTTGGACTTATTTTCTGAGACTGAAAGGTCATCTCATACACCAGTGGGTATATTACATTTTTTTTGCCTCACTCCTTCCTGAAGAGGTGTAAGTGATTATAGTAAAATAGCTAGACTGAGGCCATAGCTAAATTGTGGCCCCCATAACATGTAAAGGACAATAGTTTTGGAAATACTCACACAAGAATATTCTAAAAAAAAAAAAAAACAAAAAAACACATACCCAGAGGGGAATCATGGCAGGAAAGTTGAATGGAGCAATGCCAGCGCACACACCAAGGGGCATCCGGTATGAGTGTGTGTCCATGTCCTTAGAGATGCTGGGCATGGTCTCCCCAAGCTGAAGGCTGGTGATGCTGCAGCAGTGCTCCACCACCTCTAGGGAAGGACCTCACCATTAATACATGCTATGGCTTCACATCATACCCTCCAACCATTTATGCCCCTATAGATCATAAAAAACCTCTTCCAGTAACATGCAACCAGCTCAACATATACTGATTACTACCAAATATATTTCAGACTATGTACCAAAGGAAAATAAAGTACATTTAACCCCTAAAAGGCAGGTGACAGGTTTTTCCGGTTGCCAGGGAGAGGGTGGGTGACGATGTTTTCAGTATGCCTTTTTTCACCCTAATTTTGAAGTTAGTGCGGGTATTTATGAATCAGCATGAGTCCTTGGCTGCCACACAACTCCTCCGCACCATGCTCAGTATTCCTGTGACTGTAACAATGGCAGGAGAAGAGTATTTTGGTTCTCCCTCGTCTGATTCCGCACCTGAGATTCCACGGCCAGTGACTTCAACCCCTTGACTTATCAGGAAGGCTGAGCCCTGTTGTAGTGCAACCTCACATTGGTGGCCATCCTTTAGATCAACCTGTTTACGGTGATGCTGGAAGTGATGCTGAGGACCCTGAGGATGCATCCTACCACCCTTCAGGGCCATCAAGTTCAGAATATGAGAGGAATGAAGGGGCTTTGCAGCAGATTCTGGGTGCTCAGTAAGGAGCACAAGGAGGGGGAGGGCTGCTTGCCACACAGCGTCAACCACACAGTACGCAAGGCTGTGAACACAGGCCTGCAGCGAGGTGAAAATTACTATACTTCATCACGTCACCACGGAAACACCACATAATGCAGAGACTTTCGAGTTTGTGGCAGATTGAAGAGGAAGGATGGATAAAGGAAATGCCTATAACTTTAAAGTTATTGGCTTAGACAGAGCCATGAAATTGATAATGGAAAATGAGCAAATTTCAGGAAATTGTCAGAGCATTGCTGTACAGGGAGAACCACTTTCACTATACATCCCTACCCTTTGGGGGTTAAGCCCAAGGTTCCTTAATTTGAGAAAGAAAAAAAGAAGATGAAAGAAGTACTAGAACTGGCTAAGTCAAAAGAATATGACTACCTGCACACAAGTCAGTTACCCCACCCACACCTTCCCTGCATTGCCCTGCTCTACTCTGCACCACAGAAAGGATGCATTACAGGTACCAGCACTGAGCCCTGTAGGACTCTTAGGCTGCGTTTACACCAAGCGAGTCGCGTCGAGTCGAGTCACGTCGTCATTTGAGGCGATTCATATTGACGCAACTCCGTTTACACCGACTGCGTCAACCTGAGTCAAGTCAGTACTCAATGACCCATTTGATTTCATTGAGAATGGATGCATGTTTTTGTTTTTTTCTTTTATTAATTTATCTTATTTATTTTGTTTTCCATTGGTCTTTTACTCTCTTTTTCTTTTATTTTCTATTGGCATTTTTCAAATCCTTTTCTTTTTCTTTTCTTTTTAGTTCTTTTCTTGATGTTGT
Source organism: Eriocheir sinensis (assembly GCF_024679095.1). NCBI lineage: Eukaryota > Metazoa > Arthropoda > Malacostraca > Decapoda > Varunidae > Eriocheir > Eriocheir sinensis. Next base: position 10,334,964 of record NC_066509.1, on the reverse strand, counting down.
TTTTCTTTTTTTGTTTTCTTTTTTGGTGTTTTTCTTTCTATCATACTTAAGTTGATGTTCGTGTGTCTGGGTGAGCCGCTTTCCTCCCAGAAGGGATCAGCAAGTTATGATTTACTTCGTGTTTTTGGTGATGGGTATAATTTCTTGGCGTATGATTGAACGTAACAGATGCTATATGAATGGTGTACATTGTTATTTACAAATATTGAAAATATACATATTAAGTACAGGTAACTCTCGATTTATGCATGTTTGGTTTACGCATTTTTGAAATAACGCGGGGTCCAAAATCCAAATAAATGTTTAATTTACACGTTTTTTTCACTTATACGCGATATTTTATGGATGTTTCACGCAACTGGACTCACACAGCCGCGGCCACACAGCTGAGCTCAGTTCTTCCCGCGCGCCACTTGAACAACAATACAGTACCCACACTGCCACGCTACTCAACAATAGGGGTGGGCAGGTACCGGTACCAGTACCGGTACCGGTATTAACGGTACCAGCTATACAGTACGGTACCGGTACCAGACTGCTCGGTACCGGTACCAATACTAGCCAGTCGCTCATGGTGTCCCTTATTTCTTCCTCACATGAGTGAGGCTGAGACTGAGTGGATATCTCGGTGAAATGGTTATTCTCTCTCTCTCTCTCTCTCTCTCTCTCTCTCTCTCTCTCTCTCTCTCTCTCTCTCTCCACTGAATGAAGTGAATATTTATTTTTCGATAGAAACCTACCTCTTGTTTGATTTACATTGTTTTTGATTTACGCGATCTCTTCAAGGACTCAATACTCGCATAAATCGAGAGTTACCTGTATATGAATATACCCACTCCCCTTTGTTCCTTGTCCTACTAACATAGCTTTGTGATAGGCCCCAATCTCAACACTGTGTGCATTGTATGTACATATGTATGAATGGTTGACTGAATGGTGTGAATGCTTCAGGATGATACGTAAAACTGAAAACTTCTTTCCATTAAGCAGCAATGACATCACGATCCCGGTGGTTAGGGTCACTGGAATCATATATAGCAGGGGGCTCTTGAACTAAGTTGATTAGGAGTTCCACCAGCATGCTTGAACACACCACGGCAGACTCGCTGTGACTAACATCAATAATAGGTCCAGCCCTATAATTATGTGACTCGACGCGACGTGACGTGACTCGACGCATCCGGTGTAAACGGTTTCTTTCAAAAGCCCATATAAATCAGTGTTATAACTGGGATGGCAATTCATGATACGTCATGAATCGTCATGACGCGACGCAACGCGACTCGAAGCAACTCGCTTGGTGTAAACGCAGCCTTACTTGTTACTTCTCTCCATCCTGACATTCTGCCTTTGAGTGGTGTGAGTGGTGTTGGAAAACACAGGATGTAGCAGCCGCACTTTATTTTCTTCACAGAGGAAATTGGCCAAAATGTTAGGGGAAATATAGTACAACTACCTACTACATACTGTTTCCCCAAACCACTCATACCACTCATTAGTTGCATCTTCTGTCAGCAATGTCATTTATAACTCTCCTCATCTGTTAGTCTTTCAGGAAGTTCGTGCCACTCCAGAAGGCTCCCTCTGGGGCAAGATAATTGATTTTGAAAGATGTGAGCCTACAAGCTCATAACTTAGGAGGTCCATAAGACTCGCACTACCACCTAATTCTCCAATCAGGTCATGGAAAGTCATGTGTCATCAACTCTGAGCTTTCACTCAAGGGTGATTGGCATATTACAGGATTGCATGTATTTAGACATGGAGAAAGCATTCAACACTTTATCACACAAGCCACTAACGTGGAGGCTGGAGCATAAAGGGGGACTGAAATGGAGCCTTCTGGCATGAATGAGACTTCTTGAGACACTGACAGGTGAGGACTGTAATTAAGAACAGCAAGTCAGTGAGGAGGAAAGCAACAAGTTGAATTCCAAAAAGTTTGATGCTGGAACCCATAATGTTAGATTTTTGTCAATACTATGGTGGAAAAAAATCAGCAGTTATGGAAGCCTGTTTGCAGATCATGAAGGAGATAGAAAGCTGAAAGGGATTGTAAAAGGCTGCAAAAAGATCTTGACAGGATTGCTGAGTGGTGCCAGGAATGGAAAATTAAAGTCAGTGCCAAAAAATGTGAGGTATTGGAAATGGGTATCAGTCTTACAAGGCAGTCACAGAATCACTTAATGGGATAAAAAAAATATCCAAACGGCAAAGGAAAAGGACCTGGATATGTTAGTCAGGGACATCAATGAGACAGTCAAAGATTTATAAGCTATTGGCAAACATACAAGTGGCATTTTACTACACTGACCAGATGATAATGAAGAAATGGATAGTGGCTTCATTCATTCCAATTTAGAATAAGCAGCATGTGATATGACATGCAAGGACACGCTTGACCGAAAACAATACCATCTCACCAATTTATGTGGCTGGCAATTAATTAAAATCATTAAGGCTCCCATCAGCAAAATAGTGGTCCCTTGTGCCTGACATTGCAAACCACATAGCAACACACAACAGAGCAGTAGTACTTACGCAGGCCTCTCATGACATCTCCCTCAGCATCCACCAGAGTCTTCCCTTGCTCCTGGGTGATGATCTTAGCCAGTTCATGCTGAAACAAGACTAACTTGTGTTACAATATTTCTGGCAGAGAATTCTCATTTCAGCTATATAGTCATGCTTGACAGCCCATGCACTCAATTTATTGACAAATTGCAATGATTCTGGTCTTAATTTGATCCTCATTCCTTACTCTTTAAAATGAAACTAACAAATTTTGTCATGGTTCTACCTGGTGTCTGCATACCACTGTCTCAACTTAGGAAATATTCTCTCAAAAGTGATCTATTAATGAATATCTGTATTTTGAATTCTACTCTACTCTGATACTAATGCTCAGTTAAATAAATAAAAAATTATACTAGGTACATAATGCCATAAACTAAATAACTGTTGGAGGACACTGTCCTATCTTCATTAAAGAGGACATTACAAAATAACAAAGTACACCTGTCCCTTTAATGAATATTACAAAATAACATTGTAGGGGGCTCCCATGGTCCAGTGGTAGAGTCTCCGCCTTGCGCTCCGGTGGGGTGCTGGAGCGTATAGGTTCGAGTCCTACTTGGTGCCATTGGGAGTGGAAAGGTTGGGCTCTTTCCGACACCCCCAGCCCCGTTATTGGGCCTCCTCCACTTGAATCGTAGGTTCATGATCAAAGCAATGAATTATCTGAGAGAAGGTTGTGATGTCAACAGAATGGATGGTGAGAACAGTGAAAGTGTTTATTGAAAATTTGTAATACCCAGTAACAAAGAGGTAACAAGCTGTGGAGCAGTGGCTGCAATTAAGCCCAACACCCTGAGCTGGCTTGGGCATTTGAAGAGAGCATGGGAAAGAATGAACTGGCAATGAATATATATAGGAAGAAACTTCGACAAAGTCAGTGCAAGAGGATGACCCTTAATATAATGAGAGGAATGTTGGTAGAATACTTGCAGGAGAGGCTTGTAGAAAGGGCAGGAGTATTTGACTATTAGACGAGACATGATGTTAATCACAATGTGTGATCATTACCAATCTTGGGTTATCAAACAACAGCATTTAAATAGTTCATGAAATTCTTATGTGACCTGGTTCATTGAAGCTTTTCTTTTTACTATGGTATTTAGTTTGTTCATTTCTCAGGATTTTTTTCATTACTTTACCAAAACCTTACCAATACAGGAGGCAGTGTTGTGATGAGGATGATAATGATAAATTAATTTAATGGTAAGTTACAAAAATATCTAAAGATCAGGGAGCTAAACAGCATTATGGAGCCTCACAATGTTGTCCCTGATGATCTGCTGGTACTTGAACATGACCTGCTGGCGTGTGAGGACCGACGTCTGGCTCCAGGTGGTGAAGGCCTCCCGGGCAGCTGACACAGCTGCCTCCATCTCATCCTGAGTCGACAGTGGCACCCGCGTCACAACCTGCACCAACAAATGTAGTACCAGTCAAAAATGGTGTCGTTGAAAAGTGAGCTTCTACATCAAAGAACTTCAATTTAATTCCAAATTATGTCACTACTTCTCTTTGTTACTTCCTGGTTAGTCATCAATTTGGTCTTTCCTAGGAGAAAAGTACATTATCATTTTTTGTTGTTTTGTTTTACTGGGAATAAAAAACTTGTTGAATTATTTTCATGATTTAGTTGTCTAAAAGACACTCCTGTCAATTATATAAAAGAATCCAATATTTATGCTTAATTGCAGAATATTCTTCCATTTCAATCGGAAAGTTGGAAAGTTTCGTTTAGTCGGGGCCTCTGGGTAATAAAAGACAAATGTACAGTATTAGTTCACGTCTAAATTTAAACTCAACAATCTTTACAGTTGATCTCACCTCATTTGTGGCAGGATTATGGACATCAATGAACTCATTGGTCTTACTCTCAACGAACTTCCCATTGATGAAGAGTTTTGTGGTGGGTGCTGATGAACTGTAGCCTCGCCGAAGGGTTAAAGTGTACACCCCCTGAGGAATAAATAAAAGAAACACTAAATTTCTACTAGACTCCTCCAAATAGTATTCATTCTTAACATATTCTAATATATATCTAAAAAAAAAAAGGTATTTTCAGCAGGTTAATAAGACTATCAAGATACAAAATCCTGAACTTCATAAGTGTAATTTTGTTGTAAGATTTCAAGCATATTTTACAGGTGTTATTCCTATATCTACATACATATATATGGTTTTACTACTTGAAAATAATCAGTAAAGCATACAAATACACATGATAGACTTCAAAATAACTAGAAATGAGAACTGATGACCGGAGACTGCATAGCTAGTACATATTTATATCAGCTATGCAGCTGGCGCTGATCCCGCCTGCCACTATCCAGTGTTGCCAATTTAATATGCAAGCATTTTATCTCACTTTTTTTTATATGTATTAGAGATGTGCCGATACCACGATGTTGGCCGATACCAATACTGATTCTCACTTTCCAGTCAGTGCCGATACCAATACTCCGATGGTAACAAATGGCTGATATTTTGCTTATACTGATACTTTTTTATTTTGATTATATACATATCTAAGATTATAAAGGTAAAAAATTTACTTGTATTTTAAAATTAGAAATAAGAGAATTGGGGAAAACTATAATTGGCTGGTCTTTTAAGTTGATAATAAAAATTTATAATCATCTGTGTTTATCAGTGTCATGAAACATGGTTGTCTTGAATCACATAATAAGAAAAGTATCTCAGTATCGGCCATATTTTCACCTTGTCGATACCGATACTACAAATAAAGGCCAACACTGCCCATACCAATACCGATACTATCAGCACATCTCTAATATGTATACATGTGTTTGAGATGTAAAAAGATCTGTATTTATCATCTTTACTTGATATATACATGAGGCACTGAGCGGCAGAGGGCCCGACACGCCAGTACCATATTTTTTAGTACGGTAAATGAAAATCGAAGTTGGAGATCATGCAGTTACTTATCTATGCTCTAAACTGCTCCTCATTAAACATCAAATTAAAGCTCTTGGGTAGAGCTTTTTGGTCATATACATGAATCAAGATAATAATTAAATCATGAATAGGCCTAACTATCACATCAGCGTACCTGTAATATCGACCAGCATAAAATATTAAGATTCTAAAAATAATGCTACCCAATAAAGTTCCTTCATGAGCAAAATTTATTGTAGCAATTGTATTATCCTAATCATAATCACAATTTTTAAAGATTTTTTAAAATTCAATTTATGAAAATTTTGATTATGAAGATAGCTAGAGAGTTTAGGAGGAAAAAGTGGGTGAAGCTCGCATGTAAAACAATCAGTATGATTGTTTTACCTTCAAATGCTTCATATTCTGGTAGAAGAAGCCTTCAGCTACCCGATACCACCTGTAACTCAATAGGGCGATTTTTGGAGCATTGACCCCTCTGCTGCTCAGTGCCTCATATATGAAGAGGATGTATATAAAAAGGTTAATAACAGCATCCAGTACTACAAATATATTTCCAATTTTCTAGAGTGAAAGAGCTCCAAGGTGAGAGAAAATATGCTGATAGGAATCACAAGGAAACCACACTTCAAGTAATCACATGAAATTAATATATACACCAATAAAACAATGCTTTTCTTGAGATATTTTAAGCAAATAAAACCAATATACAATTCACAATGCAACTGAGATAACCCTTCTCTTTATCCAAACTCAACACTGTATAGGTTTATAAGTGATTTACATATATAACTGATCACTGCCAAAATAAATCTATCCTAAAACTCTAGCAAAACAGACCCTCAAAGACAAACTAGTGTGGTTTCAATAATACCTGTAAAATGAGGTTCTAACAAGAGAACTACAACTACAACTCCAAATAGTATTAAGTTTTGACCAGAAGACAGGTAAGGCAATGTGTCTCATATACTTTGGTCAGAGCATGAGAGCCATACAACAGCAATCAAGGGGAATTATTTACAAGTCTACAGTAAACTCTCAGTTATTCATTTTACTTCAGCCACAGCCATTGCAGATACTATATGAAATATCTGAATACTACTGTCGAAAGAAGTTTTATGACCCTCACATTCAGATTGAAAGCTTTAACAGCATGTTTTTCACATCTGACCACAAAGCTTGATCCAATGGATCCTGCCATGAGGTGCTTGGTATGGGAAGGGTGCCTGCAAGGAGACTTGCATGGAGGAACCCCCGAAGTTAAACTTAAATGGTGGGTGAGGCAATGATCCCCCCACAGCGTATGCCCCTAGTATTAATTTGATTTCCTATTTAGAAAACAAATCTGGCGGTTAGTATGCAGGAGGAGTAGGCGTGGTCAGTGAAGCACAAGGGACATATATTCCATACTGTTTATACCTCAGTGTATTCAGGTTACTAATTGGGTTGATTAATTTTGGAAAAAGATGATCACTTGTATTATCAGTACTTTGAAACAAAAAAAACTATCAAAATCATTCAAAACTTAAGAAAATCTATAAGAAATGCGCATAGTCTACCTTGAGGGGCATTAAGGTATAATATGCATGTTATGTATCTGTACAGGTGCCCTGCGCATCATCAATCCAGATCCAGAAGTTCCATCTAGATTCTAAACTACTACATAAATGACCCTGCAGAGAGGTCACTCCCCAGCATATTACCCCTAACCACAACTTGTATGGTTTAATCAGCTTCGTAATCTTCTAGGCGACGAGATATTTGCTAATAACACCGGGCAGCCTTGAAGGGCAGACGACCTTCCTCCCCATGGTAACAGCGCCTTATGCTCCCTGTGAATAGGACTCCCTTGAACACAGAAGCAGAAGCTATTTACACGGAGTCATGGGGCTGAACATGGCAAAGGGCACCCAAGGATTACCACCCAGTTAGCCTGCATTAAGGTTTGAGCCAAAACTTGCCCGAGCCCGGCCCGGCGCCCCAGCAGCCCCTCTTCCAGGCCCTGCCAGTCACACCCCAACGTTACTGCGCCACGGACAGGGACCTTGGCACTTCCTCCCCTCCGTGTCAGACTCCCTGTGCCTGTTATCACGTAGTTACGACAAAGAGCTCACCTTAATGGAGCGCAGCAGAGCAGACACCATCGTGTTGAGGTGTGTGGTGGTGCCACTGCCGCGGCTCACGTCTCCACGGGCACTGTGCGGGTGCCAACTTAGATTATTTTGCTTGCTTATTCTCTAGTCTGCCGGTAAACTAGGAACCTGTCGATATTTGAACATGTCATAATGTTTTTTTTTGTGTATCAAAACCTAATTTAGGATTGCTTACTATTCCCAAACACCCTGTTACAACACTGGGGAGTTACGTAACAGATGACCTTGGCACCAGGGGCCATAGGTGCTAATTATACAAAAATTTCGCCGCAGACACCAAACTCTTGGCGGTGTTTGCGGCTGTCGATCAGCACACATTGCTGTGAAGACATCATACCATACCTCTGCATTTGTAACGCCGACAGAGTTAAAGATCTCCGTAGCCGCCATACCATATTCTGGCAAAGGATGATTGACAATGCTTGTTTACCCTTCAAGGCCACACCCACCCACACAGCTCATGTCCTCACATTAATTCTTTCGGCTGCAAACCTACATGTCTGTTTATACGTATACATTATCGACTTTTATAATAGGTATAAGCAAAGGCCATCTCGAGTCATGGCCTAATATCGCTTCCATGAGTGTGCAGTCCCAAAGCTCACTTTAATTATAATCAAAAGTACATTCATGAACTGCCAAAAGTACAGCAAAGAATAACTAAACTATAATAGGACCTTGAATATTGAAGTGAACCCCAGGTAAGGGATTGATGTTTATATCGCTAAGCGAAGAACCGAATCGAAACGTGAAATTCTGAGAGGGGGGAAAATCGGACCGGCCCTTCTTGTGATTCTCTCAAAGCTACGGTAGATTAGATCAGTGACATTCAAATAACTATCTACCTTAAGAAGAAGTACTTAATGATAACGGCTTATACTGTGAATAATAAAATGCAACAAAGTATACAGACTATACACAACTTCATGCTTTAAAATCCTTATTTATACTATATCTATGATGCTTAGTTTTAAGTTACTTCTTTGTTACGGTCAAATTTACTGTAAACTGTGTGTGTGTGTGTGTGTGTGTGTGTGTGTGTGTGTGTGTGTGTGACACTGTGTGTGTGTGTGTGTTCTTTACCCATATGAAATTTGTGTTATATGTGCAGTATGAAAGGGTTGAGTATTTAATTACATGTATCACAGATTTATATCATATATATAATTTTCCACACACCATTGAATCTTAATGTAATACGAAGCATTCCATTCGTCACGTGTGTGTGTGTGTGTGTGTGTGTGTGTGTGTGTGTGTGTGTGTGTAACCCACACAAATACTGAACCATAAGCACAAATACACAGAATTTTTTTTTTCTGTTATATCTACACAAGTGTTCATCACAGCTACCACGCTGCTTTTAATCCTTTGTTTTCTCGATATCCTCTTGGTTATGTATTTTTTATTTTTTTTTATTTTCTTGATTAACTATTCCTATTTATTTAATTGACATGCATCCCCTCCATGAGAAGAAAACAAACAATATATACGCCGCGCGCCCGCGCGTGTGTGTGTGTGTGTGTGTGTGTGTGTCAGAGAACCATATTATGAACAAAGGATCGCACAGAGAGGTAGGGGATGAAATTCATTGAACAGAGAATAAAGAGCAAGGAGATTCTTCGTTTAGGGAGGAGGTAGGTCACGTTCCGAGAGGCAGCGACGGGCTTCTGCCGTTATCAGGGATTATAGTCGCCCGGCTCAGAGGGTGACTGATGCAACATGGGGCTTCCTGGGAGAGAGAGAGAGAGAGAGAGAGAGAGAGAGAGAGAGAGAGATGCAGGTCACACGTACAAAGCATATGCACAAGGAATTAGACTTTGGTTCATCCAAGCTTTCTGCTTTTGATATGTACAACACATGTAAACATCGATACACGAGGAAGCCGAATC
>NC_066509.1:10282929-10320429 GCF_024679095.1 Eriocheir sinensis | reverse complement strand
ATGAAACATTCTCCAAAGGACGGAATTACAAGGAGAACTCTATCCCCATCTTCATTGGTATCGTGGCCTTCACGGTGAGCATGTGTCTTAGGTTCTGCTTATGCCGCGGCAAGAGCGTGGTGCGGCGCGTCACCACCGTCACTGTAATCAGAAGCCGCCCTGCGAACTCCGACGCGGCTCAGGACCAGCAGGACCTGCCACCGGCCTATGTCGACGTTGTGAATGAGAACACGGATCCTGGCAGTCCCACAGACGACACCTGCACTGAACCCCCACCCCCCGCCTATGCAGATATAGCGCACGAAGTTCTGCCGCCCACCTATTCCGAGGTGGAAGCTCAGTCCATTCCCCCCGCCGAGGCAGCATCTCTGGCAAACCAGGAGAGTGCGACGCAACCTTCGTCCCCGCCGCCAGACCCTGGGCTTGTCCACGATGACAAAGACTCGGGAGCTTCTAGAAGCATGCTATCAAAATACAGATCTCAGCAGAAACAGTATGCCTTCAAGGTGTTGGACGAGGACGAGTGAGGCCGCCGACGGCCATTACTGCATGTCCCAGGGCAGGTATGAGACAGGCCCCAGAGGGCCATCCTACATATCCATCTGTTCCCTCAGACGCCTCTTAGAAAAAGTTTCAACTTTTTTATCAGTATTTTATCTCATTTCGCGTAAAAATCAATTTCGTTGGCCTCAACTGTTTCCTGTCTTTTTTACTGCTTATCTCTACTTTGCATTTCTATATAATCACCTGCCCCCTTTAATTAAACATCTTGAGGCTTCCTTCAGTCTAAATCCCACATTCGAAAAGTTTACTATCGTCCCTGGCAGGTATTCTGATCACACCGGACACCCTATTTAACACTTCTCACACAAAGTCGACCACAGTCTCTGCACTCAAGGTTTCACCTCCAATCACTGTCACGCTCCTTTAGCGCCCTTTCCACCATGATCAATCCTCGAGGATTTCTGCCATCTAAAGGAATCAATGTACATGTTTTTCATGTCTTTGTAGGTGCTGTCATCGGCGGCGACACCATCGCAACGAGAATCTCCAAGGAAGTAATCTCAGCAGCTGTGGACGACCAACATTTGGCCGGGGTGACCACAGCACGCAGTAACCACCTTGTCCCAGGTTATTTATACGTGCTCGCTGCCTAGGCAGCATGCATGCTTATGTAGTTAGCAGGTAGGTAGGACTGTAAGTCGTTTTTAGTTAACAAAAAAAAAAAATACATGAAAGTAAGAATGACCACTGATGTATTGCAGTCACAGTATTTTTACACACGTGTATGTTGATGAAAATATTACTGAAAACTAATATTGAACACATGCAGGCCATGCATTAATTTGTAAGTCATAGTATTTTTGTACTCATGTTTTAAATATATATATATATATATATATATATATATATATATATATATATATATATATATATATATATATATATATATATATATATATATATATATATATATATATATATATATATATATATATATATATATATATATATATATATATATATATATGATAAAATTGTTAGAAGTATGATTTCCTCTCCAACATGTGATAGTAGTGTTAAGAAATGTGATGTGGACTGCCGAGCGTGTCAGTCAAGGAGGGAAGGAAGGAAGGCTTCGGTGTCTACAGATCAACATTCTTTTTTCTTTTATAATTTTTATAAGTATCATTATTAATAATTTTTAATCATTATTTTTCATTGTCCTCTTCCGCCCCCCTCACATGTATTTAATCTGGCAGTCCCGATTCAAGTGTAGAGTTTAGGTTAGTCAGTTAACGGTGTAAGAAATTTGTTTAGATGACTGTTATTCGCCGTTTATCACTATCGTTATTTTTCCTTCAACAATCTCAGATCACTCTCCCTTTCCTCTCAGCCCCAAATGTGTGTGTGTGTGTGTGTGTGTGTGTGTGTGTGTGTGTGTGTGTGTGTGTGTGTGTGTGTGTGCACTCCTTTCACCCTTCCCTCCCCTCGCCCCACACTATGAGCTGTGTGCTGTGCCTCCGCCTGAAGACCGATACTTTTTTTCTATGAAAGAAATGATAATGATGATAATAATATTCTAATACTGTAATTGTGTCTTTGTCTCCTTTCTTACCAATTAAGAGTGTCTGCATAATGGTCGGGTCAGTTATATTTCTCTATTATTGTTTATTGAATCCTTTGTGACTGATATAATGGAAATTGCGAGCAACTATACCGGTGTTAGATAACATTGATTTTTAGGCCTGTGATTTATTGAGTAGTTTTGTAAATATCAGCTTCAACGTTTGGAATACAGTTTTTTTATGGCTACTCGATTTGATTAATTGTGTTGATCAATTAACTATTATGATCGTCGGAGTCAAAATTCAGTACCATGTGGAAATAGTTAACACACACACACACTCACACACACACACACACACACACACATTGAATTAGGCGAAAAACTTGTTCAATCTGTTAGAGAGAACTTATGAAAATTGTTACTGCTAATAATATGCATCAAGTAATAAGAACACTAATTATTATATAGAATGAGAGAGAGAGAGAGAGAGAGAGAGAGAGAGAGAGAGAGAGAGAGAGAGAGAGAGAGAGAGAGAGAGAGAGAGAGGTTATCCATACACCTGATTCCGGAAAAAAGTTTACGTGAGTTGGAAAATCCCACATTGTCCCACTTCTTTTGTTTCAGTCATCAGCCGCAGCCTCCCCTCCTCTCCCCACCACCCCACCGGCTGCACTACCACACCCCCCTCACTCCCTCCAACCCCAGCACTTACTCTCCACCCTTCCACTCCTACCACGTTAGCCCCCTCCACCCCCACTTCAGTTCCACCTCTGCACGCAACCGGCTCTCTTATCACCATGATCCTATCGCCTCATCACATCAACACATCCCCCCTCCAGGACCTCCAGACGCCACATCCTTTGCCACATCACCATTTTCATAACTCATCGTAACACGACAGCTTTATGACCCATTATTTATTGTTATTATGACACTCATTTATTACATTTCCCACACCACCGTTCTTTATCCGATAATTATCAACACCACTTTATCTTTTATTTTATTTTTATACCTGATCTGGCTTTTATGTCGCATGATCACTTCACAGCTTCACGACGCAGCCACATTTGCTTAGATTTGGGTCACATTAATCACAGCAGCACACACATCCTCTGATACTAAGCACCATGCATGTATTACACCCCTCACCATCACGCTACGACTACTCTGTGCTCGCCAAGAAGAGACCATCGAGACACCTGATGATGCGAGGGCAATGGGTAAAAAGGGGAGATGAATCAGAAGGGAAAGAGAAAGAAGGTATAGGTAAACGAGAGAAGTAAAGAGAGCATCAAGAACTTACTAGTATTCTGATCATTATTATTGACATTCTACTCTAAACAGGACATTTGCGAGCATTTTTCCTTGATTTTTTGTTTTTGTTCAGTTCTTGGTCTCACCTTCACCGTAAAGGTCAAAAATCACTCATAACTCACCACTCTCATGCCTCATTAGCCCATCACCAACCCGATTTAGTTATCACGCATCACCATTCAGACTAATTCACCCAGCCATCCACGCACCCATCCACATCTAATCCACTTTCATCTCAGCACCGTAGATACGTCAAACCTAGACTTGCCATGCACCTCCGTCTACCCATTAAGCCTTAGATGCTTAGAATGTAGAGGAGTCATTCCGTCACAACCACATCCAACACCTTACACTTTCCACCACCACAGCCACACCCGCCTGCCTCAACCATCACCACCACCGCTAACACCACCCTTAAACTTTCCACCACCACAGCCACACACCCCTGCCACCACCACAACCACCAACAACACCCTTAAACTTTCCACCACCACAGCCACACACCCCTGCCACCACCACAACCACCACCAACACCACCTTTACAATTTCCACCACCACCACCCGCCACACTCCTCTGCCTCCACCACACAAGACCCCGCTACACGATCCTTCACGGCACGTAACATACCTGCTCACCCTCACATTTCCCACTCTGAAAAACACACATGACGTAAGAAAGCGCTCGACTACAGAGAGTGTGTGTGTGTGTGTGTGTGTGTCAAAAGGTACCGCCACCACCAAAGAGTTTAGAATCCTTGGCCACCACTCCCTCCGTCACCGCCGCCGCCGCCAACACAACCACCACACCGTCACTACACTGTCCGGTCTTGCAACATGTGTATTGTCACCACCATTTTCTTTTTACCCCCGTACGAGTGTTGTTCTCAGTGTGATCCTTTCTTTTCATCAAGGATTAATATCTATTTGCTTATGTCTTATATTCAGTTATTAGTATACGGGGATAAAAATAGTCGAGGCGGCGGCAGCAGCGAAGGTGTCATGGTGGTGGTTTTGAATGACAGGCGACTGAAATAGGTGAGCCCTATAAGCCATGCCGCGGGAGGAGTGTTGTCTGTGTGTGTGGTGCATGGTGATGAAGACGGCCATCATTAGCATCACCAGGGAGGGATATACGCCCAACACTTATGTAAGGCCTGTACCACTACTGTACTACTACTACTACTACTACTACTATTACATTACAGCCAAACGTAAAAAAATAAAGAAAGAAAGAAAAACTACTGATACTGCCTCCTCCTCTCTGCGCCTCTGCCTTACTCGTCTTCTCTGAGCTTAGGCTTGAGCAACGCTTCACGTGAGGTGCCTCTGCCAACGATGCGCCTCAGTAACAACAAAAGGTGTGACGCAGAGAGAGAGAGAGAGAGAGAGAGAGAGAGAGAGAGAGAGAGAGAGAGAGGCGGGGGGGGGGGCGTTCTGGCTGGCTTAGATAAACACTCCACGCGTGTAAATGTATGGAGTGACACGATAATTCATATACGTCGTAAGAAGCGAAGAAAGTGTATCGGCGCAGTCTCCATAAAGAGAAGATCGGAATCCATTTGGGTCAAGGAAGTAAAATGGTTGGAAAAATCGGGCGCAAGTGTTCCGCGTCTCCCCCTCACAGCTGGTGGTGATGATGGTGGTGATAGGGGCGGTGGTGATGGTGGTGATGATGCTGGTGCGACCTCCGCCAATTATAGACTCCAAGTTCATCACGTGACACTGCGTGACACACACACACACACACACACACACACACACACACACACAGAGAGAGAGAGAGAGAGAGAGAGAGAGAGAGAGAGAGAGAGAGAGAGAGAGAGAGAGAGAGAGAGAGAGAACACACACACACACACACAGAAACACAAACGAACACATGCCCACACACATTAAGAAAACTAGTTAAAACTGGCTTTTATGAGACTAGAACACAAACTTGAGAGAGAGAGAGAGAGAGAGAGAGAGAGAGAGAGAGAGAGAGAGAGAGAGAGAGAGAGAGAGAGAGAGGCAAACCTACAGAGCATTCTCACCACTAACAACAATTATTTCATCGCACAACCCTTTCGTTGACGCTGTTTGTATGCATGGCCGCAGGAGCTGGAGAGTACGTGTGCGTACAGGTAGGTAGGTAAGTCCTTGAACGGATGATAAAAAGGTCCGTGAAGGCTAAATGTGTCCAGGGACAGCTGTAGCCAAGGACTCTATATATTATAGTCCCCTTCGCTGTAGCAGATGGAACAAGCTTTTAAAAGAACGAGGAATATATATATATATATATATATATATATATATATATATATATATATATATATATATATATATATATATATCAGAGAGAGAGAGAGAGAGAGAGAGAGAGAGAGAGAGAGAGAGAGAGAGAGAGAGAGAGAGAGAGAGAGAGAGAGAGAGAGAGAGAGAGAGAGAGAGAGAGAGAATTTGTACCTCTAATAGTTACTCCCATTCAATTTCCTTATGAGTGGATTAAATACTAATTAACAGGAATCAAATGACCACAAACAGACAAACAAACAAACATTCGTGCGGTGTGTTAGTAATAAATAATAAAAAAGGTGACTGAACTCCTGCACCGATCGAGCCATCTGATAAAGTCAGCTGTTTCGTCAGGAGATAATTTTGCAGGATAATTCAACGAATGACCGCGACAGAAGCTGGAAAGACGCTGCTCAGCTCGGCCACAGAGCCACCCAGGCATGTAGGGGTGAGCGAAGAGGCAAGGGGTGACAAAGGGCTCGGCTGGGAGTGACAGATGTTGCACTACAGGGATTGGTCCTTCTCTTGCCAACTAAGGAAATAATAATGTCACCCTATTCTGTTCTAACACGTCACTGCTTACGATGTCGTGAATGACGATCTGGAAGGAGATAATGGTAAGTCGACTAGAACACAGGGAAGAGCCAGGGACGAAGCTGCCCCCCTTCCCCCCCATGTCTTGCAAATTCTCCCTCACCGTGGTCTTGAGAAGAAAGTGAGGTTTAATTTGCTCCCTAAGGCAATTCTCAACCTCTGCTTGGATGCATCATCACCCACGTTTCACTTACAAATAGCACAGTCCTTGGAAAATAAGTAGTAATGGAGTCACCAAGGAAACACAATAAAGCTTTTTATTCAGAGTTTTCTTAACATCGTGCGTGTTAATAAAACGGAACGCTTTCGTTTCAATAAGATCCTGAGTGATAAGCAAATACTCATGAAGTTTTTTTTGTTTTTTGTTTTGAGAGGGGGGGAAAGGGTTGTGTTCTATGACGTGCCTGGAACAACACTCACGCTGTCGCTGGTCACCATTCAGACGTCTGTGGTCAACATTCAAAGGCTGCTTTTGTTGCAGTGTACGGTACGACACACACACACACACACACACGAGCTGGGTGGGGCGAAAGTCTGCCACCACTTCACCCTGCTATACTCGTTCATTGGTTTGTTTCACGTTTCTTTAGCCAGATGAATAACTCTCCGCGCAAACACCAAGTTGTTGGTCACGGCGTACATGATGTGACTCCGCAGCTCGCTGCCATGTAAGTCGATCGTGTTGTCAAGATTGGTGAAAATCATAACCAGTCAGTTCTTGGCAGTGACTTGTCTGGCCGACAGCCGAACCTCCTTCCCCAACTCCCCTTCCCCCACCAGGAGTGACGTCAGCTGCATGGTCTTCCCCACATCCCCATGGCGCGTCACATCGTGCATTCCACACAACAAATCCTAATCAACATTTGTCTAGCAATTGAATGTGTCCACCTCGACTTGTTTCTTTGATCGCCCCATCCCTGTGACACGGAAAAGAGCTGAAGGTCGGGGTGGCTGAGGACGGGGATTATTTCAAGGACTAGTTGATCATCATGACTTGTTTGTTGTTTATAAAACTTACCTAGACTGCAAGTCTTTTGTCGCTTCAGTTGAATCCTACTATATGCAAGAGACTAATAACAATGAGCCAACAAAGTCATTCCTCGCAATTAGTGTGGGCGTAGTATTACACCACGGTTGGCAAGACAACGAAACTGGTGTTGCTTTCTGGGAACTCTCTCCTTCCACGCCGGGGGCAAAAAATGTAGGTATACCTGAATAGGAAAACTTTACAAATTCTTCTAGCCGTAAGTGGAGGTTGTATCTACCCCTCCCACACATGCCCCCCCACTCCTTGACGGCCCTCGTCAGACATGATATTAAGTGATTCTTGGTCATATATAATACGCCAAGATATTTACATCAACCATACCCACTAACGGCAGAGTGGTTGGCCGGGGCAAGTCATTTGTAACATCGAAAAATGTTCAACATGAAACAAACAAATTTAAATAGATAACTACTGAGTTAATCTCACGCCAGTTATCATTTGAGCCGAGAACAAGGTCGTCAGAGAAACATTCACAATCCAATACAAGAAAACAGGAAGTGTGATCAGCCCAGCAGACGAGTGGGTGAACGCTGGGCGCCGCGGGTTGCGCCTTTCTTCCCGCCGCGAGACGCTTGGCATTTGGACCAGCTACTTCCATCCAACACCAATATTTTGCGTCCAACACGGCGCTCGAGGTGTATGTGTGTGTCCATGTGTTGTGCGTATGCTTCCTGCACACATCACCGAGTAGCAGCTGTGTAAATCCTTGCAGCACCCCCTCCCGCCTGGCGCCCGCCGTTTGCCAGCATCACATCTGCCGCCTCGACTTGAGCCATAGCGAGGGACAAGGAAGAGACGAAGAGCACAAGGACAGTGGGTGTGACCTCGAGATACTCTAAAGAAGGCCTGGAGGACGCTATGCTGAGCTCCCCCCGCACACACACACACACACACACACACACATTCTTGTCTCCATGGGTGTACAGGGGGCCAGACTGACCTACCAAAACATGGACTATCTATTGTTTTGCCACGCTCACTGGTGTAAACAATAACAATGGAACAAATAAAACACCCGCGAAACAATAATAATAATTATAATAATAATAATAATAATAATAATAATAATAATAATAATGATAATAATAATAAAGTATTTACGTTCATGCCGCCATAGGTGTAGAGTCTGACCTACAAAACATGACGCTATTGTTTTGTCCTGCTCGGTGTGAACAAAGACAATGGAATGGATAAAACACTCGCAAATACGTAATAGTAAACAAAAAGTATTGCTTCCGCTCCGTGATAGAGATCGAACTATACGTGAGGAAGGATTGCTGTTTGGGGGAAGGTAAAATCGAACAGCGTAAAAACTTGTGTTAAATTATGGCGCGCACACTTGCTGCAACACACACACACACACACACACACACACACACACACACACAGTTGTTTAGTCATAAAATACTAAAATAAGTTTTCTTCAATAATTAGGATGACTTACTTTTCTCTATTACTTATACCACGCGTGCTTTATGGTAGGAAGAAATTATTATTATTATTATTATTATTATTATTTCAACAACAACAACAGCACATACTACTACTACTAACTACTACTACTACTACTACTACTACTACTATTCACTCAAACCTAATAGCCACTTGATATGAGCTTGAAATGTTACGTGTCCTGTCTTATGAAATGAAAATAAGCAGCTATCCCGGTGAACATGTAAACAACTATGCACTATATAAAAGTTAAAGGAGCAGTTGCGAGCTATACGCGCGTGTGTGTGTGTGTGTGTGTGTGTGTGTGTGTGTGTGTGTTATTCTCCTTATAGAGACATTCGAGGCGTGATGTTCCCGCGTTCTGGTTATGGGGGACAACAACCTCATTATGCCGTGAGGGAAGGAGGGAGGGGCCGCGAGCTGGCAGGCAAGTTTCACGAAAATAAGTAACCACACCTCCACCTCACCCTCGATCATCACCGCAGTGGCACCAATATCGCACTCATCACCACCAGTATCGCATTCATCACCACCAGTATCGCATTCATCACCACCCACCAGTATCACACTCATCACCACCAATATCACCTTCCCCATCACCATCCCCATAACTACTATCACCATCGCCTATCTTTGGCTACTACCACAAAGCATCCTCAGCACCGCAACTCGTTTAGTATTTATTATAGTAAGTTAATGGAATATGTTTTAGTTAGTTTACTCGATTCTTGCGCAACACACACCTCTGTATCGGTCGTAATATCAGTAGTAGGGGATGAGGTGGTGGGAGGGGAGAGAGCAGGATATCCGTAGAGGATGTAATAGTAGTGGGAAGTAGGGGGGGGGGGGATAGCAGGATATCAGTTGTGGAGGTGGCTGTAGTAGGGGAGGAAGAGCAGGATGCAGCGAGTACATCGACGGCAAGAGAAATGAAAGACAGCGCCGTTGTTTATGCGGCGCTGTTGCCCGTCAGTGGCCTGCACCCCGCTAAGGCAGGTGGACTCAGGTCGGAAGCCTCACCTGCCTGGCTCGCTCACCTCGTAATAATGACTCCGACTGCTTGCCTGCCTGCCTGCTTGTCTGTCTGTCTGTCTTCTCTGCGGACGCGCGCCAAATGTAACACGGAGAAAGCGGAGAAAGAAAGAACAGATGTGTGTGTGTGTGTGTGAGAGAGAGAGAGAGAGAGAGAGAGAGAGACACATACACACACACACACACACACACACACACACACACTTAAATTGATGATTAGCCAATCGGCTCTTTAAATTAGAGGAGGGAAGGAGCTCATTCGTAAGTTATACTAATTATTCTTCCTCAGTGAATGCTGTGGAAACATGAAGTAATACTTATAGCTATATTTAAATTCACAAATAAATGAATTTCTGAATAGGTGAATGTATAAATACTTGAATAAACTGCGTTTTTTGCAGGGCGGAGGAATTGTTCCGGAGTCATGGTTACACAGATTTCCTACTTCCTCTCTCCCCGTGACAACCTTCTTGCGGAAAGGTGACGGATTCAGACAGACATAGACAGACAGACAGACAAACAATCAAACAGACAAACAGACATATAGACATCCAAACAAACGCAGACAAGGAAGGCAAGCATACTGACAGAGACAAGTGGATAGATAGACAAAGTCAGACAGAAGACAGATAGATGAAGGTGAAGACGGATAGACATTATAAGGAATTCTACAGGCAATAAGAATAAAAACGTGTATTGCGGGAGGAAAACGGATGAGATATATTTGGATGCAGGGGCGATGGGAGCAAGTGAAAAAGTTTTAGGTCTCAGAATTAAATGTGTTGTTATTAAAAAAAAAAAAAACTTCTTGTAACGAAAAAGGTATTGTGTGGGAACTGGAGGCTTGTGAGAACCTTTGAGGTGAGGGGAGGTGAGTGCGTGAGACTGGATGTTAGGAATGGGAAGGAGAAGGGAGTGAAGAACAAGAAGGGACAAGCGTAATTTTTTTCAGATTTTTGAGAGCATCTCTGATGAAATATTTGATTCTGAAAGACTTTCAAAGCGTACGTGTGTGTGTGTGTGTGTGTGTGTGTGTGTGTGTGTGTGTGTGTGTTATTTATAAGGATTTCGTTAATTGCTGCGGCCGGGAGGTTGCGAGGAAATGAGGCATTTAACTTTTTTTTAATAAGTGTTCACGTATAAACTAACACTTGTGTGTGTGTGTGTGTGTGTGTGTGTGTGTGTGTGTGTGTGTGTGTGTGTGTGTGTGTGTCTCTCTCTCTCTCTCTCTCTCTCTCTCTCTCTCTCTCTCTCTCTCTCTCTCTCTCTCTCTCTCTCTCTCTCTCTCTCTCTCTCTCTCTCTCTCTCTCTCTCTCTCTCTCTCTGTGTGTGTGTGTGTGTGTGTGTGTGTGTGTGTGTGTGTGTGTGTGTGTGTAAGCTTCCTGTCTTTCCTGACATTCTCAAAGGTCATAACTTTTTCTCCTTCTTTATTATATCCTTGGTGTGTTCTTTTCTTGCTCTCCTTTGTTGTACTCTCGCTTCTTATAGCCTTCATTTTCATACATTTTACGTGCTGCTTTTTGTAATCGGTCATCACCACCTTACCTGTTAGGGCGTTCAAGGCTCTGACGTTGCTATTTTAACTTCTTCGTCCGTATTGGTTCTCGGGTATCCATTGTAGCATACTATTTCTCTGTGTTCTTTTATCCTTTCCATTTTGTCATTCATGTGTTAATTGCTGTTCTCCTTATGTTCTAATTTCTTCTATTGTTCTTTCCTCGTGTTCTTGTGTCTTTTATTAACTTACTTATCTCTACGTGTACTCTGTCCCCATCAATCTTTGTCCCCATTATTCTTGTTATGCATTATGTAATGTTGCATGCTGCGTTGTCTCTTTGCATGTGCTTTGGTGGGGGTGTTGGGGGGATAAAAAGAAGGAAGGGGGGCGGGAGGGGCACCGTTGAAGGGCATGGAGGGAGGAAGGGGAGTGTGTTGTGTCTGCTGGAATATGCCTGGGGGGGGGGGGGACCACAAATTCCCCCAGGGAGGACTCCCCTTCTGGCTGCCGACCCGAGAGGTGTCTTGATAACTCCTCGAACCTCTTTCTTCTCAATTTCTGCAACATTCGCGGTCTTCGTTCTAATTTTCATTCTGTGGAACATCATCTCTCCTCCTCTAAACCTCACCTTCTCTTCCTTACCAAAACACAGGTTTCTGAGGCTACTGACAGCAATCTCTACTCTGTTCCCTCCTACTATCTCTATCCTAAATTTCAATCCAAAGCTGGATGTTGCGCCTACGTGCGCAACGACATCACTTGCTCTCGTGCCCACAGCCTTGACTCTTCTGAATTTTCTACCATCTGGCTAAGACTTCATTGTCATTCTATTACTAAATACATCTGTGCTGTTTATCTCTCACCTAACTCTACTAACTATGTAAAATTATTTGACTATTTGAACTCTAAAGTGGAGCACATCTTGACCCACTCTCCCTTCGCTGAAATCTCCATCCTAGGAGATTTCAATGTTCACCACCAGCTTTGGCTTTCACCCTCTTTCACTGACCATCCTGGTGAACAAACCTACAACTTTGCTATCCTCAACAACCTAGAGCAGTTGGTCCAGCACCCTACACGTATTCCCGACCGTCTTGGAGACCGGCCCAACATTTTAGACCTCTTCCTTACCTCAAACCCTTCTGCTTATTCTGTCAAACTGTTCTCTCCGTTGGGCTCCTCCGATCACAATCTTATTTCTGCATCCTTTCCTATCGCTCCTGTACACCCTCTGGACCCACCGAAGAGGCGATGCTTCTGGCATTTTGCTTCAGCTCGGTGGGACGACATGAGGATGTACTTTTCCGATTTCCCGTGGAATGATTATTACTTCCGGGATAGAGACCCCTCTGTGTGTGCTCAGCGCATCACAGAGGTGATTGTCTCTGGAATGGAGGCATACATTCCTCGTTCTTTCTCTACTCCTCACGCTAAAAAGCTTTGGTTTAATCACGCTTGTTCTCGTGCTGTCAATGATAGAGAGGCAGCTCACAAAGGTACCAGAGCCTTCAAACTAATGCTAATTATGAACTTTACATTTCTGCCCGGAATCGTGCCAAATCTATTCTCCGACTTACCAAAAACTCTTTCATTAATAGAAAATGCCAAAACCTTGCTTTCTCTAACTCTTCCCGTGACTTCTGGCATCTAGCCAAAAACATCTCCTCCAACTTCACTTCTTCATCTTTCCCTCCACTCCTCAGTCCTGACGGCAACACTGCCGTCTCATCGATCTCTAAGGCTGAACTCTTCTCTCAAACCTTTTCTAAAAACTCCACTCTGGACGATTCTGGGCATATTCCTCCTACTCATCCCCCCTCTGACTCCTTTATGCCTGTTATAAAGATTCTTCAAAATGATGTTTGTTATGTCTTCTCTGGCCTCAATCCTCAGAAGGCTTATGGACCTGATGGAGTGCCTCCTATTGTCCTTAAAAACTGTGCCTCCGTGCTGTCACCCTGCCTGGTCAAACTCTTTCGCCTCTGCCTGTCAACATCTACTTTTCCTTCCTGCTGGAAGTATGCCTTCATACAGCCTGTGCCTAAGAAGGGTGACCGTTCCAATCCCTCAAACTACCGTCCTATAGCTTTACTTTCTTGTCTATCTTAAGCTTTTGAATCAATCCTTAACCGGAAGATTCAAAAGCACCTTTCCACTTCTGACCTTCTATCTGATCGCCAGTATGGGTTCCGCAAGGGGCGTTCTACTGGTGATCTCCTAGCCTTCTTAACTGACTCTTGGTCATCCTCTCTTAGCCGTTTCGGTGAAACCTTTGCTATTGCGCTGAACATATCAAAAGCTTTTGATAGGGTCTGGCACAAATCTTTGCTTTCCAAACTACCCTCCTACGGTTTCTATCCTTCTCTCTGTACCTTTATCTCCAGTTTCCTTTCTGACCGTTCTATTTCTGCTGTGGTAGACGGTCACTGTTCTTCCCCTAAACCTATTAACAGTGGTGTCCCACACGGTTCTGTCCTATCTCCCACTCTCTTTCTGTTGTTCATTGATGATCTTCTTTCCAAAACGAACTGTCCTATCCATTCCTACGCCGATGATTCCACTCTGCATTATTCAACTTCTTTTACTAGAAGACCCACCATACAGGAACTTAACGACTCAAGGCTGGAGGCTGCAGAACGCTTAGCCTCAGACTTTACTATTATTTCCGATTGGGGCAAGAGGAACCTGGTGTCCTTTAACGCCTCAAAAACACAGTTTCTCCACCTATCCACTCGACACAATCTTCCAAACAACTATCCCCTACTCTTTGACAACACCCAGGTATCACCTTCCTCAACACTAAACATCCTCGGTATATCCTTAACTCAAAATCTCAACTAGAAACTTCATATCTTATCTCTTACTAAATCAGCTTCCTCGAGGCTGGGCGTTCTGTACCGTCTCCGCCAGTTCTTCTCCCCCGCACAGTTGCTGTCCATTTACAGGGGCCTTGTCCGCCCTCGTATGGAGTATGCATCTCATGTGTGTGGGGGGGGTCCACTCACACAGCTCTCCTTGACAGAGTGGAATCAAAGGCTCTCCGTCTCATCAGCTCTCCTCCTTATACTGATAGTCTTCTACCTCTCAAATTCCGCCGCCATGTTGCCCCTCTTTCTATCTTCTATCGATATTTGCATGCTGACCGCTCTTCTGAACTTGTTAACTGCACGCCTCCCCCCCCTCACTCGGCGCCGCTGCACAAGACTTGCTACTCATGCTCATCCCTATACTGTCCAAATCCCTTATGCAAGAGTTAACCAGCATCTTCACTCTTTCATCCCTCACGCTGGTAAACTCTGAAACAATCTTCCTTCATCTGTATTTCCTCCTGCCTATGACTTGAACTCTTTCAAGAGGAGGGTATCAGGACACCTCTCCTCCCGAAATTGACCTCTGATTTCGAACACTCCTTTAACCTCTGTTCTGGAGCAGTAAGTAGCGGGCCTTTTTTTTATTTTTTTATTACGCCCTTGCGCTGTCTCCATACCTAGCTGTAAAAAAAAAAAAAAAAAAAAAAAAAAAAAAAAAAACATTTCTTCCTTCCTTGTGTTTATTTGATACAAGTTATGGTGTTCCACTTAGGAGGGTTTTGTGTTACTTTACATTCACTATGGTCTGATCACGCGGTGGACTCGTGATAACCACCTAGCGTGACAATAATGATGATAATAATAATAATAATAATAATAATAATAATAATAATAATAATAATAATAATAATAATAATAATAATAATAATAATAATAATAATAATAATAATAATAATAATAATAATAATAATAATAATAATAACGATTATAATAATAATAATAATAATAATAATAATAATAATAATAATAATAATAATAATAATAATAATAATAATAATAATAATAATAATAATAATAATAATAATAATAATAATAATAAATGGTTTGTTAGCATTAAAGCAGCCAGTGATAAAAAAAAATCCTAAGTGACGGGGAAAGAAAAAATGACCTTGTTTAATTCAGATAAATATAGTGTTGGCTTTAATATTTTTTCTAGCTAAATTAACTACTCTTGGCGAGGAGTTCCCGGTTGCTTTAATGTTTTTTTTCTAAGTTTTGTCGAATATTAAAGTACGAGTGAAAGGCAAAGAAAAAACGTTTAAAATTATGTTGTGTCGATTCGTGTGTTCATCGAGGGCTCTCAGTAATAATAATAATAATAATAATAATAATAATAATAATAATAATAATAATAATATTGATATAAACAATAATGATAACCGCTACTATGGACATGATACGGGGCATGTTTAGATTTTATGTTCCTTTCTCTTTTACAGAACGAAGAAGCAGATCCATAATTACACAGTAGAGGAGGAGGAGGAGGAAGAAGAAGAAGAAGAAGAAGAAGAAGAAGATGGTGATGATGATGATGATGATGACGGTGATGGAGGGGGAGGGATAAGGAAGGATGAGCATGATGGTGGAGTAAGATGATCTAAATGGGCGGATGTGTTGTATGGAAGGAGGGACAAGGTAGGAGGGAAATGGCAGGATAACTAGGGGTGGAGTGGAGTGGGGTGGGGGTGGTGTGTGGGAGATACGAGGGAGAAGCATGGGAGTGGAGGAGTGGGATGAGGTAAAGGAGGTGTCGTCGGATGTGGGCAGGAAGATGATATGAAAAGAATGATAGATTAAACTTCCTCAGGTATCATCAGCATCAGTTATAGCAGTGAAAGTTAACAACAAATAGTGTACCAGATTTCGCCTGTGCTTGTGCCTCTGAAACCTAACAAACGCTGCAGGAAAAGGAACTTGTTAGATTACAGTGAACCGCATCTAGTATTACCAACAAGACATTAGCCGGTGGTGCAGTTGGGTGGAGGGTGGAGTGAGTGGAGTGACAGGAGTGTAACAGCCATCTCAGGGGCCCACGTTGCAAAAGAGTGGCAGGGTGAGGGTGGGAGGGAGGAAGGGAGTGGAGTTTCCGAGTCGGGAGGGGGAAGCACTGGGGATTCTGGTTGCCTTCACACTGCTTGAGGATGGCGTTGGAGAGGATGAGGAGGGAGAGATGAGGAGAGGCAGGGGAGGGAGCGAAGTGGAGGAGACGAGGCATGCAGACAGCAGCATGGCCAGTTTTATTCATCTGTTGTTAAGGGGAGAAAGGTGGAGAAGGTGGAGGAGATAGGATGGGGGAATTGCCGGAGGAGAAGGAGGAAGAGGAGGAGGAGGAGGATCAGGAGGTTTAGAATTTAGGAGAACGACGAGGAGGTGGTGAAGGAGATGAGGAGGAAAAACACAAGAGGCGGAGGGGAGTTGTAAGAGGGTTCTGGTTTTGTTGTTATTGTTATTTGTTACTGAAGGAAGAGGGGAGGAGGAGGTGGAGAAGGAGGATGGAGGATAGGTGGGGGGTGGGGCAGGAGGAAGACGAGGTGGAATATCACACTGATCTCAAACTGTTTTCCATATTCGTGCGAGTAATTTCTGTTCTCGCTATTGTATTATTTCTCTTTTGTTCTCTTATTTTATTATTATCTCTTTTTTTTGTGTATGCAGTAAGTGCTGATATCTTTTTTTGTGTGTGTGTTGCCAAGGGATGATGCATGTGACTCTCTCTCTCTCTCTCTCTCTCTCTCTCTCTCTCTCTCTCTCTCTCTCTCTCTCTCTCTCTCTCTCTCTCTCTCTCTCTCTCCTGTTAAAAATACAGTAATTCTTGTTATATTACCATACATTGAACTTCTTCCCATTCTTTATTTATTTTCCTTTTCCCTATATCGTTTTCGTCAAGCATGTCTTCTCATCACATTGTTTTAGTCCGTTTTGTTTTCTTTATACATATTTTTTTATTCTCATGGTACTTCCGGGTTCGTTTTTCCTTGTAGTAAAGTCCAAATGATACCTTTCTGTCTGTGGTGCGTTCATGTTAGAGGTTTTCGAACAAGCCCCTCCTGTTGTTTGGCTGCCCCCCCCACCCCCACCCCCACCCCCCATGCCCGCCGGCCAGCCACACGTGTATGCCCAAAAAGCTGCGTCACGTGTAAGGGCGCGTGGGAGACGAGCTTACACATTGCAAGGATCAAAAGAAGGTTCATGGGAGTTCAGAGGAGAGGAATGGTAATTATGAAGGCAGCAGTAGTAGTAGTAATAGTAGTAGTAGTAGTAGTAGTAGTAGTAGTAGTAGTAGTAGGTGGATAAATAAATGTAGAAGCATAATAATTAGTGGAAAGGGTGATATTAAAGTTTTTCCTCAACAAGTTAATACAAACAGACACTTTATACCCACCCGTCCACCCAGCCGTGGCAATAAACTTACTAACTTAAACACACACACACACACACACACACACACACACACACACACACACACACACACACTTATACATGAGTCACCACCAACATCACAGCACGGCGACAACGACTCACACAGCGGCCTACACTCATGTCACATGTTCCTGCCGCGTTACGTGACCAGAGTTACGTTCAAAGATCCCGGTTCAGACCCTCTTCAGCTCCAAGGACTCCGGCTTCAGGGCCTCTAATTGCGTGTCACTACCGTTCGCTAAGTTTGAGCAATATTCGTGCAGCGCCTCACTGTATTAAGTTTGCTTAGTATACCCAGACTGCGAGTATACCTTGCCTTGACGTGCCCAAGTGGACTGATTAATTCTCGTCTGGTCGTGGGGGTCGATTCCCTGGGGTGATGTGGCTTGGGAATTCCACATCTTCCACTTAATGGTTAATATGTGGAGTGTTCGTGCGGAGGCTCACAGTTAGCCAAGACAAAACACGGATTCAAATAAGTGGGCGATGCACGTGTTTTTTCTTGCAACCCGTTTGGCCCTGAGTCCGGGTTTGTGAGAGGAATTAACTTCGAAAAAAAAAAAAAAAAAAAAAAGCGGCTTCATTTTTCATCAACTTTTTTTTTTTTATATTGAAGTACAGAAGGAAAACGAATCCATGTGATATGTTTATTTTATTAGCAAAGAGTTTGATTTCTTTCTCGGGGGGGGGGAGGGGGTAGCTTACTAGTGTGGAACGTTACTGATCAGCCTTATCAAATTTACTTTTGTAGAGAGGGCAGCAGCACTGTACTTTCCGGCTCTTATGTCGGACACTTAAGACTTGACAGAAAGCCCCTCCGTTCAGTAGTGCCGCTCTTAACACTGAAGCAACTTTGGAAATCCCTGAGTCATCCATTGCAATAGCTGGAAGATGTAATGGAAGGGATTAGGATTTATTAATGTTGAAGTGAATGAAGAAAAGTTACATCATGTTGCATCAGGACAGATGAGAGTGCAGGAAAATTTATTTACCTGTTGTCATCTTTCGATTCCTGAATTAGCGTAGCTCCCTGCCTTTTTTCTCTTTCAACAAACAGGTTGGTCGGGGTGGGGTCGGGAGTTACACGCCTAAGGTCTGCTGGAGGCTCCTGACACGGGAAATCCTTTGTAGATTATATTGTCTTGCTGCCTTAAATGATAACATGTTTCTCGAAGCTCCCATTTCTGAACAGACACACACACACACACACACACACACACACACACACACACACATGTATTTATTGGGAGGGGCGGAGAGCACACATTACTAAAGTCATACGAAAAAGATTATTAAGCTGATGCACCTCAACTGAAAGCAATTTCCTGTCGACTCAATGCAATGCCTCAACATGAGACTTCCTTGATCTTGAAGAAGGGAAAACTTTCAAGCTGTCAAGTTCATCCTGAACTTCAAAGTCAATATATCAATATATGAGTAAATGAGTAGAAAAATGTATACCTAAACTAGTTAATCAATAGACAAATACATAATTATTAAAATGTATCAACGGATCACTCGTGCGCTATGGACGTAGAATAAAACAAGTTGGGGCTGTCAGTCATCCAGTCAGACGTAGTGAGTGGAAAAGTGAGCGGGAGTGGCTGAGTGCATGAGTAACGTTACACCCGCAGCGCAGTGCACGGTCACGTACAGGTCTGCGTGGTGGCCAAACATAATGTGTAATGGCCGGCAAGTGGATGGCGGTATTTCCCTTTCCTTCTGTCACAAGACTGTTAGAAAACACCATTTTAGACACCAACTACAGATAAAAGCGTTTCTGTGGATCGTGGTATTCCCTAGACGGCTAGACCTAGAGCCTAGACCCCCCCCCCCCTTTCCCAACCCTGGTCGCGACCCCAAGTGGGGTGGCCAAGCGTTTATCCTGGGGTTGCCAAAGAAACACAAAGGAAGAACAAACAACAGCAGACCTGCTGGTCCTTACGAGGTTGTTTGTGATAAGCTACACTAACTATCTAATCAAAGGTGGAAGATGAAGGACAGCAAAGGCGAAGGCTCTGCTGTCCAGGGTGTTATTATATTATAATAACACATATACAATAGTGGATTCTTGTAAGCTCGCTGACTTCAATACACCCAGTGGCTTTCCTCAGTGGATTCTTGTAAGCTTGTTGACTTCAATACCCCCAGTGGCTTTCCTCAGTGGATTCTTGTAAGCTTGTTGACTTCAATACCCCCAGTGGCTTTCCTCAGTGGATTCTTGTAAGCTCGCTGACTTCAATACCCCCAGTGGCTTTCCTCAGTGTTCTTTTTCTTCACTGTTTTTGTTAGGGGACTGGTTTTACCATTGGACTCGGCTCCAGCAGTCGCTTAATTTTTGCGGTTGTCGTTGTAGTTATGTCCCTGGGGCAGGGGCTAGATCCTGTCATGCTGGCCAGACTTCTGCTGGACGGTCTGTGTACACTTGAGAGCTTGGAAAGCAGTGTAGGGGCTGAGGGTGTCGCTGCCCAGCAGGTCCTCTAGAGTTGGTCTGTGAATGTGGAGTTAGGGATGCTTTGAGGCCGGTGGGGAGGGAGTGGAATCTTGGGCAGTGAACTTAGTGAAGCAAGAAGTGTTCTGGTGTGGCAGGCTGTGTGGAGCACCACGGGCAGTGTGGGTGAATGGATCCTGTACTATGTTCAGTTTGTGAAGGTGGGAGTTGAGGCGTGTACGTGTGTCCAGTCCTCAGGCGGGCAAAAGAAAGTAATCAAATTTACGTACATTTCTAGAATGTAAGTTTTGCACATGCATGTAATTTTCACAATGAATTATTCTTTGTATTTATTTTGCAAGAAATTTTTCCCATGCATTGTAATAATCACCTTTAGGATTAAGTTTACCCCTTCGAGTGTTTTAACAGGATCACAATGGAAATAAGTCTACGGACTTTCTTGTGTCATCCTGGGAAGTGTGCAATGTACATACACGTAGGCTGTGAAATACAATCAGGTATAACTTCCAAATAAATAATCAATCAATCAAAAAGATTGCTGCTGTGAAAGATGAAATGAGGGGTGTGAACTTCCATTTTCTTTTTGCACTTAACAACAGAAAACAGTACTATATTGGAAGTACAAACTAAAGCAAAACTACCCATCTCTGATTAATTGATTGATTGTAAAATAAAATGGTTTTATTTACACTATTCCCTTTTTTTCTGATCGTAATACTTACTCCTCGTCATATATGACTCATTAATAGTGACAAAATGTTGCACAGAACCATGAAATATTTATTTTCCTGACCGCGGCGAAGTAGAATGAAAACTCAAATGTGACGAGTACTAACAGTTTTTAGTAATTTTTCAGTATGCCTTAAGGTAAAAGAAGTACATAGTGAACTAATACAGTTATAACTCTCGTTACCTAAGGGTTATTGGGAGGCAGTGAAGACATACTGCTGAGTGCTCTCTCTCTCTCTCTCTCTCTCTCTCTCTCTCTCTCTCTCTCTCTCTCTCTCTCTCTCTCTCGTGTAAACCGTAGAGGGGGTGGTGTCGCCCTTTTTGTCAAAAGCTATTTGCAACCCACTGACAAAACACCAAGAAACAGTAACGTTGAACATTTGTGCGTGCGAGTAAACACTGCAAAAGTCAATTTAAATATATCTGTCACTTACAGGCCTCCGGGGCAATCACTCGATGCCGATCTTGAAATGTAGGCCTACAGCGTCTTAAGGCAGTCACTTAATAACAGCGACTCACTGATACTAGGAGACTTTAACCTCCCCCATATCGACTGGGCGACACTGTCGGGTACAGAAGGTGAGTCCCATAGAATGATCGAATTTTTAGAGGAAAATTATCTAAGCCAAATGGTTTCTGAACCAACTCGACAAAATAACATACTTGACCTTGTTATAGCGACCCAAGATAACCTAGTCAGTAATGTCACGGTAGGAGAACACCTCGGTTCCTGCGATCATAAACTAGTGCGCGTTGACATTAGAGCTCAAACATCGGTGACTGAAAATAAAGTAAAGGTGCCCAATTTCAAAAGAGCCAACTTCGTAGAAATCCGACGAAAACTAATAGATATGCAACTATCAGATGACGGCAATGTAGAGGACG
Source organism: Eriocheir sinensis (assembly GCF_024679095.1). Taxonomy (NCBI): domain Eukaryota; kingdom Metazoa; phylum Arthropoda; class Malacostraca; order Decapoda; family Varunidae; genus Eriocheir; species Eriocheir sinensis. Next base: position 10,298,790 of record NC_066509.1, on the reverse strand, counting down.
CCTGGCTAAGCTTTAAAAATCATTTACTCACTCAGCAGGACACATTTGTCCCCTTGTGCGAGAAGCGAATTAACACTAATAAAATCCCACCTTGGTTTAATAGCGAAATTAAACACTCAGTCAAGGAGAGAAAATTGTTTTACAGGTTAAAGAAAGAACAAAGCACGCCCGAAAACATTAGACTCTACAATGATGCCAGGCGACGAGTAAACAGATTAGTGCGTCAGGCAAAGCGTAGATATGAAGAAAATATTGCAGCCAACTGTAAAAATAATCCGAAATCCTTCTTCAGTTACATAAACAACAGAAAGGCAATCAGAAGTGGAATTGGACCCTTAACAAACAGCGACGGTGCACTAGTGACTGACAGCCAACACGTTGCAAACCTATTAAACAATTACTTTTCCTCGGTGTTTAACAATAACAGTCCTCCCACCACTACCGCCAACACCAGTACTAATGTAGGTTAAGATTCGTTTTAGGTCCGTGCCAGTATCTCATTACCTACCTAATGAAACATCAGTATCTCTTCATATATCTTTTCTACAAACCTTCAACAGTCATGGAAACTCTTTGAAAATCTAATTCAAGGACTTTTTTTTTACTCTTGAAAATATGGGATAATGTTTACGAAAGCGCGTCGCCTACTCTGCTGGCCGCGGCGACACTGCAGCGGGTGTTGTGAGAAATACCTCCTCGCTGAAATAAGTAACATATACATGAGGGGGGGGGTCCAGGGGGGGCTACGCCCCCTCCTGGTTAGAAGGGGGGTCGAGGGGGGCGCAGCCCCCCCGTTAGTAGGTCGTAAAGTTCGGTTGGAGTAGTTTAAATATGCTCCCCGACCCCAAGCCCTCTGCGAGCTATTTTGCGGCTGCGGCGGCTGCAGTGTCGCCGCGGCCAGCAGAGGAGGCGACACGCTTTCGTAAACATTATCCCATATTTTCATGAGTAAAAAAAAAGTCCTTGAATTGGATTTTCAAAGCGTTTCCATGACTGTTGAAGGTTTGTAGAAAAGATATATGAAGAGATACTGATGTTTCATAAAGTAGATTATGAGATACTGGCACGGACCTAATACGAATCTTTACCCTAATGTAAATCCCGAGCATGCATTGCCTAACTTTGAAATAAAACCCGATGAAGTCCTTAAAGCCCTCAAATCACTTAAAACAAATAAAAGTCCTGGACCTGACAAAGTATATCCAACTCTGCTGAAAGAAACAAAGAGCGAAATACTCTCCTCCCTCACAACCGTATACAATATGTCCTTGCGACAAGGCATCGTCCCTTCAGATTGGAAAAAGGCTAACGTGACACCGATTTTTAAGAAAGGAGACAAAAAAGTACCAGATAATTACAGGCCCATTAGTCTAACTTCGGTTGTAGGTAAGCTACTTGAGGGCATAATTAGAGACAAAATTGTGAGTTACCTTGAAAGCCACTCATTAATTGGGGACTCACAACATGGCTTCCGAAACAAAAGATCTTGCCTATCAAACCTTTTATAACGACCTCTTCACTGTTTATGACGTAACCAAATCACTGGACGTAGTCTATCTTGATTTCCAGAAAGCGTTTGATAAAGTCCCACATCATAAATTACTTTACATATTAAAGCAAATAGGTATTGACGGTCAAGTAAACCAATGGATCGCGTATTGGTTGAGCGACAGACAACAAAGAGTAGTGATTGACGGATTTAACTCAGAGTGGGCGCCGGTCACTAGTGGCGTCCCTCAGGGCTCAGTTCCTGGCCCAGTGTTCTTCATTATTTACATCAACGACGTGGATGTTGGACTCAATAATCGCATTAGTAAATTTGCAGACGACACAAAGATTGGTAACTCGGTTCTCACTGACGAAGACAGGCAAAGCCTCCAAGAGGATTTGCACAAAATTTCAGCTTGGTCGGATAGATGGGAGATGCCCTTTAACGTAAGCAAGTGCCAGGTCCTTCAAGTTGGAACGAGGAATAAGAAGTTCGATTACGAAATGCGCGGCGTTAAACTCAAAAGCGTTCAATGTGTCAAGGACTTGGGGATCAAAATCGCGTCAAACCTCAAATTCTCACAGCAATGCATCGATGCAGCAAATAAAGCGAACAGAATGTTGGGCTTCATTAAAAGAAACTTTTTATTCAAAAATAAAGATGTAATACTCCCGCTCTACAATAGTTTAGTCAGACCCCACTTGGAATATGCGGTACAGTTTTGGTCTCCCCACCATGCAAAGGATATTGCTAAATTAGAAGGTGTACAGCGTCGGGCAACGAAAATGATCCTTTCCTTGCGCAACAAATCCTACGAAGAAAGGCTTTCTACCCTAAACATGTTCTCTCTTGAGAAACGTCGCCTCCGAGGAAAACTGATCGAATGTTTTAAAATACTTAATGGTTTCACGAATGTAGACAGATCAACATTGTTTATGATCGATGACACTTTGCGCACGAGGAACAATGGCGTAAAACTCAAATGTAGACAAGTAAATTCAGACTGCACCAAATTTTTCTTCACCAACGTTGTAGTGCGAGAATGGAATAAGCTTCCACCATCAGTGGTCCAGTGTAACACGATTGACTCCTTCAAAAATAAGCTCGACCGTCACTTCCTTCAACTTAATATCAACTAGAGTAGAAATACAACGTTTAGGAGCCTTCTGATTAATGTAAAATCACTTAGGTTTAAGGACAGACCACCTAGTCTGGACCATGGAGTCTGTGTGGTCTGATATTCTATGTAAATGTAAATCTCTCTCTCTCTCTCTCTCTCTCTCTCTCTCTCTCTCTCTCTCTCTCTCTCTCTCTCTCTCTCTCTATTGTTCTAGAATCTCGTACACTCTTTCATCAGCGTGTCTTTTTTTTCATATTTGGCTTTGTTTATACAACTGATGTAGACAAACAATCACTGAGCCCTCGGCAGCCATGCAGACACTCGATTTTTTTATTATTACATCTGTAGCCTATATATTACTCTATTTATCTATCTATCTAGCTGTATACCTATCTATCCGCATGTCTGTCTGTCTATCTGACATTTCTATGTCAACGCACCGTTCCCTCCTTTCTTACTGCCAAGTGAGATCCTTTTTCAATATTCTCTTTTCTGGTACTTAATTATGGTTTTTCCCCTCTTTCTCTTTTATGAATTAAATAAAATGTTACTCCATTAACTTTCCTCCTTGTTTCGTATGCAACCTGCTGTATTTTTACTACAACTCAGCAGATAGTTTTGTCTATAAAGCAACGGAAGATACCCGGTTATATGCATAGCCTTCCGTGTGTTGGTTCTTGTATCAGCTGAATTTTGGCTACTTTTCATCCCTCCAGAGATAAAGCATTTATCTAACAAATGAACTTCACAACTACTTTTTTTCACTTTTATGAAGGTGCATTTGAAATTTTCTCAAATAATTATTGCGGCCAGCACTCACAAGTTCGTGCTAGATCAAAACAGCCAGAAAACAGATGGTTAACGGCAAGACCATTGAAAAATATAACAACTATCATTTACCTTTTCAGTGGACAAGTTTAGCGACTATAATAATATGATTGATTTATTGTTTGATAGTTTATTTCTTTACGTAATTAACTCGACTTTGGAGCAACATTGTTTATTGTGTGTGAATTAGAAGAGTATCAGTAGGAGGACCTGCGAAGTGATACAAAGTGATATAAGTCAGAAGAAGAAGAAGAAGAAGAAGAAGAAGAAGAAGAAGAAGAAGAAGAAGAAGAAGAAGACGACAAAGAAAAGAAAAAAAAGAAGAAAAAGAAAGAAAAAGAAGAAGAAAAAGAAGAATATTTTGATTGTATTTATTTATTTATTTACATCCCCGCCTATAGCGCCGGTAGACTTTCTTCAAGGGCTAGATGGTCGGCCCAAGCCCGTCGTGGAGCAGGCATTTTTTTTATAGTGGCGCCAGTTATGCAATAGGGGAACTGTCAGTTCATGTGCATCGTAAGAGCAAAATGGATATTCAGGGGAGGACGCAACGCTGAAGGTTACTCGTTGCGTCACGTCAGTTCGCACAGAATCATAATGCTACGTATAAAGTAATATTTATACACATAGTGATGTGATCGAGTTCACAATTTTTCTATTACATACATAACGCAAAAACACTGTGGCAGGTGAAAGCTAATATGTTATCCATGTTCACTAACAGTCCTTGGTGCTACTTTGGTATGCAATCTGCGTGTCATGAAACTGCTATGCGATCTAAACTTTATATTGTGATCCCAACCCAGGAAATGGGGAATGGTGGAATATCAGTCATTTTCTTGACATAGTCACCAAACGCTTTAGTATTGCCAGGCGGGACATGGCTTACATACCACCAACGACTCTATACAGAAGCAACAATAATAACCGCGTTCGATTCGTCCCAGCGACTGATCGAAACAAATCTGGTGAAGCTTCATAATCATCAGTGTTACCATGTCCAGAGTGTTTTTGTTTCATGTGTTCGCCACTGTACGATCAGTTTGTATATAATAAGGATACTTGTACTTCTTTCCTTCATTCCTACTATTGGTGTTGATGGCGCGCGAGGTCTTTTTCGGCCCTACTTACATGTTAAGTTTGTTTCTGCCTTTTATATTGTATAGTATTTGGTAAATGTAGGAGTGGAATAATGAAGTGTTTGGATTTTTTCTGCATATTTTTTACTTTTTCTGAAGTGCATTTGGCCGAATCCATGGACGACAAATTGATGGTCCCTGGGTCTTCGGATTGAAGAAAGGTGGAGACTGCCGCTATTTTTACGTGCAAAGAAGAAATCGTAAAACACTGGAACCCATCACTTAAAGAGAAGTTGCGGAAAATTCGGTTATTCATTCTGATGAATGACCTACATATTCTAATTTAAATCGCTTAAATTACCATCATTTAACTGTTAACCGTCAACGACATCATGTTGATCCAAACACTGGAGCAAACATTCAGGCAACTGAAAGAAGCTGGCGATTCAAAAGTTCGCATTTTGAAAAAAAAGAAAAAAAAATGAGAGGAGTAAAAGAAATAACCTTCCAATCGCACCTTGATTATTACTGCTGGCGTATAAAGAGAAAAAATTCTGGCGATCTATTTCTTGCTTTTCTTGCTGATCATTCGATTCACCGATAAAATTAGTAAACTTTTTTTCAAATTTGCTTCATTTTATCTTTTTTTAAAATACTAAATGTATTTTTTTATTTCCTAATATATATATATATATATATATATATATATATATATATATATATATATATATATATATATATATATATATATATATATATATATATATATATATATGGTAATATAATAAATATATGTAGCCTATAAGTAAAATGTTTTATTTAACGCCATGTTTAATAAATGAAACATGTAGATCCCAAACCAAAGTAGAATTTGACTGTTATAGATCACATGACTGTAGATCGCTTACCAAAGAAGCACCCATCCTTATTATATTCATGGCTAATGCCCGCGGTAATTTGCGCTACTATGTTAATGGCGGAAAGGTATGCATAGTAGTTATGGATGCTGCTGCACCACTAAATTTACCTTCAGGAGGCAAAGTAAGGCCATGGAAAGAATCAATTATGAATTATGTTTCCCAGCTATTCCACCAATACTTCTGGAGCATATTCTGCCATGACTATTTTTTACCCCTTACAGCCATGAGACCAACAAGTGTGTATTATATAACGTTACACGGAACAAATAAACATAAACAACGACCCATTTCAGAGTCGTATATTGCATTCCCACTGGCTGGCGGTGACCGGCAGCAGGCGGGGATGGGTACTGAGTAACTAGCCTAATATTTATTTTATCAACTTCATATTTTATTCATCAGTTACGGTGACAATATTGCGTGAGGTAAGACTATGGTTATGAATGCTGTTAAATTCATCCAGACAGACTAAAAGGCAAATAATTACCATAATCTTATGGACTTGGGATGACGGTACTATTATTTATCCCGACTAATAGGCACTTTATTTTTGTCCAGACCCAGAAAAAAATCCTTCTATTTGTCAAGACGCATAAGAATGTAGTATTATTTGTGTAAGCACAGAGTAAGGCACTATGAACTACCCAGAGACAGAAAATAATATAAAAATTGCGCTATATGTGGTACAGGGGTCATGATGCATATACTTAAACATTTCGGCGCCCCGGCCAGCACACACATTTGAGAAGGCTCTCGTGCGATATCTGAGTCTTTCCATGGGTGCTTTTGTGACATTAATGGTAGTATGAATCTTCTTCTGTGTCAATAACCGATAAAAAACACTCATTAGAACGTCTGAGAATACCGACTCAGGACAAAATAAAAAGTACTGCCATTTGTTCAGGCAAAGAAAAAGGTGCTATTATCTGTTCAAAAATAAAAATAGGTAATAGCTACATGCTCAGAGGAAAAGGTTACAGAATAGGTCTAATCTAATTACTTGGGCGACGGTACTATTATTTGTCCAGACACGGCGAGCAAAGATGGCCGACGTGAGGGAGCCGCGACCCAGCCTCCACAACACACCAGGTAGGAAAACACGCCTTATAATTCTCCGGGGAAATCCTCACGCTGTATAAATTAACCTCAGGACCCGGGGAGCTTAAAATATAGGCCGGGATGAACTGTAAGGCCCTCTGAGTAGTGATTCGGGGGATGCTATTAATGGGGGTCGGGGGTCGTTTCTCATTATTTCTCACTATTTTTCCATTTGATGATTATTGTTTTCTCTCCTCGTGTTTTATTTCCTCTTCTTCCGTCTACCTACCGTGCAGCACATGTATAAAGTTGCCATTTCTTTGTGTGTATCTTTCTTATTCTCCTTTCCTTATTTCCTTTTTCCTGCCCTTTTCCTTTCGCTTCTTTATTTCCTTCTTATTTCCTCTCCTTGTTTCCTTTTTCTCTTTTCCTTTTTCTTCATTTCCTTTCCTTCTCTTTTCCTTTTCTTTTCCTTTTCTACTTTCCCCTTTCTCCTTTCCTTTTCCTTTTTTTCTTTATTTCCTTCATATTTTCTTTCCTTTTTATTTCCTTTCCTCTTTATTTCCTTTACATGTCTACCTCCTATTGTTTTTAGGTTGAATGTTCCTTGTTTTTAGGGTGAATGTTACTTGTTTTGGGGTGAATGTTCCTTGTTTTGGGGGGTAAATGTTCCTTATTTTGGGGGGTAAATGTTCCTTGTTTTGGGGTGAATGTTACTTGTTTTGGGATTAATGTTAGCTACTTGTTATAGGATTAATGTTACTTGTTTTTGGGATTAATGTTACTTATTTTTGGGGTAAATGTTACTTGTTTTGGGATTAATGTTACTCACACTTACACTCTCCATAATTCCGACCTAGAACCAGTCCACACACACAAGTATCTTGGTGTCCACCTCTCCACTAACCTAAAGTTCAACACTCACATAGACCACATCAGTGCCACAACCAACCAAACACTGGGGTTCCTGAGGAGGAATTTACATAACTGCACACCTGACATTAAACACATAGCTTGTGACACACTTGTGAGACCAACACTGGAATACTGCTCCACAGTGTGGGATCCCTACACACAGAAACATTGATAGGTTAGAACAAATCAACACCAAGGCGGCTAGGTTCCTTACAAACAATTACACTCGAACGCCTGATATCACAACACGGATCAAACAACAGGTAAACATGGAACCTCTTCACATACGCAGACGGGAACAGTCCTTTATGTACCGTTGGCTGCTATGCACCGCGGCTGCTGTGTACCATCAGCTTTTGCTATGTACCCATAAACCAAATAGGCTTTATAGGCCTAATGTCTTTTGTTTGTTATATATTGACGAAGTAGCACAGAAAAAAAGCAAGCTATCATTTACATAGTTTATTATTTACTTTGAAACTATATAAGTCAATATATGCTTAATTTTATTGATTTTCTTTATTGACAAACTTTCTGTAGACTATGCAATTGTATTTCATGCTAATATTAATATGACAAAAAATCTTGGATGCTGTACTAATAAAGACTGATAAATTTTTTTTACTTGATTTTATCTAATAAAAACTGCTAAAAAAAAAGAGATTTTATGTCCCTACTTGGTAGTTGGTAAATAGTAACCTTGTTCGGTACGTAAAAGCTGAAGCCGTGGTACATAGGAGCTGGTACATAGCAGCCCTGCAATGGTACATATAAGTCAAAGCAGAGCTACTAAGCAGCTGGTACGTAGAAGCCAACGGTACATAGCAGCTAGAATTCACGCAGACAAGTACACAGACTTACACTTATGTAGAAGATCACAAACACTCACATTGACATTGACCCACACACATACCTACACAATGCAAACAGTCAACGTACTCGTAACACATATCCATAAATACCAAACATCACACTAACACTGACGCATACAAGCACTCATACTTTCCACTTACCATACATCACTGGAACATCCTCCCTCAACAGATTTTAGACTGCGATACAATAGACTCATTCAGAAAACAGATACACAGTCACTTGTCACCACAACACACCAACACTAACAACAACACTTGATTCACTTCCCTCCCCTTCACACTCAGCTTCCCCGTCCCCCCAACAGCGAACACAAATATGCGTGTTATGCACCTGAAAGGTGCCCTGCGCATTATCATCCAGATCCAGATCCAGACTTGTTTTTGGGGTGAATGTTACTTGTTTTTGGGGTGAATGTTACTTGTTTTGGGGGTGAATGTTACTTGTTTTGTGGTGAATGTCACATGTTTTGGGATGAATTCTACTTGTTTTGGGATTAATGTTACTTGTTTTTGGGGTGAATGCTACTTGTTTTGGGAGTAATGTTACTTGTTTTTGGTGTAAATGTTACTTGTTTTGGGGTGAATGTTTCTTGTTTTTGGGGTGAATGTTATTTGTTTTGGGGTGAATGTTCTTTGTTTTGGGGTGAAGGTTACTTGTTTTGGGGTGAATGTTACTTGCTTTTGGGGTGAAGGTTACTTGTTCTGGGATGAATGTTACTTGCAAACTTACTGAAAATACCGCGCTACCGCGGACTGCACTAAAAAATCTTGCGGTACTTTTTGTGGTACTTAGAAAACTATCAAAGACATTTGCAGCGCGGCATGCTCACAGAAATGTTTTTTATTTATTTTTTATTTTTATTTTTTTATATATATATATTTTTTTTTTTACAGTGAATCGGACTCAATCAGTATCAGTCATCAGAATTAGTGATTCAATCATTCTGACTTTTCAGTTATTGTTCAAAATTAAATACTAAATGAATAACTCAGAGTAAATCTGTTTGTCACTCAACCCAAGGTGATGTGCCATGACTGCCTCTGACAATGACTGTACATGGCAGTGTACAACAGTACAGGCAAGCACTAATATGATCGCCGCTCAATCTCATGTCCCGTACAAATTTTTCTTTGATGCATAACATAGAGTCATAGACCATAGTACATACTATATCTGTTTTTTAACTTCATTGTAGCTTCCCTATTTTATCATTCTCTCTCTCACTCTTATTATTATTATTATTATTATTATTATTATTATTATTATTATTATTATTATTATTATTATTATAATTATCTCCTCATTGAAATTTCCACGTGGTTTCTTTGCTGAGGACTGAGACGCCAGTGCTTAGAGCTTTCCCACGGTCGAGTTCCCACTATTACCAGTTGCAGTTGATGTGTTTTGTCCTAATATGTTGGACAGTTTGAATAATGTTTCATGGTTCCCATCATGACTTTCCTATATTAGTAATCTTTCGTTTTCGCTCAAACGCCGAACTCCTCCCCTTCCTACCCTCCTCCCCTTCCCCTTCACTCCCCCATATCCTCCCTACCATTCCTCCCTGGCTAGTGCTACTGCAGCTGTCACACCACCCTTCCTTCCTTCCTTTCCAACCCCCACTTCCTCTTCTCTCACATGACGTTGATCTCCTCCTCCTCCTTCTGATGCCATGTTCCTTCACCTGTGAAATGAACCTCGGACTTCTTGTTGTGAGCCAATATATTATTTTCCAACTCTGCATAAGTAAAGTTCAGCACCGTGCCTGTTTACTCCTTTGGTCAGAGAAAAGGAAGGATAATATATACGCTTCCATTTATTCATCACTAATATGGACCACAAAAATAAAACAAAGAATGAAACATTGTATAGTCTGGGGGGCACATCGCCTCGCCCACCCTACGACACTAAGTCTCCATGTAGGCCCCCTTCCCATCCTGAGTCCATAAAAATACTGTATATACTGTATGATAGGGTTTATTTATAACCTGAATGGTCTTTCAGAGACACAGACTATTCATTTCTTTGTAAGGTATGATGCTTTTTCACATAGATGTATTTAATTTACTGGGAAACAGCTTTGCAAGTGCCAGAGCAATTTTATTGCAGATATGCACTGTGTATTTGCTGTTTGGACCAATAACAGACATTGCAATAGAGACCATTTGATTGTATTGACTCTTGGATGAGCTGTCTTGACACCGGTATATAAACTAACAGCAGTTGCTCTAGTTTCATCATTGAATCACTTTGCAAATGTGTGATAAGGATATCAGAATGTTTTGTAAAAGTTGAGCCTTCTTCAGCTGTAGTGGATTCTTCATCACGGGACAAATAGGGGATGGTGGGACATTCATGATGTTGTTGATATTAACAATTTGCTCACCTTTTTTATACCTCCAAGTAATATTATTTTCATCTTTAGTGATAAAAGCTTTGGGAAGTTTGGTATCAGCCATGGTGGGTAGATAAAGTAAAGTTGGAAGCATATGCTACAGCTGTGTGTGGCCTCGGTGCTATTATCTGTTGCATTATCCCTTGAGCCTGTGGTGTGAAGAACCCATTACTATTGCAAGCCAAGACAACACCCTGAACTACATTACTATACCTCACAGCTCTTATCGAGAAGCAGTGGAGAGGTATTGCCTTTCCCTCTGCTTTAGTCAGAGGAATAGGATGCAATGCTGCTGGAATTTTTTTTTTATATATATTTTTTTTACGTCGCGGCCTATTGCGCCAGTAGGCTTCTTCCTGGTGGGGCCTGATGGTTGGCCCAAGGCTTCTTCCCGGTGGGGACTGATGGTCGGCCCAGCCCGTTCTGGTGCAGGCGAGTGTTTAAAGTGGTGCCATCTTGCATTGACTCATGGTGCTCTCCCGGAGCTCATCTTTAATCCTAGAATCTAGAGTCCGGGTTGATAGGTGGTCTTCTGGACAGCATGTGGGTAGTTTTAAGCCACTCGGTGGCGGCTAAAAAATCCCAGTTTGGTGGCACCGGGCGGGGATTGAACTCGCGTCCTCCTGAACGCGGCGCCGTCACTCTGTCGACTCAGCCATCCACCTCTCCAATGTCCCTCATTGTGCTAACAACTGCACCATTAAAAAAAGGCACTACCATGTTATGTTATTGTTGGTTGGGGATAGTCTTTTGTGTTCATTATGTTTGGAATCTGAATTGAAATCAATGAGGTTGGGAGTGGTGGAGGCAAACAAGAGTATCCGCAACAGTTGTGTTAGTCACCACAATGTGGAGGCACTAAGAAAAGTGTTGTAATCAGTCAGTGTCAATGTGGGAGGCAAGAGGGAGCATGAAGAATATTTAGGATACATGTGTGTTCACAGGTTAATGTGGCATGATCTATTAAATATGTAGATGATAAACATGAGTGTGACGGGGGACACCTGTATATTGGTGTGGTTTCAGTACTGCAGAGCATGGTGGTAGTTGTTTGTTAGGTAGATGACATGCATTTTAGAGGAGAAAAGAGGTTAGGAGGATGATGTAGGTGACAAATATGACAAAAATAGTAAAAGAGCTAATGCCACAAGCTAGAGGAATGAGATGAAAATGCTTGATAAGATGACATGTGTCATATGAAGGTGACAGGTTACTTTGTACCTGCCAGTGGTGAGCCCTCCTTGCCAGCCACATGCTTAGACACATGTTTATTTGTTGTAATCAGAACTTAACACATAACTAGGCCCTCTGCTCTCCTCATGCAAATCTTTTTATTTTTTTCACGTTCCTTTTCTCTCTATTTTCCTTTTTCTCCAGCTTTATCACAAATTATAACATCGAAAATAATCATTCCACACACACACAGTGTAGTCAACACATTCCTATTTGTTGGTGTTATTACATTTTTTTCTTTTCTTTTTTCTTTCTTTTTTTTCATTTTTTTTTTTTTCGTTCAGCACATAGCATCAGTAGGCTTTCTTGAACGGGCCTGTTAGTTGGCTCCAGCCCATTAGTGCTGTGGGCAAGTACTTTGTTGTGGCACCATTTTTGGTTGACTACTGTTGCACCCTGGAAATTTACTTGATCCTCTTGAGAGAGTTTTGCCAGAGTCCAGGTTAAAGTGTGTTCATCAGGACAGCATGTGAGTATAGTTGTAGGCCACTCGATGACGACTGGAAGTCATCAGCTTGTAGCAGCAGACAGGACTTGAACCCAGGTTCTCTGGAACACTGTGCCCTTATGCATCCATCAGTGGTTTATGTAAATGTGTCTGGAACAGCCTTCCTTCGTCTGTATTTTCTCCTACCAACAACTTGAGCTCTTTCAAGAGGAGAGTATCAAGACACCTCTCCACCTGGAATTGACATCTCTTTTGGCCTCTTTGTTTAGCATTATTACTAGGCTACAGAAACACTCCACAAAGAATAACTAGATTTGTAAGTAGATATGAAATGTGGACAGCCTTATTCTTTTTCCTTTAAGTGTTTATGGGCACATTTGCAAACAATGTCCCATGATTGCTGTTTTTCTGCTTAGGGCAGTGGACTTTCGTACTTATGTATTGGACTGTCGAGTTGGTTTCTATCCAGGGTATGAGGTATTTTACCACATTGCATGTGGTGAGGATGTCAAAGTCACCAAAAGCTTCACATACCTTGGTAGCATAATGCATGACAATGGTGGGTCTCACCAGGAAGTCACTCGACAGATTGGTCTGGTTCACAGTGATATGGGCCTGCTTATTACGAGTATGTATATGGCATTGTCGATATCTATGCAGGCGGACAAAGATTAAAGTCTTTTGAGTCACTTGTGCTCCCTGTCTTACTGTATGGCTGTGAGACATGGACACTGAATAGTGACTTAGAGCTTTGGTACCAAGTGCCTTCGCAGGATCGTGTGGTATCACTGGAATGACTTTGTGTTGAACCAGCAACTACTCCATGAAACTGAATCGAGGCCTGTTACCAGCTTAGTCTATGAACGTCAACTCTGGCTATATGGGCACATGGCATGCCTCTTGGATGTTGATCTTGCTCACAGGGTTGTTTCTGTATGAGGCAACCATGAGTGGAGAAGACCAAGGGGACACCCTCGTAACTCATAGCTGGGGCAAGTCAGCCGATCCAGCTGGGAAGGACATGGGATGGATGGGGCAGCTGCTTGGGAGTTTGCTTGGGAGAACCGCTGCGAGTATGAACAGAGTGAATGATGCAACACCCCCCCAGTTAGTCAGCTGTTAGACTAATGGACCTCTGTGACATAATTAGAGTAACTGATCGAGAATCTGTGGGTTTTGGGTTTACTGTCTTTAGCCTGCCCTTCTGTCTATTCTCGCATGTAATTGATTTGTAATTAAGTATCTAGGAAAACCTGCATGTAGCAAAATGTACTATCTTAGATGCCACAGCTGCCTATGTTCTGTGGTTTAGGAGACCCAACTGCATAATTTGTAACAAAGGAATGGAACTAAGCACCATTATTATCATTATTATTATTATTATTATTATTATTATTATTATTATTATTATTATTATTATTATTATTATTATTATTATTATTATTATTATTATTATTATTTTTGTTATTGTTGTTATTATTATTATATTCATCACCACCACCCACATTGTTTAGGGTCTGTCTTGCTGAACATAATTACAATAGTTATTAGTGATGCTAGCATTGACTTCACCACCACCACCATCATAGCATCATCACCATAGTCACCACCCCTCCACCACCATCTCCTCCTCCACCTCTATCAACACTGAGCAACCAAAGTCTCAGTGAGGAATTTAGGGGGTGGGGGAGAGAGGGGGAGGGGATGGGGGAGATGTCTTGAGATCCTCCGTGTTTGGCTTCTCTCTTCCCCCACCCCACCCCACCCCTCACTCCCTTTCCCCTCTCCGCCGTTTCCTCCCTCCCCCTAAAAAATAGTCGGGCTTAGCCAAGTCCTCATGTAATTATTACTTGTAAACGTGTACTGTGGTGACTTCGTTGTGTGTGTGTGTGTGTGTGTAATTACGTGCCATGCCACATAATTTGGAGTGCATGTATATTGGTTGTTGCTTTTATATTTATTTATATTAATGGAGGCTTATCTTGATTGGTTGGTTGGTTGGCTCATTTACCTTTTTTTCCATTTTTTAAATATTAGCTATTTTTAACTGTTTCTTTATGCATGTCCTAAAGTATTTATTTACTTTCAACAACGACAAGAATTATTATTCACTAACTAATGGTGAGCATACGTCCGGGGGCACGTCGCTTCATTATTATTTTTGTTTTATTATTATTATTATTATTATTATTATTATTATTATTATTATTATCATCTATAACATTAATACGCTAAGGGCTGAGGGATTGCCGTTGAAATTTGAGGCACTTAAACCCATCGTAGCAACACCAAATTATGCCTATGGGCGTGGCTTCGGCCGAAGTTTATAGAGTTTATGTTTGTTAAGCGATATAGCCCCTATATATATTGATATATAATACTATATATTAATACGCTGGTACCGACCTCCCCGTCAACCCCGTTATCTGGCCTTGGTATCATAACTACACATTTTGACTTGGTATCATGCCTATATACACATTGATTGTAGCTTTGGTCGTGGTATCATAACTATAGTCACTTTGCTTGTTTTGATCGTTACCAATGGCGGCGATCGACGCTAAAGTTTTCCACGTGAAACTGGCCTATGGGGCAGTGGCGGCTGCAGAGGAAGCGAGAGGTGTTGAGTGTGTGGCAAGGTGCGGGGCTACTAGGCGTACCCCGCAGCCGCCGGTAACCCATCGGCCAGTTTGACGTGGAAATACTATAGCGGCGGCGATAACAGCCATTGGTAACGATCAAAACAAACAAAACGACTGTGAAAGCGGCCCTAAGCATAGGAGGATCAGCATGGAGTTAGCGCTCAGACTTCGCATCCCGCGCAATAATTATGATACCACGACCGAAGCTACAATCAATGTGAAGATATGAAACCAACGTTAAGGGCTGAGGGTTTCCGAGTGAAATTTGAGCACTTAAACCCATCGTAGCAACACCAAATTTTGCCTATGGGCGCGGATTTGGCCGAAGTCTATTCAATTTGTTTGTTAAGCGATTTTTATTTATTTTTTATTTTTTTTATTTTTACGTCGCGGCCTATAGCGCCGGTAGGCTTTTTCCCGGTGGGGCCTGATGATCGGCCCAAGGCTTCTTCCCGGTGGGTCCTGATGGTCGGCCCAGCCCGTTCTGGCGCAGGCGAGTGTTTATAGTGGCGGCATCTTGCATTGGCTCATGCTGCCCTCCCGGAGCTCATCTTTAATCCTAAAATCTAGAGTCCGGGTTGATAGGTGGCCTTCTGGACAGCATGCGGGTAGTTTTAAGCCACTCGGCGGCGGCTGAAAAACCCCAGCTTGGTGGCACCGGTCGGGGATTGAACTCGCGTCCTCCTGAACGCGGTGGTGTTACTCTGTCGATTCAGCCACCGCCTCCCCCATATATATATATTAATATATTTAATACGCTGGTACCGTCCTCCCTGGTATCCTGGTATCAACCCCGTTATCCGGCCTTGGTATCATAACGACACATTTTGACTTGGTATCATATCTACACATTGATAGAGAGAGAGGGGGGGGGCCCC
>NC_066509.1:10247929-10280429 GCF_024679095.1 Eriocheir sinensis | reverse complement strand
AGTTTGTTCTGACTCCCCTGAATTCCGGACCATATTTTTGAGACAGTGAAATCTGACAAACGAAAGAAAAGAAGAAAGAATCATACGGTCGAATGGACGCTTAAGGACCGCCTACCCATTCATTCATCCATAGCCAGACACAGACCCCGCCCGTGCATGCCTGTGTGTGCGTGTCCGTGTCCGTCCCTTGGTGTTGTGGTGTTGTGGCCATGAGGATCTTCTGCTGCCGAAGTGGGTGTGGAGTGGGCGGTCCCCCTGCGCTGCCCCTCCCCTTCTATTCAGGTGTGTGTGTGTCGGTGTGGGGACGGGGCAGGTGTGGAGGAGGAAGGGGAAGAGGAGGGACGGCGTATGTATTCTGAGTGCTTGGCATTTACAGGAAAGCGATTTTTGTGTGACTATTTTTAGCAGGTCTAAATTATTGTTGGTTTATATTTGCGAAACACGCTTCTCAGTTTATTTATTGATCTTTTCATTAATAAACGAAGAGGTAGAAGATATTTCAATGATTAAGAACAAGAAATGGCCTTAAGTGTGTCATTTAATGCGTTGAACTGATAACAGCTAACCCAGAAATTGTCGAAATCAGGGAGAAAGAAAACCAAATGTAAAAATAGCTCAGACCAGTTGCCGGTGTAGGATGGTTACAGCTATAGGAACCTTTTAATACGATACAGTCACTTGTATGTTGCTTGAAGTAAACTATAATGTGTTCAAAGGAAAAATTGGAACATATTCAAATGTATTATTTAATGGAAAGAAAATTGTAATGTGTGTGTGTGTGTGTGTGTGTGAGAGAGAGAGAGAGAGAGAGAGAGAGAGCGGGCGTGTGTGTATGTATGTGTGTGTAATTAGGAGAATAAAAATTAATCTGCGTTCCATAATTGAGAGAGAGAGAGAGAGAGAGAGAGAGAGAGAGAGAGAGAGAGAGAGAGAGAGAGTCCTGCCGCCTTCGTCTGCCAAAACTTATAGTCTCATGCAGAGCCCTTAACTCACCATGATCAATAGAATAATTAGGAACTCAATGAAACCTGTCCACCAGTCCTATCATTCTCTCTCTCTCTCTCTCTCTCTCTCTCTCTCTCTCTCTCTCTCCATTTTGCTGGCGTCATAATTTTTGAGCCAATTTACAGCGGCGGCGGCACCATGTATTTTTTCTCTCTCTCTCTCCTTTGTTTTCGTTATTTATTTTCCCGCCGTCTCTGCTGTCCGTTTTTATTGTTGTTATTCTTTTGTTTTATTTCGAGTTTCCTGTCACGTTTTTCTTCGTTTATTTTCTTTCGTTCCATATTCTTTCGTTCCTTTTCCTCCAGCCCCTATTTCTTTTTTTTTTTTTTTACTCCTCTGTTTTCTCATTATCATCATCTTCTTTATCATCATTTTACACGTGCTCTTTTTTTTCTCGTGATTATGTTTGATGCGAGTTTGTTTATTTACGAGAAGGGGGAGGTGATGGTGTACGTGGTGGTGGTGGTGGTGGTGATGGTTGCTGGGATGGTGTGAGTAAATACCGATGCAGATATGCAGTGGCACGGGATGGGATGGCATAGCTGATGGTGATGATGATGGTGGTGATTAAGTTCCCGTTATCGTTATCGTGGTAGTTAGTAGAATGAATGTGTGGGTGGTGTGATGGTGTTTGGATTAGGGTGGTAAGAGGAACAAAGAGGTGGAATGTTAGGTTATAAGACTTGGTTAGTGGTGAGTGGAATTTTGATTAGTGCTGGGGGGTGATAGTGGGGAGGTAGGGTAGTGTTGTTAGTGGTGGACTGGTGGTGATAGTGTTGTGGCAGTGTCGTTAGTGGTGGTGATAGTGGTTTTAGTGGACAGTGGAATGTTAGTGGTGGTGATAGTGTGAAGATAAGGTAGTGTTGTTAGTGGTGGTGATAGTGGTTTTAGTGGACAGCGGAATATTAGTGGTGATAGTGTGAAGATAAGATAGTGTTGTTAGTGGTGGTGATAGTGGTTTTAGTGGACAGTGGAATGTTAGTGGTGGTGATAGTGTTGAGGTAAGGTAGTGTTGTAACTTGTTAGTGATGGTGATAGTGGTTTTAGTGGACAGTGGAATGTTAGTGGTGGTGATAGTGTTGAGGTAAGGTAGTGTTGTAATTTGTTAGTGATGGTGATATGGTTGTTATATATATTTTTTTTATAGTTGTGGTGAAAGTGGAGTTAGTGGACAGTGTTAGCTTATAAGAATGTTGGCTAGTGGTGGATGGTACGGGGATTCTCACACTCATTGGCTCTGTTAGTTAATTTCGTCGTGGTGGTGAGCGTGTTGGAGTGGTGGTGATGATGGTGGTGGTGGAGTGTGGGGGTGAGGACGCCGAGCCGTCTTCCTGAACAAGTGGTGGTGGTGGTGGTGGTGGCAAAGGGCCAAGTCATCTCATAACTTAAGTGTTGGCGAGGCGGTGGTGGTGGTGGTGGTGATGAGGACTGTGTTGGTGATGATGGTGAGGGTGAGGGTACGGTAGAGGAGATGGTGGTGGTGATGGTGTTGATATGGGTGGGGATGGAGTTGATGGTGGTGATGAGGATGATGATGGGGGTATTAATGGTATGATGATGAGGATGGTGGTAGGGGTGAAGATGATGGGGGATGGAGGTAGTGGTGCTGATTATCTCTCTCTCTCTCTCTCTCTCTCTCTCTCTCTCTCTCTCTCTCTCTCTTCATGTCACGTCTATCATCTCTTTTCTTTCCTTCTTTTCTTCCTCTTCAGTGATTATGATAATGGCGGGGGTAATAATGGTGGTGGTGATGGTGATGTATGCTCGCTCTTGCTCTCCTTCATTCACCACCGCCAAGATAATCTCCCCTCCACCCCATTTCTTACGTCCATCATTCTCTCTCTCTCTCTCTCTCTCTCTCTCTTTTCACCAACCACAATCTTCTTCCTCTTTTTCTTCTTCTTCTTCGTCTTCTTCTTCTTTTATCTCTTCAACTCCTCCTCCTCCTCCTCCTTCACTTCCTCCTCCTCCTCCACCTCCTCCTCCTCCTCCTCCTCCTCCTCCTCGTCCACTTCGTTAAAACATGCCACACCATTTACTGTAGTTGTATATGGCTCGAGTTTCAGTGAAGGACACACACACACACACACACACACACACACACACACACACATTGCACATACACACGTAAACACTATTTTTGTGAATTTGTGTTTTAAGTATTTTCTTTTGATTGTTGTTGTTGCTGTTGTTATTATTATTATTATTATTATTATTATTATTATTATTATTATTATTATTATTATTATTATTATTATTATTATATTAGCGTAGTAGTAGAAGTAGAACAGTGTTTATTTTTTTCCATCAGCATGATTATCATATTGTTACGTATGAAACTCAAATTATATATAAAAAAAAAAAAACCATCAGGTATTGTGTGTGTGTGTGCGTGGGTGTGGGCGGGTGATTGTGTGTGTGTGTGTGTGTGTGTGTGTGTGTGTGTGTGTGTGTGTGTGTGTGTGTGTGTTTTACTGACTGATTGAATGAATTACAATAACTAACCGAGTAAATGACTGACACGCTGGCTGGCTGACTATATGACTCATTATCTGACTAATTGATTGACTGATTCATTTTCTCTCTGAACGTCCGAGTTACCTATCTGCATAATCATTAACCTAGATATTAACTTTTTGCCTCCCTCTCTGTATCTGTGCCATCTCTCCTGCCTGTCTGCTTACCTGATACCAGCTGTTCCTGCTTTTATTAGCACCACTATTGATTTTCATGCTCTACTCACTTTCTCTCCCCTACACCTGCTGCTACCGACCGTACCCCCTCCCCCTTACTCCCTTCTGTAACCCCTTATCTTCACCCCCTCGCCTTGGTTTTAATCGTACCCCAATTCCTCCCTCTTTTCCCCTTCTTCCCCTCAGTCTTTCTCTGTTAATGATCCCTATTGTAGTCTTCTTAACTTGTATTTCTTTAGGGCACATCATTCTGGCTTCCATTTATACTCTTCCTCTATCCTTATCTTCCCCGTACCTTTGTTTTGCATACTCTCTTTTTCTATTCTGCCATCCTCATTACGGCAAGTTCTCCATCATCCACTTCTTCCTCTTCCTCCTCCTCCTTTTCCCTTTCTACCATATCTTTTGCCTCTTACCTCTCTCCTTTCTACAAAATGGAAAAAAAAGTGTCTTCCACTTTTTCCCCTCCTTACCCTTTTTCTTTCCTGCCTCTTTTTTTAATGGGGGGGGGGGGGCTATGCCTTTTACTTTTAATCCCTCTCTCTTACCTTTTAACTACACTTTCCACCTCCTTTTCTCTCTTCTCAGCTCCTTCGCACAGTCTTTCCCTTCCTTACCGAACACTATTGGCCCTACCTCTCTTCCTCCCCTCTATACTTATTTCTTATCGTCTCTGCCATCCCCTTAGCTGCCTTTTCGCGTCCCGCCCGTTGACTTTACTTCTCTGTCGCCCGTCTTTTGTCTCCTCTCCGCGTCACGCCTTCAATTTGCTCCTCTTTATGCCATTCGTTTTCCATCTGTATTGCTTGCTTTCCTCTTGTTCTTCACTCCCTTCCCTTGTCCTTGATCTAGACATTTATCCTCCCCTCTTCATTACGATAAGTTCTCAATCATCTACGTATTCCTCCTCCTCCTCCTTTTTCTTTTCCCTTTTTACTTTCTTTCTTGCCTCTTTCCCTCTCCCCCTTCTACGTTTTCTGTGTTTGTTGTTGTTGTTGTTGTTTGCTATAGTGAGAATGTCCGTGTTGTTTTTGTTGTTGTTGTTGTTGTTGTTGTTGTTGTTGTTGTTGTTGTTGTTGTTGTTGGCCTCATCCTCGTCCTTGCCAAAGTGATCTTGCTTTTTCGTTTCTTCCTCTTCCTGCATTATCATCATCATCTCTTCTTCCTCCTCCTCCTTCTCCATGGGTGAGAGGAGAACTGTGCCACTCTCACCGTGACTCATAAGAGTTCACGATGCTGTGTGTGTGTGTGTGTGTGTGTGTGTGTGTGTGTGTGTGTGTGTGTTAGAGAGAGAGAGAGAGAGAGAGAGAGAGAGAGAGAGAGAGAGAGAGAGAGAGATTTGGGCAATGATTTTACTACTTTTGCTATTTAAAGAATCAATATTTATAAATCTGGTAATATTTGCCGACGTTTCACTTCATATGTAATCTTTAAACATAATTCTATTATCATATTTACAAACCATTTTTCTTAGTTATATTCATAAGTTGACCGTCTTACATTCTTTTTTCCGTTTTTTTGTATTTTATCTATTTTCCCATTTCTTAATCTGATTACTTATATGTCTATCTATCGTTCCTCTTCCTTGTGCAGCACTTAACACTGATTCATCGTGGTTCTATTATTGATTTGCATGCTACTGAAGTCCCCACCCACATTTCCCACTTAACTACTACTGTATTATTTAATCATCATGGTTAACTTCAGTTCGATTGCTCTATTATTTTTCATTCCTGTCTTTTTTTCACTCTCCTCCCTTCTGTGTTTGGTATTGCTTCGTCCAGTTTTGATCTGTATCTTCTTTGTAATATATATTATTCATGAACATAGATTGTGGGATGAGAAGTAGGAGGAGGGCGTAAAGGGTGTGCACTAATACTTTTGCTATTACTACTATATATGTATAAACAACGACGACGACGGCGTCCAGTGTTGCTGTTTTATTTTTCAGTACACATGACCGCACTTTCCTGTTGAGAAAACGTTGTGTTAACTTGCCCTTCCTATTCTTATGCTAAGCAGAACACAGTCATATTTGCCTAACCCGATTCCTTCTGTGGGCTGGGGTAACGTCAACGCTTCAGTTCCCCATGAAAAATATTTCTGGGAGGCGTGTGAGAAAACGGCTCTTGTATGTATAACTGAGCTAAAGTTGCCGTTGACATTTTCTCCACGGTAAATATCTGTAACCTTACGTTACCAGCCACAGTGGCGTATGAAACTTTTTTTCTTATAAGTTTTTAGGCTTTTTCATCACTCTCCCAACTATTCCCCACGGAAAGCACTAGCGGCGGTCTCCCCGACCTCCAGAAACAGCTATGTAGCGCAAAGCGTATCACCTGTTTATATATATATATATATATATATATATATATATATATATATATATATATATATATATATATATATATATATATATATAACTAAACCTAACATCATCATCTAACTGGGGGTGGGACTTCCCCTCTCTCGCTCCCCATATAAGGTGTGGTTATTGCCGAGATATTTCCCATGCTGCGGGGACAAACATTTTCATGGAACTTTTATGGCAGACGTGTTCATAAAATGCTCTCTTGAATAATATATCTAACAAAGTGCCATAATAAATAGTGTCTCATAAAAGGCCTCTATGAATATTGCATCTCACAAAGTGTAAACAAAAGTGGCACGCCATAAACGCTGTCAGCACGTGTTCTGCGGACCGCGACTCACTTACACGTCAAGGATTATTATTTACTGTATCGACCTTCCATTCCTTCGTTTACTCGCTCGTTCATTGGTTCGTTCTGTCGTTCCTTCCTTTCCATCTCTTGTATGGAAGTTGCATTGTAGGAGACATAGAGGTTGTAAGAATATACAAATATGCTTGGATATAACCATCACTAAAGTATAATTTCCAAAACACATATTCCCCCCCCCAAAAAAATACATCAAGGTCAGTTTCGGTAAAGAACAGTAGCATCAAGCGTATATAATTTTAAAAACAACAATCATCACAATGGTGCTTTCTTAAAACACTGTGATAAGCGAGGAATGCAAAAAGTAAGCTCTCGAGGCCAGCTTACTAAAAAGATGGAGTATGCGTCACGTCAATTTACTCAAGAGCTGAAATACCAGTGTAAACAATAGTCTATTTATGCAGAGGGTGTTTTCAAGGTTAGTTTACTCTGGGAGGATGCGACCTGACACGCCGCCCTCTTGAAGGTGTCATTAATGTTTACAGCTGTTTGTGTTGTCTACAAAGGTGAACCCTCCTGTGTTTGGTGGGCGTGGCAGCTCGTAGGGTGGTGGTTGTGGTGGTGGTGGTGATGTTTTTTTGAAGGGCGGTGTGGTGGTATGGTGGTCGAGGGGCTTTGGAAGATGGTGGTGATGATGATGGAAGGTGTATGAAGAGTGGTGGTGGAGGAATATGTGGTGCATGTGACGGTGTGTATATTACAGGAAAATGCTGATAAAGGGTGAGGTGGCGGAGACTAATGTGGTTGTGGAGGGTGGAGCAGGTGGATAATGGTATGTTTGCTGGTCGTGTTGGTGATGGAGGTGGTATGGTGGTGGAGCTGTGGAGAGAGGGGGGTAGATTGATGATGATGTACGTAATGGTGACTTCTTGAGATTGGAGAGTCCAGTAGAGTGGTGATGTGGTGGAGTGGTGTGATGATGGTAGTGGTGGTGGAGTGGGGTGATGATGGTGGTGGTGGTGGAGTTAGGGCTAGTAGAGAAAAAAATGATGTGATATTGATGGTGATAGGTTTCGAAATTAGGCTTGTAGAAAATGGTTGTGTTGGTGATGATAAGTTGGACTGGGTTGAGTGGTGTAGTGGGGGTGGTGAGAAAATATCGGAGCGTGGTGGTAAAGAGTGCGAAGCCTTGTTTATTTTCGTTTATATATACAAATGAAGACCGACGTGGGG
This sequence comes from Eriocheir sinensis, assembly GCF_024679095.1. NCBI lineage: Eukaryota > Metazoa > Arthropoda > Malacostraca > Decapoda > Varunidae > Eriocheir > Eriocheir sinensis. Next base: position 10,272,820 of record NC_066509.1, on the reverse strand, counting down.
TACCTGCAGAAAAAAAGTCGTTGTTAATGGTGGTGGAGTGAGACTAATGTGTGGTGGAGCTTGCTTGGGTTTTGGGAGATGAACTTTGTATAGGAATATGTGAGGGAATGGAGAGGTTAGTGGTGGAGTGTGTGAGGGAGGGAAAGTCTTAGTGGTGGAGTGTGCGTGTAACAATAGGTGGAGATGAGCTTTGTAATGGCGAGTTTGTGTCAGTGGATGGAGAAAGGCTTGTAGTGGAGTGTATGTGAGGGAGTGGAGAGCTCTGGTGGAGTGGGTGAGGGAGTAGATACATTTGTGGTGGAGTTTGTGTCATGGTAGATGGGGTAGACCTTTATTGTGGTGTTTGTGTCACGGTGGATGGAGGAGACCCTTATTGTGGAGTGTGCGTGTGTAAGGGAGTGGAGTGTTGTGTGGTGGGGTGCGTCAGGACCCACCCACCACCACCACCACCACCACCACAAGGTCGTCACTGGTGGTGGTGCTGCCGCTGCTCCACTTCATGCACTCCGAACATCATACAAAAATCATCGCCGCCACTGTGACCGCCAGACCACCGCTGCCACGCCGTGCAGCCAGCCTCACTTGGTGGTGGTGGTGTTGCTTTTAGTGTATTGTTGTTGCTGTTGTTGTTGCTGTTGCTAAGAGGATGGTGTTTTTTTTTTGTTCCTTTTCTTCTTTTTCTTCTTCTTCTTCTTCTTTTTATTATACTACTACTACTACTTACTACTACTTCTATACTCGGTTGCTTTCCTCTGCACACACACACACACACACACACACACACAAGCAAGGACAACATTTGCCCAAGAATCTTCGCATAACTTGTCTTTTTGTATTCAAGTTTTAGAGAAAGAAAAGGAAAACCCTTGAATTGTTCCTTCGTTCCGTCTCGTATTGTTTCACTGCACGGCGTCGTTGTATTCAGAGGAGCAGCGCGGGGTGACACTGTGCGGTTGATGGTATTGCGTACGAGGTCTAGAAAGTGTAAAGAACTCTATTGTGCCTTGTCGATGAAATAGTGTGCTCAGCTTGTCCTGGTTAAAGGGGCAATTACACTGGGCAAAATTTCCGTGGATCTTCAGTCAAACCACTATATCCGCTAGCGTGGTTCTCATTTGTTTCTTGTTATTGCTGCTGCTGATGATGGTGAGTAATACTGTCGTCCTTCGGTGAAATCTACCGTAGCTTTGGAAGATCGTGGACAAGTTAGAAAACCACGGAAATAGGAGAACCACGCCAGCGGAAATCGTGGTTTGACTGAAGATCCACGGAAAATTTGTCCAGTGTAATAGCCCCTTAACGTTACCGTGGCTTTTGATCCTAGCTAAAGAAAGGCAGGGAGATAAGGTGAGCAGAAGAGGGAGTAGTAAATGGGAGGAGGGAGAGAGTGGTGGGAACACGCGGAAAAAATGTGATCGGGCATCGTAGCTTTAAAAAGGAAACGTAAAGGGATGAGGTGAGGAGGAGAGGGAATAGATGGGAAGAGAGAAAAGTGGGTACATGTGGAGGAGAGAGGGTTGGGCGTGTCTCAGGTCTTCCCTCCTAGATGGCACTGTCTCTGTTGCCTTGTCAACACGTGAACCAATTAACAAAGTAAAGTCCTCGTTAATTAAGAGTGACCATTATTGTTCTAACAGCGTACCATTCTCTCTCTCTCTCTCTCTCTCTCTCTTCCTAAACTTCTTGATCTTTGTTGCTATACTTGACCACAATAGCAATTTTTAATACCGACATATAGATAAATATTCTCTCTCTCTCTCTCTCTCTCTCTCTCTCTCTCTCTCTCTCTCTCTCTTCCAAATTAATAGTGTATATTCAGAAGAGGTTACGTCTCCTTCACCTTCACCCCTTCCTTCCTCCTCTCCCCGTCCTCCCCTCCCCCCTCCACCACCACTGTCCTCTCCCTCCTCCCCATCTTCACTTCCACATTAGGGAGGAGTGGCACGCGCGTCGCCCCCCTCCTCCCCTCCCTCTCTCCCATCTGCCTCCTCTCCTCTCTGCGTTCCCTCCCCTCTCTTGTAACTGTGACAAGGTGAAGTCTTGCTCCCTACATTCAAATCTTGCTCCTCTTCTTTACCACGATGCTTTCCCTTCTTGTTTGTCTCTCGCTTCCTTCTGCCCTGCTAATTCCCCCTCATTTATTTCCTTTCCTCCTATTCTTTTCAGCCCTTCCTTTTCGATCCTTTTCATGTTTTATTTTTCACCCTTCTTCCCTCCTTTTTTTCTCTCTCCTCTTTCACTTTCTACCTTTGCCTTTTCTTCCTTTCACGTATTCTTTTCATCCTTTTCTTTTTGCTCTCTCCACTTTCCTACTTCACGTCTTGTTTTCCTCTTACTCTCGTACCTCTCTTACCCTTCGTCTCATTCCTTTCTTTTCTCACTTTGTTTTATAGACCTCGCTTCCTTCCTCCTTTTCCTCCACTTCTCCGTCCATCTCCTGTTTCTTCCGTCTCCTCTTTCCACTTCTCTTTCTCCCCCACCAAAGAAAAGGGAATTTCAACACCCATCCCCTTTAGAGCATCTCCTTGTCTCACTTGTTTTATACCTTTATCCTGCCCTCCTTTCCCTCCTCTCCTTAACTTTCCACTCTTCTTTTTCTTTCTTCTCTTTTAATTCTCCTTTTGTTGTATCAGACAAAACAAAGGAAGATCAACACCATCCCAGCACCTTGACCCTTTAAAGCGAGTAACCCTTTCACCCTTACTCCTTCACCCTTATCCCTCCCCTCCCCTCCCCTTCCTCCCCTCCCATACCTTTACCTGCGCGCCACGTCACACTAATTAACTTACTTTGCCCGCCGCGAAGCAACACTTTTATTCCGTGGCGAAAAATATGAGCGTGATTACTTTTTTTTTTTGTGGGTGTTGCTGTGTGTGATTAGGAGGATGCACACGCCGGGGTTTTATTGTTATTTGTTTACTTGGTTACTGTTGTTGTTATTGTTAGTGCTGATGTTTATTGTTTTGGTTTCGTGGCGTTTGATAATGGTGTGTGATTTAGGTTTTCCATTTTCTTTTTTTCTTTTTCTGTAACTTGCTTTTTTTATTTTCACTATTGCAAGCTATACTAACTCACTAAGCTAACTATAACAAGCACTACAACTAGCTAACCTAACCTAACTTAACCTAACCTTTTGCATCTTCATTAGTTTTGGATTCATGATTTTATTTTCTCGAACTTTACTTTTTTTTTTCTCTCTCACTAATATTAATCAAACCACTTGCACTTGCCGCCACCTCCTCAGTAACCTTCGTATCGTCGTGGAGGCGAAATACACGTGCGATGTGAGAGCACCCAGCACCCAGCGGATCGTGACAAATTCACTTCACTGCCAAGATAATTTCCGCTCACGCTGGTTAATGAAGGCTGAGTGAGAGCTAAATATAGTGAAAAGAGAACCTTGAGAGAGAGAGAGAGAGAGAGAGAGAGAGAGAGAGAGAGAGAGAGAGTAATAATAATAATAATAGGGGTTTCTAGAGGATAACAGGAATGTCTTCGGGAGAGAGAGAGAGAGAGAGAGAGAGAGAGAGAGAGAGAGAGAGAGAGAGAGAGAGAGAGAGAGAGAGAGAGAGAGAGAGAGAGAGAGAGAGAGAATAATGATAATTGGGGTTTCTAGAGGATAACAGGAGTGTCTTTGGGTGTAAGTGTGGGAGCAGAGGGTTCGTTCAGGTCAGAATCATAGAATAGGAGACTTTGGCCAACTTCATCACAGGCTCAATATTATTACCACAAGAGTCGCTCGATGTTCAAATTGATGTTAATGCAGTAGTTTTTTGTGTGTGCTCTAGGTACTTCTCGAGATCCTGACGATACCTAGATCACACACACACACACACACAAAAAAAAAAAAAGAAATAAAAGACTTATCAGCATCGATTTCGCGCGGCTCCTTTGGTAACAACATGGCGCCTCTGATGAAGCTGGCCAAACTCTATTATTATATGGCTCTAGTTCAGTTCCTCTCCCTACCACAACCGAACTCTCTCAGCAGGGGAGAAAAATATATACCATCACTTGCCCGTCTGGTACTGATGCTGGTATATCATTGGTTGCGTATTTGATAACACTACTTCACTAATGAGTTCAAATATACTTCAACAAAATAAATGTCCATGTAAAAATAGATAGTTTCGTAACACGTAATCTCGAATGGGTGGCTAAATTAGTTATCAGAGAAAGAGTTTCTTCTCGAAAGTTCACGTTTATTTTGGTCCCAAGACGCGCATCCTCCCCTTCCCCTACACACTCAGACCAACCCAGATCCACGATATCGCTGAATACCCCAAACTTAAATAATCACATAAATAAAAACGAAATAAATGGGAGTATGTGACGTGTACGTATAGAACCAAAAATAACATGACTAGATAAATCCCTAAAACAATGAATAAAGGAAATAATGAGTAAATTGACATATGAGAAGGATAATTAGATGATAGATGAGTGGATAGCTGCTTTGACGGATTGAAAGAGGCCAGTGGATAGGCTGACGGAGAGGTATGCTGAAAGGCAGGCTGGGAGGGCGTGGTCGCGGGTGTGCTGAGCAAGAGGTATTGAGTAAATGCGTAATAGAAATAGCCCGCGACACACACACACACACACACACACAGAAAGGGGAGCGAGGGATGTATACGAAATTTGATATGATTAGCATTCATCTGTGTGTGTGTGTGTGTGTGTATTGATCTGTCATGGCCTCCGCTGGGTCCGCATGGCATATATGAATGATTAATGAGCACTGTCTGACTCCAAAGGTTGAAAGACAGGTGTGTGTGTGTGTGTGTGTGTGTGTGTGTGTGTGTGTGTGACATTCCGATCTTGATCCTTATAAGAGTCTTCGCTGCGGCTTTCTTGGTATGTTCTTGTTATCGTTCTTTTTTATTATTGTTCTTTCTTCTCCGTCTTGTTGTTGTTGTGTTTGTTGTTGTTGTTGTTGTTGTTGTTCTTCGTCTTCTTCTTTTCTTCTTTTTCGTCGTCGTCTTTCCTCTCAATATATTTAATAGTCCTCATTATCGACCTAAAAAGTTTCCTGGAACTAATTTTTTACTTGCATGTTTTTCACCTTCCTCCTCCTCCTCCTCTTCCTCCAGCATTTTCTTGTCTCGGCAGTATTTTCCTTGAACTGAGTCATCCGCTTCTGGAACAAACAGGTTTCCTCGACGAGTAATTCCTATGTAAACGATCAGCTCCTTTAACAATCGCATTACTTACTTGCGACGGAAGTAAAGTAAACGTTTCACTCCCACACGTTCAGCCAGTGCTTTAGTTTATTCTGCAGGTCAATCAAATGGCTTACGAAACATTTATATCACTACATCAGGAAGCTTCGTTATGGACCAATTGGCTTTCCGTCGCTTGCCCTTCCATGTTTCCTCTCGGCTTACCTTGGTGCTAATGAACTGTCGAACGTGAAGTGACTTGGGCGAGAGTGAGGGGAGAGGATAGGTTAGGTGAGGGGAGAGGAGAGGGAGGGAAGGATGGAATGTAAGGGGAAGTGGAGGGGAGGTAACCTTGACCGAATGTTCCTACTACTCCCCTCTCCCCATCACACACACACACACACACACACACACACACACACACACACACCTGTTCGTGGTATGTTGTACTTACCATTTATCGGTTTTGTTATTGTTCCTGTCATTATCGTCTCTCTCTCTCTCTCTCTCTCTCTCTCTCTCTCTCTCTCTCTCTCTCTCTCTCTCTCTCTCATTTAATTTGTAATGTAAAAATCGATCCTTGAGTGTTTTTAAAAGTAGGTTACGAAAGAGAGAGAGAGAGAGAGAGAGAGAGAGAGAGAGAGAGAGAGAGAGAGAGAGAGAGAGAGAGAGAGAAGAAAAAGAAAGCAAGGAAAAAAGGAGTGAAGAAAGAAAAAAATAAAGACTGGAGTAGGAATGGAGGTGATTAGGATGCGAGTGAGGATTGCTTGATGGGGGGACGAGGTGATTGGGGAGGTGGGAGGGAATGGAAGAGGAGGGAAGAGTCTTGGGGTTGGGGGTGATAGTTGTGAGTGGGGTGTGTGTGTGAGGAGAGGGATAAGTTATTGTAAATTTTTGACCGTATGGGGGAGAGTTGTGGAAGCTCAGAGATGAGTAAGCGGTAGGGAGGAGGTGAAGGAGAGGAAGATGTAGGAGTTGTAGAGAAGATACAGAGATAAATTTGTAAAAGAAGTAAAGGTGAGGACTTGTGGGAGAGGAAGAGAAGGGAGTAAGGAAAGGATAAGCCGTATTGTGTAGAGGGGAGGGAAGATAAGTAGTGAATAGTGAGAGGAAGTGAAGGGAATTAAGGGGTTATGTAAGAGAAAGAGAAGGGAGAGAAGAGAAGTGATTAAGTATGATGTACGTTAGATAGTTTCAGACATGGGATATTGGGTAAGGAGGTAGAGGAGGAGGAGGAGTGGAAGCTGTGACGAAAAAAAGATAAAAATAAGAAGACAGGAAGATCATGGAAATGGAGATGAATGAGACTGCAGGAAAAGGAAGGAAAAAGGAGGTAATATATATTGAAGGAAGGAAGGTGGAAACAGGATCACATCGGAAGGAAAATGGAAAATGATGAGGAAAAGAAGAGATGAAGGTGATGAATATGACACTGAAGTTTTGAAAGAAGGAATTTTAAATAATATAAATGACTGGAAAGGGAGATGTCTTGCATTAGTGAACATAGGAAGCTGCATATGAACTAAAGAGAATGGGGGAACTGAATGGGGGTGGTGAGGTGGGGAGGGGGTTGAAAGCTTGGGAGTCATGTTGTGGGTGCCAATACCGTAGATACATTCAAGAAGAGGTTAAATAAAGCCATGGATGGTGAGGTAAGGTGTGGCTGAGTGTACAGGAGCTGCCTTGTATAGGTCAACCGGCCTCTTGCAGACTCCTTACGTTCTTATATTTCTTATGTTCTTAACTTGTTGGGTGGGTCAAGAACGAGGGAAGGGGTGACGAGGAGGGGGTGCAGGGTGAGGGGTGAGGGGGTGAGGTGCATCATTGACAAGGCTCCTCCTCATTGATCTTGCCTCATTATCGCTAATTTCATGTAATGGCCGCTTGCTTCACCTCAGCGCCCTTCTCTATCACTCTCTCCTTCCTTCCCTCCTTCCCCTCCTCTTCCTTTCAAACACACACATACCCTCATTCCTCCTCCTTCCCCTACCTTTCAACTCCCCTCTCCCTCCCTCATAATCATAAACCCCTGTCATAGCATTTCTTCCTCCCCCCCTTCTTCCTCATCCCCTCCTCTCAACCCCCCTCTCCCTCCCTCATAATCATAACCCCCTCTTATAACATTTCTTCCTCCCCCTCTTCTTCCTCATCCCCTCCTCCTCTCAACCCCCCTCTCCCTCCCTCATAATCATAACCCCCTCTTATAGCATTTCCTCATCCCCTCTTCCTCTCCTCCTCTCATCCCTCTTCCTCATCCTCCTCTCAACCCCCCTCTCCCTCCCTCATAATCATAACCCCCTCTTATAGCATTTCCTCATCCCCTCCTCTTAACCCCCCTCTCCCTCCCTCATAATCATAACCCCCTCTTATAGCATTTCTTCATCTCCCCTCTTCCTCATCCCCTCCTCACTATTGCATTCTTCCCCACATCGCCCTAATCCCTCATCATCATTCGTTCTGCTCTTCTTGTATTACCTTCATTCTTCTCTCTTCTCCTCTTTTCTCTTATTTAATTTATCTTCTTGGAGGAGGAGGAGGAAGTAAGGAGAGCAAGTCCCCCAATTCCTCCCCTGGGGCAGACTCATTACAAATAAACGTCTCTTTCTCTCACCTTCACCTGAAATAATGCGGCAGGTGAGCAGATGGAGGAGGAGGAGGAGTAGGAAGGAACCTGGAAACAAGGAAAAGCAGGCAACAAGTCGTGGTGGAATGGATGCATGTGTATATAGTAGAGGTGAATGTAAGGAAGGGTTTAGTGTGGGAGTGATCGTGATGGGGAGAAATACGTAAGAGGGGAGGGGGTTTTGAGTGGATTTAGTGAGGTGAGGTGAGGGGGTGAAGGTGAGGTTGTGGTTTTTTGAAAGTGGAGGGGTGAGGGGGGGTATGCTGGGGCTAGGTGTATCGTGGAGGCCGGGTCGAGGACGTAGGTCGTAGGCTCTCGTGACTTTAGGCTTGGGAGAGAAAAAAAAGTGAGGAGGGAGAGGATAAGGGGGAAGGGGGATGGCATATTTGATATTAATGTGATCGAAAATGAGATAAAGTTAGTGAGATAAAGCGGCGGGGATGAGGTACGAGGAGGGGATATGAGGGATGCAAGTTGGGGAGGAAGGTTACAGTGTTGATATGTATGAGGAACTGGGATGTGATTTGGAGAGGAAGGAGAGGGGAGGGATGAATGGATGCTGTGAAGAAGTGCGTCATGGAAGATACGATTATGGGGAGAGTGGAGAGGGGAGGAGAGAGGAGGAGAGGAGAGATGGAGTTACGATCGTCATGGGAGAAGAGAAAAAAAAAATAGGAAGAGATGATGTGATGAGGAAAGAGGTTGATCAGAAGAGGTTTGGAAGGTGAGGGAGGAGGAGAAGAGGGGAAGATGGGAAGGTTAAGGGAAGGAGGAGGAGAGAAGGACCCGGATGCAGTTGATCTGATTTTCAAAGGGAATCAGACAATCCTATTTAGGACGTAATTCCCCTAAGAGAGAGAGAGAGAGAGAGAGAGAGAGAGAGAGTTTTTAATATTTTTCAGGCCTCATTAATTTATACTTTTACCGAGGAAGTGAAGTTTCTCTTTTTTTATGATATTTTTATTTGCATTCCGTGGTTACTCAGGAGGAGGAGGAGAGGTGGATTTCGTGGTGGTGGTGGTGGTAGTAATGATTGGGCAGAATGTAAATAGAAAGTGGAGTTGTAGTTTTAACCCCCCCCTCCACTCTCTCTCTCTCTCTCTCTCTCTCTCTCTCTCTCTCTCTCTCTCTGCTCATCTCTCTCTCTCTCTCTCATCTCTCTCTCACAAACACTTTTTCTCTTGCCTCCACTTTTTCTCCTCCTCCATCTCATCTCCAGCCCGTCCACCTTTCTCCCTCCCTCCCTCCCTTGCCTGCTCTTCCTCTCTCCCTCCCTCCCTCCCTTGCCCGCTCTTCCTCCTCCTCGTCTCCCTTCGCGTATTTGTTTGTTTATTCATTCGTTCGTTCTCTCTTCCGTTCGTTGTATCTCTTTGCCTTCGTTTATTTATTTTTATTTCGTTGTTTTCCTTGTTATTAATCCTCCGTTCCTTGCCTGCTCTGTTCCTCCTCGTCTTCCTCGTTGTATCATTTCCTCTATGTTTTTATATCCTTGTTTTCCTCATTTATTAATTTTGACGCCTTCCTGTCCTCTTCTTCCTCTTCGACTCCCTTTGTTTGTTTGTTTATTAATTCGCTCCTTCCTTCGTTTCATCCTTTCTCCTTTGCTTATATGTTCGTTATATATTTCGTTCATCAATTTTCCTTCCTTGCATCCTTGTTTTTCTTCGTTTGCATCAAGAGAGAGAGAGAGAGAGAGAGAGAGAGAGAGAGAGAGAGAGAGAGAGAGAGAGAGCACGTCATTAAAAGTCAAGTAACCAAACATCTCCCCCAACACACCTTTACCTTCTTCTGCCCTTCTTTAATTCCTCATCCGGCCATCTTCACTCCCTCCACCCTTCTTCACTCCTTCCTCCACCCATTTTATCCATCATCCACCTCGCTTCTCACCTCTCCTCCTCTGTCTTCTCACTCCCTTCTTCACTCCCTCCTCCACCCTTCTTCACTCCTTCCTCCACCCATTTTATCCTCATCATCCACCCCTCTTCTCTTCTCTCCCGTCTTCACTCCCTCCTCCACCTTTCTTCTCTCCCTACTCCACCCATCTTCACTCTCATCACCTTTTTCACTTACTCATCCACTCTTCACTTCCTCACCCACCCTTCCTCACTCCCTCATCTGCTCTGCTTCATTCCCTCCTTCACCCATCTTCACTCCCGCTTCCTCCCACTTCCACTCATCTTCACCCCTCTCATCCACCACCCTTATTTTCCCTCCTCCTCCTCCTCCTCCTCCGTTATTAAAGATCCTCGAAGCTTCCTGACAGACTTTGTGAGGAAGGTAATTATGATGCACATCCAGGTGATCTCCATAACCTCTCGTGATTGATCTCCCTCCGCCCTTCCTTCCTTCCTTCTTTCCTTCACTTCTCTCCCTCCATCCTTCTGTATCTCCCTCCTTTTCTCGCCTCTCTCTCAGTACTTCATTCCCTTCCTCCACCCTTTGTTCATATCTTTCTCTCTTTCCTTATTTCTTTGTTTCCACTCATTTCTCTCCCTTTTTCCCTTCTTCACTTTTCTTCTTCTATTTCTCTTTCCCTCTTTTCCTTCTCTCCCACCTTCATTTCCGTTCATTTACATCTCTCTCTCTCTCTCTCTCTCTCTCTCTCTCTCTCTCTCTCTCTCTCTCTCTCTCTCCCATTTATTTCCTTCCCTTGTTTCCTTTACTTCTTCCCCCTTCTCTTATACCTCTCTCTCTCTCTCTCTCTCTCTCTCTCTCTCTCTCTCTCTCTCTCTCTCTCTCTCTCTCTCTCTCACGTTCGTAACCTCGTAATTTCTCACCCTTAATCGCCGTTCTTATTACCTCTTCTTACCTGCATCTATTCGCTATTATCATTTTTTCTTCACCACTAATTTTCTCGTGTGACAATTTCCGATCCCATTTTCAGTCTCAGTCTACTTTCTTAACTGCACTCTTCTCTTTGTTCGTGTTGTGTTCATTGTTTTGACCCTTGTTGTGTCTAGTTAAGGGTCGGGTTGCAAAAGCTGTCTCCCGTAATTACAATGGATCGGTTAAAGGGTTCAATTTCGTTACTCTGAGCTCGGTCAAACACGTATATGAACCTCAAGTCATCACCGCAGATATTTTCATGTACCAGACAACCTTTGAATGCCCTTGTTGTGTCTAGTTAAGGGTCGGGTTACAAAAACTGTCTCCTGAAACTACAATGGATCGGATAAAGGGTTCAATTTCGTTACTCTGAGCTCGGTCAAACACGTATCCGCGTCTGCTTTCTGTCTGTTTATATCTGTCTGTCTTTGTGTTTCTCCCTGTAGACACCTTAACTTATTCACAACCTCAAGTTTTACCTCCTTCACCACACTTGCTTCCATCTATAACATAAGAATTAGCACCATGCGTATTAAAACAAGTAGCTATTAACAGCCTTCCTCCTTTCTCTCTTTATATCTGTATCTGTCAACCTTTCCCTTTTAACCCCCTGACATATATATAGCATCACGACCTCCTAGTATTACCTCCTCTACACAACTTCTTACATCCTTATTATTAACATGGGAATTCACAGCCCAACCCCTTCCCCCATTCTTACTTTACTTCCCGTCACTTACCTTCACCCTCCCCCATTGTTTTCCCTCCCTCATGTTCCTTTAACCTCCCTCCAGTATTAGTGTTACCTGCATGGATGGTTACCTGCCTCCTACCTTGAACCCTCTTTCGTCACCTCAATCACCTCATTAACTTCCCACAATGCTTAACAAGATCACGGGAAGTTTGTTTTTATTCCATCATTACAAATACAATTACTACTGTCATCACCACTGCCATCATCACTACCTTCACCACCACCATTATCTCCACCACCACCATACAGCAACTTACAATTATAGTGGCTTCATCTACACCCACGGTCTAATAATAGTAAAAATAATGAAGGAAAATAATCTTAAAGTATGTATTGTTTAACTGTACTTAACTACCATTACACAACCATCACCATCCCCTCATCACCACCACCACCACCACCACCACTACCACTTAATTACTACATCCACCTCAAACTTCAGTACCACATCACGTTCCACAACACCTCTCCATCACCTCTTTCTCCTCTTCCTCCCTCCACAACCATACAACCTCCGTCCTCTCGTGTGCGTGGGAGGCGTGGCACCGAACAGTTGGCACCCCTGCTCTCGAGGCCTTCTTATCGGGCACATTGGTATTTTTGGTGGGACTTCCATTTTATTAATATTTTTTTTGTGTGTGAGTTATTTATAGTTTATTTGTGTGGTCTTTCAACTACTTTTATTTGGGTGTGAGTTATTTCTTGTGTTTCGTGTGGGTTATTTTAAGTCCTGTTCGTTTTATGATTCACTTTTTCTCTCATTTATTTTGTTATTGCAGCTTTGATTTTCCCGTTTCATATTTTTTTTATTTGTTGTTAGTTTTTATTATTACATTTGTCATTGCCATTACTGTTCCCTTTTTGTGTGGTCTGTTGTTTTGATGTCATAATATTGCAACAACAGCTACAACATCCTTCACTACTACTACTACTACTACTAACAATATAAAGTGTGTGTGTGTGTGTGTGTGTGTGTGTGTGTGTGTGTGTGTGGTTTTGTGTTTTGTTGTTTGTGTGAGCCAAGTTACTCCGCATCTAAGAGCCAAGTTTCGTTCCACTTCCTCTCTCCTCCTCCTCTATCTCCTCCTCCTCCTTCTCCTCTATCTTCTCCACCTCCTCTTCTATCTCCTCCTCCTTCTCCTCTTCCTCCCTTTGCATTCCTTACGCTGATGACTATTGTTCCTCTTTTTACGTTCCTCTCCCATGATAAGCGAGGAGGAGGAGGAGGAGGAAGGGAGGAGGAGGAGGGGAAATGAATAATGAGAGAAGAGGAGATGAAGACACACTTAATCATTGACTTTTTAACACACACACACACACACACACTCGGGAGATAAGTATTATGTAAACAGCGGATGACCATTAGGGTGTGTGTGTGTGTGTGTGTGTGTGTGTGCGTGTGTGTGTGTGTGGTTTCCGTTGTTGTTAGTAAATCCTGTGTTGTGGCTTTTGTTCTACTTTTTTTGTAATTTTTTGTGCTAGCTTGTTCTTTTGTTGCCTTTTGTATGTATACCAGGATGGATTAACGCTGGATTGGTCTGGCTTAGGCTGAGGTGAACGTACTGAACCCTATGTTATGGAGGGTTGGGTGAGCGGGTCGCGGGATTTGGGCGGTTTATTAAATGGACTGGGAGTGATTTGGCGGGATTGGGCTAGATTCCATGCAATTCGTGGTGGGATTGGACTTGAAAATGGAAGAGAGTTATCTATAGTGTATTGTTTTTAGGATGGTGTCGATGGTGTTAGTGGTACTGATGGTGGAGATAGTGGTGTGATGGTTTGGGAGTGGTAATGATGGTGATGGTAGTGGTGGTAGTGATGCTGGGGAAGATGAGTATAGGAAGAAGTGGAGGAGGAAAGGGATGGAGAGAAGGAAGATGAAAATAGGGTTAAAAGAAAGAATAAGATGCGGGAAGAAGAAGAAGAAGGAGACTTAAAGGGTGGTGGTAGTTGTAGAGCCAATAGTCGTGGTATTGGTGGTGGTAATTAGGTAGTGATGAAACAGGTATTGCCGTTAGTGGTGTTGAGATGATGGTGGTTGTAGTGGTGGTGGTTGTGGTCGTAGCCTTGGTGTGGTATTTACTGTAGTAATAATGGATGTTAGTGGTCACTGAGGAAGAGCGGAAGAGGATGAAGGGAGTGGTTACCCTCTTTACTGCCTTATCTCCATCCTTTATAGTCGTCGTCTTCTTCTTTTCCTACTCCTCCTCCTCCTTCTTCTTCTTCTTCTTTTTCTTCTTCTTTTTCTTCTTCTTCCTCATTATGTTTTTCAGTCCCATGTTTTATCATTCTTCTCTCCGTCCCTGTCCTCTACCACTCCCTCCTACGCACCTCCACTTATCTCCTCCTCCTCCTCCTTCTTCTTCTTCTTCTTCTTCTTCTTCTTCTTCTTCTTCTTCTTCTTCTTCCTCATTATGTTTTTCAGTCCCATGTTTTATCATTCTTCTCTCCGTCCCTGTCCTCTACCACTCCCTCCTACGCACCTCCACTTATCTCCTCCTCTTCCTCCTCCTCCTCTTGTTCCCTCTCACAAATGGGCGGCTGCAGCCATTGTTGTTGCACTGCCCTAAAGCACCAATCAACTAATCAATCAATCAATGCTCTCAACCCTTTTTGTCTTGCTTTTCACCCATCATTTCTTCCCCTAAATGCTTCCTCATAATTGCTTCCTACTTCTCCTCTTCTCCTTAATTTTATCTCCTCGTATATTACTTCCTCCTCCTCCTCCCCCTCCTGTTCTTCCTCCTGCTACTGCTACTACTATTACTGCTAACCACCTTGTTGTTTGTCCTCTTCTGCCTCCTCCGCTTTCGTCCCCTCCTCCTCCTCCTCCTTCGTGGTGTCTTGCCGCAATCATTTCCTGTCGGTTTGTCGTTTGCTAAGCCTGTCCTCGAACGTCTCGGAGCTCTCCCTTCCTCCTTTCCTCCCCTCTTTCCTCCTGCTCCTCTTTGCTTCTTCAGTCATGCCTTAAATCATCCCTTTCCTTCATTTGTGGCCTTCATGCTTCCATCTCTTCCCTCCCTCTGTCTCTTCCCTCATTCCTTGTGCCTTCATCTGAACCGGCCATTTGCTTCCATCCCTCCCTCCTTCCTGGCTTTTCCTTCTTTCCTTTCTGAACTGCCTCCTTCTCTCCAATCCTCCTCTTTTCTTTCTCTCCCCTTCATCATAACTGCCTCCTCTCCATCCCTCTTCCTCCTTTTCTCCTTGCATTCTGCCTTTCCTTCCTTCCCTTCTTCCTTGCCTCGTTACCAATCCTTCCTGTATTCTCCTTCCGCTTTAGGTTCTGTCCTTCCTCTCATCCTCATCACTTTTTTTTCTTCCTCTATACTTTCTGCATTTTCATCTGTTAATTCTTCCTTCATTATCTATCCCTTTGCCCCTTCTGTCCTTCATTTTCCTTTTGTTATTCCTTGATATGCTTTCTCCCGCTATTCTATGTGTCCTTTGATTTTTCCTTCCATCCCTTCTTTCTCTATTTCAACTCTCTCTCTCTCTCTCTCTCTCTCTCTCTCTCTCTCTCTCTCTCTCTCTCTCTCTCTCGATTATAGCAGTTGTCGAGCATGGTCACTATTGATAACACATAACAATATCCAGTATTCTCTAATAGGATTATGCTAATTTAGGCTCAAACAAAAAAATGTTCTCCGGGGCGGGTATTAATAAAGGATCGGAACAGGACTTAGTTGGATTATCGCAGGATTAAACGATGCTCTATTGGGCGGGATAGAAAAAAAACCCCGACTAGAAAAACAACAACACTATTAACAGAAAGTAAATATTTGGGAGCCGTGTATTTGGGAGGAGTGGGGAGAAAAGGGAGAATTGAAAACAGGTGGATAATTTGAGGGAACGGAGAGAGGAAAGAGAATTGCAAGTAGAATGTGTGAGGGAACGGACAGAGAAGGGAGAGGAGGAATAATCATAGAGGTGAGTAATATAAAGGAACGGAGAAAAATGGGAAGAGAGAAAAGGGAGAATCGATGGAGGAATGCAGATAATGAAGGGAACATTTAGAGGAAAGGAGAATAATGAGAAAGGAAAGGAAAGAAATGGGAGAAGGAAAACGTAAAAAAAACGAAATTAAGAAAAAGGTAAAGAGAGGTAAGAGGAAGAGAGAAGAGGAGGGAAGGGAAGAGAAATAATATGCGGCGGAAAGAAGAGATAGTGAGAGAGAAAAAAAAAAAGAAGAGCTGAAGTGAAGTAAATAGAAATTCGGAGAGCAGGGAGTGAGGGGAGGGGCGAGAGGGCGGTGGGGGGGAGGGGGGGGATGAGGGAAAATGTGCAGGCGTGAATTTTTGCCGTCACTGAACCGTTTCGTGTTCTATTAGCGGCGTTGTACTGGTTATTGCTGCTGTTGTTGTTGTTGTGGTGGTGATGGTGGTGGTGGTGGTGGTTGTCAGGGCGGAGTTGGGATAAAGCCGGAATGACGTCTCGCTTGGCAAATTGTGTGTGTGTGTGTGTGTGTGTGTGTGTGTGTGTGTGTGTGTGTGTGTGTGTGAATGGTCGTTCTTTATCATTTCTCCTTATGTTTTTTTTGTTTTTTTTGTTTTTGTCTATGCCTTTATCTGTATCTTGGTCTGTTAACCTTATTCGATAAAATGTCGTCCGTTTCTCTGTCGGTCTGTCTGCTTTGTGCGATTTTATTCTCTTGTTTGTGATCTTTTTTTTTAATTTTTTACATGTTTTGCTTCTCTGACCGTTTACGATGCCACTTTCCTTCGTTACTACATACCTGCCGTTTTACCTGTCATCTTACTTCATATCCTACCTCTTACACTGCTTTTTTAAATTTTTTTAGAACAAAGGAGACAGCTCAAGTTCACAGAAAAAGGAAACAATAATAATAAAAAAAACCCCGCTACTTGCTGCTCCTAAAAAGAATCCAAAGAGGTGGCCGAAAGGGAGGGGGGGAGGGGGGGGGGGCTTGCCCTAGTACTTCTACCTCACCTGTTTCATATCTTACTTCTTTATCACTGCTTGCCTTTCCACTTGACCCTCTTTCCCACTTTTTACCTATTTCTTATCTTACCTCATCGTCATTTTGGCTACCTTCCTACCTGACTACTCTCTTTACCTGGCTACTTACCCGTTTCCTACCCGACTTCCTCGTCATGTTGCCTACCTTTCTGCTTAATTGCCCCTTACCCACGTTATTACCCTTTTTATGTCGTACTTCACCGTCCTAGCTGCCGTTCTCTCTATTTTTCTCTATTCTTTTCCCTTATTTGTTTTCTTATTTATCGAAGTCATACTAGCCTGCACACACACACGGAGACGTTAAGTGACAGAGATTAACGTGTGTTTGCCCTTCTGTCTGCCTCGCTCACTACCTCGATCCCTCCCTGCTTGTCTGTGTTTTTGTTCGCGAGTAAGACTTTCTGCCTACTCATCTCTGTTTGTCTATCGTGGCCTGTCTGCCCATCTGCTCCCGTAATGTAACCACTGAGTGTAGGGGATTTTTTTTCACTGCGTTATTACAGTTTCTCTAATGTACCCATCTGTTGTTCACACCTGTTTGTCTTTATTTGTCTCGCCTTTCTTTGCGGCTGCCTGATTGCCTGCCATCCTGTCTTGTAGTTTCCTCATAAGTCTATATTTGGCTTCATAACCGTCTGTGTGCTGCTTATTTTTGTGTCAGTCTTTAGTAAATGTCTGTTCCTTTCTATCAGTTTTTTTTACTTATCTCTCTTGTGCCTGCTTATGTGTTGTCTGTCAAGCTCTCTTCTATATTTGTTCCTTTATATATTTTTTTTTACCTACCAATCTCTTGTACCTCTACCTCTGTCGCATCGGACCACCTCCTGACTCGTGCTTGAGTCTCTGCTATCTTATCTGTACTCGTGGTTGCCTATCTGCCTGTATAGTTGCCTTAACGTTTGTTGGCGCCAGTCCTCTTATCTCTTCCTCCATTCATTACTGTGACTCGTCGTGCTTATAATTTTGTCCGCCTTTCAGCTTGTTCTGCCTCTCATAACCTACCTGCTTGTTGTTGTGGCTAACTTACCTGCTCGTACCTCGTTGCCTTACTGTCTGTCTGTGGTCACTTTGTCTGTATTTGTCTTCCTTCATGTATATCTATTATCGTGGCTGTCTGCGCCTTCCTACCTCTTGTCGTGTTTTCATGTTTTACCTCATCATATTAGCTATCTTCCTACTTAACTACTCGCTCTTTCTGTCTATTTTAACCTATCCCTTTATAACTATTTGTCTTCTCACCTGTGTTTCTACATGTCGTATACCTGTCACTGCCTTCTTAAATATTTTCGTGTTGTCTTTCTACTTTTCCTCTTTGTCTAACTTAACCTATCCCTTTATAACTATTTGTCTTCCTACCTGTTTCTGCATGCCGTATACCTGTCACTGCCTTCTTACATGCTGTCGTGTTTGTCTTATCTATTTTTCATGTTTATTTTTGTCTGTTTGTGCGTACACTTTTATAACCATTTGTCTTCCTACCTGTGCTTTTATATGCTTACCTGTGTGTGTCTCATCTTACCTGTCAGTTCTTGCTTTAATGCCCGTCTTACCTCTGTGTCTGTCTTCCTGTCTGTTTTTGCCTATCCCAGTGCACATATTTGTCTTTCTGCTGGTGTCTCTGTATGCCTACCTGTGTGTCTTTGCCGTTTTACCTGTCTGTGCCTGTCTGTGTGCCTTACCTGTGTGTCTACTGTGCCTGCCGTGTCTGTCTTGTCTGTCTGTCTCTCTGTCTGCTGTGTGTACCTGCCTCCCTGCCTGTGCCTATCTGTCGTGCCTGCCTGCCTGCTTGCCGTGTCTGCCTGCCTGCCTACCTGCCTGCCTACCTGGGGTGGAGGCAGCCAGGTGGAGTCAGGTGCACTTCCTGTGGGCCGCCGCCGCAGCTCCATAGTCTTGCGCCGCCAACATCCGGACATCAATGAAAGGGGGATTACCTGAGTGTTTGTCCGGCGGCGGGGAGGTCACCGGCCCCCACCACGGACCGGAGGAGGAGGAGGAGGGCTTTGAAAAAAAACAAAAAAGATGAAAAAAAGTGTTTGGAATAATCTCCGCATATTTTTTTATTCTTTAATTACTTATTTGCATGTGTAATGGTTTTGCATGTGTATTGATATTCCTATTTTGAATGTGCGTTAAAGTTTCGTTCTGATGTTTTATATTAACACAATATTTGTCGTATTATATATTTTCTTGCTTGTTTTGAGATAGTTTGTATTCAAACGTAAGAGGGACTGCATAAATGTTTTCTGATATGGGCACCCACGTATACATATATTTGTTATATTCTGTACTCACTTTTTTTGTCTTGTATACTCCAATACGAGAGAGGCAACGACTTTTGAAGGTGAAGGAAGTAAGGAAGAGAAGGAGAATTAGGGGGGGGGGAGGAGTGAATGGACTGAGGGGCGGGTGAGGAAGGGAGGGGGGCGGAGAGTTTTCCCACGGGAGACTATGAAATGAGGAGTTGGTGGAGGACAGAAGAGGGAAGGGCTGCAGAGAGCTGGAGGAAAGAGTGCAGTGGTGTGTAGGTAATGGTGATGTGGGTGGTAGTGGGTGTATGGTTGTGGTGGAGTGGTGATAGTTGGGGTTGAGAATGGATGTTGGGGGTTTCTTACTAGGTTTGAGTAGGCCCTTGTGTATGGTGTGCTGTGCTGTAGGGATTTTGGAGTGGGGAGTTGAGGTTGTTGATAAGGGTGAAGGATTATTTGTCTCGCCTTTCCTTGCGGCTGTCTGATTGCCTGCCTTCCTGTCTAGTAGTTTCCTTAAAGGTCTATATTTGCCTTCATAACTGTCTTGTGTGCTGCTTATTTGTGTGATCTAGTGTTGTGGAGATATATAGGTTCGTTTGGATTGGAGGGGTCGGGAAGGGGTGTTGGCGGAGGTTGAAGTGACTGAAATGAGTGAAAGGATAGAACGTGGTTGGTGTTGGGGATAATGTAGAGTTGAAAGGTACGTTGAAAGGAGGGTGTGGGCCGTTGGAAGGGTTGAGAAAAGGAGGTTTGGGATGGAGGTTGACGAGGGTTGAATAGTGGAATAGGTGTGTAGCTTTGAAGGAGCTGAGAAAAGTGATTGTGGGTGGTGGTTGAAGGGGTTGAGAAGGGTGACTGTGGTGGAGGTTGAGGAGTTTGAGAACGGGTGTTGGGGGGACGGTTGAGGAATTAAAAAAAAAAAAAGATGTTGGGAAGGAGGTTGAAGGGGTTGAGGTGAGGTACGAATATTTGGTTTAATGGGAGTTGAGAAGAGTGATTGGGGTGGAAGTTGAGGGGGGTTGAAGAAGGGATGATCATGATTGTGGTAGTGGGTGAACGGTTTGAAATGTGTTTGTGGCGCCTTATGGAGTCATGCAAATACCTTCCCTCAGGACAACACAAAACACCTGAAGACCGGAAGTCGGGGCTGCCACAATCTATCGTACACAGCCGCTTCCTCTTTCCTCCTTCCTGCTTCCTCTTTCCTTCCTTCTCCTTCCTTCTTCTTCTTCATCATCATATTTTTCTTTGTTTTTTATCACAGTTTCCTCTTCCTCTTTCCTTCCTTCTACTTCCTCCTTCCTCTTCAACCTCATATTCTTCCTTCTTCCTTTTTTATCACAGTTTCTTCTTCCTCTTTCCTTCCTTCTACTTCCTCCTTCCTCTTCAACTTCATATTCTTCCTTCTTCCTTTTTTTTATCACAGTTCCCTTTTCCTCTTTCCTTCCTTCTATACTTCCTTCTTTTCCTTCATCATATTCTTTCTTCTGTCTTTTTTATTACAATTTCCTCGTCCTAATGCATTCCTTCCTTCTCTCTTCCTCTTTCCTTCCTTCTACTTCCTTCTTCCTCTTCATCTTGATATTCTTCCTTCTGTCTTTTTTTATTACAGTTTCCTCGTCCTAATTCATTTCTCCTTCCCTCTTCCTCTTTCCTTCCTTCTACTTCCTTCTTCCTCTTCATCTTAATATTCTTCCTTCTGTCTTTTTTTTATTACAGTTTCCTCGTCCTAATTCATTTCTCCTTCCCTCTTCCTCTTTCCTTTCTTCCACTTCCTTCTTCTTCTTCGTCATCATTCTCTCTTCTGTCTTTTTTATCACAGTTTCCTCGTCCTAATTCATTCCTCCTTCCCTCTTCCTCTTTCATTCTTTCTCCTTCCTTCTTCTTCCTCTTCATCCTCATTTTTTTTTACTGTGATTTTCTTTATACAGATTCCTCGTCCTAATTCACTTCCTGTGTTTGCTTTTATCTTTTTTACCTCTCTTTTCTCCTCCTCCACCTCCTCCTCCTCTTCCTCCTCTTCCTTCCCTTCCTCCTCGTTTAACAATGCGTTCGCTTCCTATTAAATATTGGCTAGACTGGAAAACAAACACACACACACACACACACACACACACACACACACACACACACACACACACACACACACACACACACACACACACGTACACGTGAGATGTCGAAGTATGTTTTAAGTAAAAAGTTGAGAAGAACGAGAAACAATATTGGAGAAAAAAATATTGGGGAAAAAATCGTTGTGTGTGTGTGTGTGTGTGTGTGTTCTTTCCATTGTTTCTCCAATCTTTCTCTCTTTCCATGCGTCTCTCCAGTTAATCCTTTTTCCTTCGGTCTCTCAGCGTGAAATGACTTCGCAAAGATCATGGTAAGAAGAGGAGGGGGAAGAGGAGAAGAAGGAGGAGAGGGGGGGGGGAGGAGGAGGAGGAGGAGGCTGTTTTTCCGAAGATCACCGTAAGAAGTTGGGAGGTTGCAAGGTCTTGACAGCTGCCCTCCTCCTCCTCCTCCTCCTCCTTCTCCTCCTCCTCCTATTCATTTTCGTTCTCTTCTTATTCGTCTTCCGAACTTTTATTTTTCCTCGCGTCGTCTCCATATGCTCTCTCTCTCTCTCTTATTATCATCATCATCATCATCATTTTTGCCATGATCATCATATTAGTATTTCTATTGTGTTTCGGTTTCATCATTATCATCATCATCATCATCAGCTACGAGTATCCAATCTTTGCAACGAGTCTTCCCGTCATTATGATCACGAAGCTCATTGATTAGGCGTGAGGTGAGAAGTAACGAGGCTAATGTTCTCTCTCTCTTTCTCTCCGCCAGGTAAGGACGTAAAGGTGTGCTTCTGCTGCTGCTTACCTGGGGAAATACGATGTCGTTAATTAAGGTAAGAAGGTAAAGGTGCTGTGTTCTCCTTACCCGTGGGACCTCATTAGCGAGAGGCAGATGAGGAAGGGTGGTTTGTCTTACCTGTGTGTGTGTGATAGGTAAGGAAGGTAATTAGTGAGTTAGTGTGTTGGTATGTGGTGATTATGATCTTTGTGCGTGACGTCATCGAGGTAAAAGAAGGTGTGTGTGTGTGTGTGTGTGTGTGTGTGTGTGTGTGTGTGTGTGTGTGTGTGTGTGTGTGTGTGTGTTCTTGAAGGTAAGGCAGTGAGTGTGTGCGGTGTGCTTGTCTGTTTTTACCTATATGTGTGACGCTGTCAAGGTAAAGCCACCTGTGTGTGTGTGTGTGTGTGTGTGTGTGTGTGTGTGTAAAAAAATAGACTAAGGGTAAGAGGTATTGTTTTTGCGAATTGTAAAAAAAAAAAAAAAATAGATTGAAGGGGGAAGGAAAAGGGTACACATATCCGCGGGTTATATAAGTGAAGGGGAAGGTAGGGGGAGGCATAGGTCGTCCCCCAAGGGTAAAGGGGGATGCAGGGAACGTGGGGAGGACGAATGAAAAAAAAAATGTACAAGGTTGAAAGTGGGGAAATATGAAGAAATAGAAAAGTTACGCTGAGGATAAGGAAAACTGAGGGGGTGGTGAGGGGAGGGAGGCAAGCTTCTTATGAGGAGGAAAGAAGGGGAGTACCAGGGGCGATAATGAGGGGGTGAGTTAAGGGTTTGTTGTGAGGATAATGAGGGGACGAACCAAGAAGTTAGTCGAGTGGACTGAGGAAGAGGGAACAAGGGGTAGAAAGAAGAGGGGGGGTGAGGAATGTTAAGGGGGTGAAAAGGGGGGAATGAAGGAGAACGTTAGGACCGGGAGATTTGTGTTTTGTAAGGGGATTTAGAAATGTTGTGAAGGGAGGGAATATGAGGGATTCAAAGGGATGGAAAATAGGAGGATGTGAAGGGAGTGAGTAATATGTGTTGCGTAGAGGGGTGATATAAGGAGGGGAGTAAGGTGTTGAGGGGAAAGAAGTAAGGGATGTGTGAGGGGAATGTGAGAGAGAGGGGTGAAATTTGTGAGGAGTATTGTGATGGGAGTGGGGAGTGATGTGTGAGTTGAAGGAGTAAGGAATGGTGTATGAGGGGAGTGTAAGAAGTGTCGAGGGAGTCAGGAATGTTGTGTCAGGGGAATGAGGGGAATGTGTAAGGACTGTCGTGTGAGGGGAGTGAGGAGAGGGAGTAAGGAATGTTGTGTCAGGGGAGTGAGAGTAAGGGAGTAAAGAGTGGTGTGTGAGGAGAGGGAGTAACGAGTATGAGGGGAGTGTCGTGTGAGGGGAGTGAGGAGAGGGAGTAAGGAATGTTGTGTCAAGGGAGTGAGGGGAGAGTGTAAGGAGTATCGTGTGAGGGGAGTGAGGAGAGGGAGTAAGGAATGTTGTGTCAAGGGAGTGAGGGGAGAATGTAAGGAGTATCGTGTGAGGGGAGTGAGGAGAGGGAGTAAGGAGTGGTGTGTGGGGTGAGGGAGGCTAGATGCATATATTGTGGGAGAGGAGTGGACAGGCGACTCATTGTGACAATTGGTGGTATCCTGATGCATCGGTGACGGTCTGTCTGTCTGTCTGTATGTCTGTCTGTCTGTCTTTCCGTCTATCTATCTTCGAGTATGTCTGTCTTTTCCTTTTATCTTACTCCTTTTCTGCGCACTACTAAACTCACTCATTAATATACTTCATCACCACATTTTCATACTCATTCTTTCTTTACTCATCACTTCCCAATTTATTCAGTTCCTCACTTCCTCGCGAACTAAGTTAATCCATTACACTCAAAGTATATCTCAAGTGTCAACAGTAAAAGTGCTGGCTGTCCTTAAATATTACTTACCATTAATCAGACCTCATCTCCATTATGCCGTGAAGTTCTGGTCCGGTTATAGAATGGACGCTGAAATGTTAGAAACTGTGTAGAGGGACATGACTAACTTATTCACGCGTAGAGAACCTTGCCCTTTAAAGATAAGCTAAAAGGTGTAAATTTCCATTCTCTGGGAAGGCGACAGGTGCGTGGAGGCGATTAAGGTTTTTAATCTAAGTGAATGAAAACAATATTGATAAGGTTCTGGTAGTAAAAAGAGCAGGGTAGGACTGTTAGTAATGGGTGATAGTTAAATACACTCAGACTAATAAACATCGGGAAGGATTGGTCTACTAATAAAACTGTGGTCAAGGTGAACGTACTTAGAATCAAAATGGAAATACAGTATACACCAAGAAGAGGGTCGATAAATTATAGATGGAAGGAGTAAATGGTGTTACGTCTCCAGGAGTGACTCTATACTGACTGGCCCCTTGCACATTCCATAGTTTTTTTCTGTTTACATGTAGGTCACTTCTTCCATTCCTCGCTTACCTTGAGGCTTCGTTCTCAGTCTCATCATTCCTCACTTGTTTTCTTTCCTACATTCCCTCACATTTTACTTTTCCTTCTTTTCCTCAGTCATGCAAGAGCCTCATCCGCGGAGGTCCTCATAATCACTGACATACTCGCTCACTCACATGCTCAGACGCTCACGCACTCAGACACTCACTCGTTTCTGATGAACTCACCAACTTTTTTTTCTTTGTCTCGTTTCACTCATTCCTTCTCTCTCTCTCTCTCTCTCTCTCTCTCTCTCTCTCTCTCTCTCTCACACACACACACACACTGACGTATATATTATTTTTATTCTTTCTTACTCTCCACTATATTGTTCCGTCACGTAATGCATTCCTCCTCCTCCTCCTCCTCCTCCTCCTATACTCGTAATTTTCCTCCGCCCCCCCCTACCCCCCCTCCTCTGGCCTTGCAGTTGGTGTGTACGTATTTCCAGGTGTGTGTGTGTGTGTGTGTGTGTGTGTGTGTGTGTGTGTGTGTCCTCGCTAAATGTATATATACGTAAAAAAAAATAAAGGTAAAATAAAATCCAATCACGATATTTTATGCTTTTTTTATTTTTTTTATTATCATTTTCAAGCCGCTGTACGCTGGAAGAATTCTTGTAACCTTTATATTTATTGTTTTTTTAGCGTTTTTCTATTATGATATTTCGCAGAGTTATTTTTACAGCTTGTGTACGCACGGTGGCTGCGTGTTTCAATTATTATTTTTTTTTCCAGGGTATTGAAAAACGTAGGTATGTTACTATTGATTAACGGCTCTCCATTGTTTTCTCTCGTTTTTTTTTTCTTCCCTTTGTTTTTATTTATATATTTTTATGTCATCAAAGCGCCTTTCCATTTCAATTTGACTACGAATAATTTTTTCCATATCTATTTTTTGCAGGAAAAGCGTTTTGCGAGCCATATATTTCTTTTTATTTGTTTGTTCGATTGTGCAGTTAGTTTTCCTCTTGCAGTAAAAAGACAAAAAGAAAAT
>NC_066509.1:10165429-10245429 GCF_024679095.1 Eriocheir sinensis | reverse complement strand
GGTTACTGTGTTTTGGCTGGATAATAGTGGGTCGGGAGGGATGGGGGGTGTGTGTTGAGTAAGAGAGGGAGTCGGGGAAGGTGGGGGGGGTCAGTGTTTAGTCAGGGTAGGCAATGGGGAGTTTTCGGCTGGTGGGGGTTAGAGGGGGGTATGGGGGCGAGGGAGCGTGTTGGTATAATAGTGTGGTACGGTCGGAGGGGATTATGTGGGGAAGAGAGGGAGGAGTGGGGAGAGGACATTGAAGGAGAATGAAAAAAAAATATCAAGCGGGTAGTTTTTCGGGTTGGTTTGAGGTTGAAGATATTGAAGATTGAAAGATTACGATGAATTCTTTTTGTTATTCGATAAATATTTTTCAGTGTTTGATATAGTTCATCCACCCACGGTCGGGTCCTGTGCTGGACTCGTGCCAGACGCCATCCCGTACCTTCCCGGAGAGAGCTTTGCAACGCATTAGCAGATCTACGGGTTCTTCTGAGACCTCACACCACACATCTCAATTCTCCTTGCTCAAGGGGTGACAGTACCGCACCTTGTCAGCGGGGGAAAAAAGTTTGAGCTAGGAGCAAACCGAACCTCTGCCTGCCGGGCTGGCAAGGCCCAGACGCTATCCACTGCACCACAGGAGCCGTGTGTGTGTGTGTGTGTGTGTGTGTGTGTGTGTGTGTGTGTGTGTGTGTGTGTGTGTTAGCTCCTAATTAACAGTGTACTTTAAGGGATGAAACCAAGGATGTTTATTACTTTTATTAAACCTCCTTGTACAGAACACACACACACACACACACACACACACACACAGCAGGGGGGCAGCAGGGCAGCAGCCTCAGGGCCCTATGGCCCCCGGTGGGAGTGTAAGGGCAGAGTAGATGCGTTGGAGAGGGGCGGGAGGTGGCACTGGTGGGGAGTGGTGGAGGGCTGGAGGGAGGCTGCGTGAGAGTGGAGGGTGTGGAGCATGGAGAGGGAGCCGCGCGGCCCGGGGAGGCGGGGCCGCTGGGAGGTTAGTGTGACTGTGACCGTCGGCTGGTGAGGAGTGGCTGTGCGCGCGAGGTGAGCCGTGTGTGAGGGGTGGACTCGTGCTCCTAGGGGTCCCCGCCCCACCTTGTCTCTCTGAGGGTGACGGCCTCTGCTGCTTCAGCTTGGCCCGCCCCGCCCTGAAGTCAAACAGGGTGCAGGCGGCGGCAGCTTGAAGACAAACAGAAAATTGTCCTTTGGAGTGGCTTCAACAAGTTGTGGTTGTCGGGAGTGAACAGTGTGGCGGTGTTTCCTGTGTGTCGTGGCGTGTCGTGCCGCGCTGTGCCGTGTTGGTACTCAGGTGTGGGGAACAGCGTGCACGGGACGAGGTGCACCCACCGGGACACAGCTGTGGGACGCCTGTGTCAGGGTGTCGAGGCACAGCAGGCCGCTGGTGTCTGTAAGTGGCCCGCACCGCCCGTGTCCTGCCTGCAGTGTGGGACTGTGTTGTGTGGCTGTGGCGGCCGTGGCGCATCGGGTGTGCGTGCCTGGGCCTGGCGCTGCCGCTATCAACTGTCATTGTGTGCCACAGATTACCCGCGGCGGCGGTGGCGGCGGCGACGGTGCTGACTGACGTGAGTCTCCGCCGCTGCCGTCGGGCCCACCTCCGGGGTAAAGTGATAGCTGCACGGTGCCAGTGTCAGGCGTGGCTAGCTCGGGGCGGGGGAGCCGCTGGCAGGTGAGCGGTGTTGTAGCAACAGGTAAGACGACTCACCTGACCTGCGGCTTGTCCTT
Source organism: Eriocheir sinensis (assembly GCF_024679095.1). Lineage (NCBI taxonomy): Eukaryota > Metazoa > Arthropoda > Malacostraca > Decapoda > Varunidae > Eriocheir > Eriocheir sinensis. The sequence goes on along the minus strand of NC_066509.1, from coordinate 10,243,683 downwards.
GGGCGCCCGCTGCCCCGCCCCGCCCCGGCCGCCTCAGGGCCGCCACACGTGAACACAGCCGCTGGCCGTGGATGGGGTCAGGGGTGGGCAAGTGTTGTGCCGGGGCTGGCGGACGGATGGGTTGTCTGGGTGAAGGGGTGTCTGGGTGTGTGTGTCGGGTGTGGGCGGCGGGCTGTTGCAGGCTGGCAGCGGTCACCAACAACCTGGCCTGGCCCGCCCAACCCCGATATAGTGACGCTACTCACGCCCGCCCTGCATAGCCTTGCGTAGCGCTGCGTATGTGCGTACATACCTGACACTGGCATGCACACACACACACACACACACACACACACACACACACACGGCCTGAGAAGCTGCACACTCCCAAACTCATACCTTTATTAGAAAGTCTTGACCGTGGTGCATCTCTCTCTCTCTCTCTCTCTCTCTCTCTCTCTCTCTCTCTCACACACACACACACACACACACACACACACACACACACACACACACACACACACACACGATATTTGACAAGATGAAGGATGAGTCGGAGTCAGCAGGTGATGAAAATGAGTGGAAGAGGGACGACATGAGGGAGGAAGAGGGAAGGTGTAGAGCGGGGATAAGGGAGAGCAATGTTCGGAAGGAGTAAGGAAGAGGGAGAAGGCTGCAGTGGGGCGTCATGGGGAGTTAAGGGGAAGGGAAGAGTTAGAGGACGGGATGGTGCGGTGTTGAGGATAATGGAAAAGGAATAGGAAGGTAATAAAGTTAAGGGGAACGGATTGGGTAACGAAGCAAGACATGAGAATGCGCGCGCGTGTGTGTGTGTGTGTGTGTGTGTGTGTGTGTGTGTGTGTGTGTATATACTTCCCCTTCAACTTACCGGAAATTGCAGATCCAGGTGAATCTTATAACTCCCTTCCACTTTTCTTTCCCATGTGCAGTTGAGTCTTCCCCCTCCTCCTCCTCCTCCTCCTCCTCCTCTTCCTCCTCCTCTACCCCCTTCTTTTTCTTTCTTGTTCAGCAGCCCTTTCTCACGTCTCTTCTTTATTCCTCTTTTTATTTCGTTCCTTCCTTCCCTCTCTTCCTTACTCTTCTTTTCTCGTTCGCTCCCTCCTCCCTTTTCTTACATCCTTTTCCCTCCTTTCTCATTCGTTGCTTCCTCCTGGCTGTTTCCTCCTCTATCCTTCTTTCTTGTTCCTTCCTTCCTTCCTTCCTCATGGCTCTTCCCTCTTCTCTTGCTCCTTCGTTCCTTCATTATCTTCCCTCCACCCGCCTTTTATCTCCTTCCACCCGTCTCCATTTTTGCTCTCTTTATTTTCTCATCCTTTTCGTATTATTTTCCTTCCTTTCTCCATCATCCCTTGACTCCTTTCTCCTCCTTTTCGCCACGTTCCTTATTCATCCTTTTTATTTTCACTCCTCCTCCTCCTCCTCCTCCCCCCTTTCACTCCTATTACCTGGACTCATCCCTCGCTGCACCTGTTACATTTCTACCTACCTGTGTGTGTGTGTGTGTGTGTGTGTGAGAGAGAGAGAGAGAGAGAGAGAGAGAGAGAGAGAGAGAGAGAGAGAGAGAGAGAGAGAGAGAGAGCGGGCGGGCGGGCGGGCGGGCATCGATTTTTGCTTTCCATGATCAAAGTGCAAATTGAGAGAGAGAGAGAGAGAGAGAGAGAGAGAGAGAGAGAGAGAGAGAGCGGGCGGGCATCGATTTTTGCTTTCCATGATCAAAGTGCAAATTGAGAGAGAGAGAGAGAGAGAGAGAGAGAGAGAGAGAGAGAGAGAGAGAGAGAGAGAGAGAGAGAGAGATTGTCGAATGAAATTAAGGAAAAAAGGACAAGGGATAATTAAATCAAAGAGAAGAAGAGACTACGAGAGGAAGGGAGGAAGGATAAAAGGAAAGCGTAAATAACGGAACAGCGACAGTAAGAGCGAAGAGGAAAAAAGAAAAAGGTGGATATAGAAGAAAATAATTTAAACGAATTGAACGAACCATTAAAAAAACGAAACTGATACCGAAGAAAAACCCCACGAGGAAAAGAAAGAGGAAAACCATCAAAATAATGACCATGAAAGGAAGAAGAAGAAGAAGGAGAAGGAGGAGGAGGAGAGTAAACACAAATAAAGGATGTGGAGGAAGAGCAAACAAGCCGTAATTAATGTATAGAGGGTAAACAGAAAGGAGGTGGATGGTGTTAATTGAAAAACAAGGAAGGAAAAATGTGAGGAAGTAATAATAATAAAAGGAAGAGTATGCAGGAACGGAGAGAAGAGGAGGGAAAGGTAACAGTAGGACAAATTAGAATGAAGAGACAAATGAATGAAAGGAGGTAGAGAGGGCCGAGAACGAAGGATAACAACGAAAGAACAGGAGGAGGAGGAGGGGCAGAAGGAAATATGAGAGCTAGAGGAGGAGGAGGAGGAGGAAATATGAAAACGGAAGAAGAGAAAGAAAAGGAGGGGCAGAAGGAAATATGAGAGGAAGAGGAGGGAGAGGTGAAGGGAATATGATAATGGAAGAAGAGAAAGAATAGGAGGAGGAGGAGGGGCAGAAGGAAATATGAGAGGAAGAGGAGTAGGGAATATGAAAACGGAAGAAGAGAAAGAATAGGAGGAGGAGGAGGGGCAGAAGGAATTATGAGAGCAAGAGGGAGAGAAGGGAATATGATAACGGAAGAAGAGAAAGAAAAGGAGGAGGAGGAGGAGACATGAATGAGAAGGAGGAGGGAACATAAAAGAGAAAGAAGAGTAAGAAAAGGAATAGAACCAGATAACAACGTGCAGGGTGAGGACAAAGAAGAGAAATATACGTAGAAGGAAGAGGTGGAGGAGGAGGATGAATGCATGAGGAGGAGGAAAACAAGGAAGGAGGGGTAAGGGGAAGAGGAGGTCAAAGTTGGCAGGAGTTGTAAATATGAGTTAGTTGGTAATGGTGGACGTGTGGCGTGAGGGGGCCCGGTTAGCCTGCTGCTGCTGCTGCTGCGGGTGTAGGCTGGCCTGCCTCGCATGACACGCCCTACCTCCACACAGACCAGCCTCCTCCTCCTCCTCCTCCTCCTCCTCCTCCTCCTCCTCCTCCACCTACTACTTCTACTACTACTACTGCTACGACTACGACTACTACTACTACTACTACTACTACTACTACCACCAATACTACTACTACTACTACTACTACTTCTACTTCTACTTCTCCTCCTCCTCCTCCTCCTCCTCCTACTACTACTACTACTACTACTACTACTACAACTACACTGCTGCTTCTCCATCCTTTCCTCCATCTTCCCTCCGGTTTTACTACCCTCCATGTACTCTTGGGTCTCTCTCTCTCTCTCTCTCTCTCTCTCTCTCTCTCTCTCTCTCTCTCTCTCGAGCAGTTTCTCTTTATTCTTCCCCTAGGCGACAATCCTCTTTTCCTCACCTTTCTTTCACTATTCTTCCTCCTCCACCTCGAAGCTACATCTCTCTCTCTCTCTCTCTCTCTCTCTCTCTCTCTCTCTCTTTAATGCCCCTTTAAAAACATATAATGAAAGTTGAAATGGTCATGATATGGTGCTTGGCGTTCTTTCATCCCTCATTTATGTATTTATTAATTTATTTGTAATGCGTTAGAGTTGGTGTATTCACGTGAGGGTCGTGTGGAGCAAAATATTTGGGCATTAGTTCCCGTTTAGTGTCATGTGGCTGTGGTGGCGGCGGTGGTGGTGGTGGTGATGTTGAAATATAGAGTGATAAAGTTGTATAGTTCGGAGGGAATGTTGTAATGATATGGTTTGAATGGGTTACGAACGTTTTTTATGTGGTGTGTGTGTGTGTGTGTGTTTGTGTGTTTAAATTGGATTATGTTTTAACTTTTGCAATACGGGAATAAACGAGAGGGGCGTGGTGGGAGTTTTGGAGGAAGAGGAAAAGGAGGAGGGAGGAGGAGGTCAAAAGGCTAACAAACATAAACAACAGCTATATTTTAAGTTATGACGTTATGCCCGAGGAAAAAAATGCATACTAATGTTATCGTGTGTGTGTGAGAGAGAGAGAGAGAGAGAGAGAGAGAGAGAGAGAGAGAGAGAGAGAGAGAGAGAGAGAGTGCTGGGAGATAGCTGGGGAGATAGCTCGGGAGATAAGGCTAACAACGGAGATTGCAGCAGCAGTGGTGGCGGAGGTAGGAGGAGGAGGTGTGTGTGTGTGATGTTGTGTTGTTGTACAGGAGTGGAGGGGGCGGTGATAGCGTGAAGGTGTTAATTGTTGTGGTAGAGCATGACATGTTGAAATAAAAAAGTGATGGTGTTGTGATTGCGATTGGGGTGAATAATTTTGGGGGTTTCATTCCTTACTTTTTATTTACTAGTGTGCTCATCTGTGCCTGATGCGTGCCGTCATTCTTATTATTTTCACACATCAATATTTAAAGTTCGCTCAGATGAAAACAGGAGCCGTACCCGTTTGTTGAATTTATTGTTATTATTGCGTTTTATTGTTATTATTGCGTTTTGTTGTTTGGAATCGAGTTGCATTAAAAGTGTAAAATTATGCTGATGGTAATATTATTAATAAAAATGGTAATAATACTAATGATAATTTAATGTAATGACTACAGTTTAATATTTACCTTATCAAGGGCTTTGTTTAGCCAATTTTGTGTGTTACGTTTATATTTTTGTAACGTGTTGTTTTTTTATCGTGTGTGTGGGTGGGTGTGGGTGTGTGTGTTATAACAATAATAATAATAATAATAACAGGTGTGTGTGTGTGTGTGTGTGTGTGTGTGTGTGTGTGTGTGTGTGTGTGTGTGTGTGTGTGTGTGTGTGTGTGTGTGTGTCCACCTCTTTGTTTACGTCTAGAGGAAGTGTTTGTCTCATGGACGAAGGGGAATTCTAAGGAAGGAGGAGCAGGGAGGAGGGGGGGAATTGGACGTCTTTAGGGTAACACGTAGTAGCACAGGAAGAGCGAAGGGAGAAGGGGAGGGGACTTTTCGAGGCCAGTGAGGAAAAGGAGGGAGAGCAAAGGGAGATAGGGAGGGAGAGGGAGGTGGCTCCGTAAGGTAATATATGTAACTGTAAAGTACAAGGGAGGGGACGAGGGCGCGAAGGGTGGAGGGAAGGAGAGAAGGGAGGAGTGAGGGAAAAATAACACCCGAAGTAGAGAATTCATTACGTAACTTAGGTGATTTATGTATATGTGGTGGTGGTGGTGGTGGTGACAATGGTGGTGGAGGTCGTGGTGATATAAGAGTTGATTAGTATGTGGTGGTGGTGGTGGTGGTATATGGTAGTAGTGGTGATGATGGTGATGGACACACACACACACACACACACACACACACACACACACACACACACACACACACACACACACACACACACACACACACACCTGGCACGCCCACTAATGATGAATGCGAAGATGGAAAGGAGGGAGGGCAAAGGGCCATATGGTTCACCTGGCTGAGTGGTGATGATGATGATGGTGATACTAGTGGAGGTGGAAGTGGTAGTGGTGATGATGGATGTGTGGTAGAGGGGAAGACTGACACGTGGCTCACCTGGCAGAAAGTTGAGTGGTGATGATTGATGGTGGTGGTGGTGGCGGTGGTGGTGGTGGTGGTTCGCCGTCCCCGCGTTACGCACCCCTTCCTCCCTCAGGCACAGGCTTGCTCCAGGGACGCGTTACACCCGTTAGTAGAAGGCCGGGAACTGTGGCTACCGTCGAGAGAGAGAGAGAGAGAGAGAGAGAGAGAGAGAGAGAGAGAGAGAGAGGTGAGTCATAGGTGTCGAAGTGTAAAAAGGAAGTGAACGGGCGCTGCTACTAAAGATGAGGGAAGAGAGAGAGAGGGTGTGACGAAGGGAGTTAAGGTTGCGTTGGTACTGTTAGGGTGCGGTCCGTTAAAGGGAGTAGAGGATAGGAAGTGTTACCTGGCGTAGGGAGATCAAGAGTAAAGGTGTTGGGGTGTCAGGTGCGATCATTAATAAGGGAGTGGTAGTGTATAGAAAGTGCTACCTGGCGTAGGGAGATCACGAGTAAAGGTGTTGGGGTGTCAGGTGCGATCATTAAAAGGGAGATCACGAGTAAAGGTGTTGGGGTGTCAGGTGCGATCATTAAAAGGGAGTGGTAGAGTGTATAGGAAGTGTTACCTGGCGTAGGGAGATCAAGAGTAAAGGTGTTGGGGTGTCAGGTGCGATCATTAATAAGGGAGTGTTAGAGTGTATAGAAAGTGTTACCTGGATTATAAGGGTTAGAAGCAACGGTGCCTGATTATAATTACCGACTAACGATCCAAAACTGTTTCCACCACATTTATAGTTATCGTTAAAACCCTCATGTGTTTTGGCAATAGTTAAGTGTCGAAAACCGGTAAATACGATTCTCTGAGTACGATAATTTGCCAACGGTGGTCATAATAGTAAAGGGGAAGCGGTGTTAGAATAGATTAATATGGAGTGGTAGAGACTAGGAAGTGTTACCTGGCGTATGGTGATTAAAGGTGTTGTGGTGGTACAGGTGCAGTGGGTAGTGTTCGCGATGCAGTTGAAGAGTGGAAATATAGAAATGTGAAAGGAATGTTAAGGAAGGGAAAAGTGAAGGGGCAGGAGGTTGAAAGTGAAGAAAGAAAAAGAAGATTAGTGAAAGAGGAAGTGGGGATATCAACACATCTTAAAGGGGTCGTATTGGGGAAAGAAGCAAAGAATAACGTATGAGAGGAAGGCGGAATCGAGGGTAAGTTACGGGGAAATAAGGACGGGAGGTGAAGGGAGGGAAGTACTTATTTTCATGGAGAGGAAGGGGGTTTGTGAGGTGTGTTATTATTTTCTTACCTGGGAAAATATCACAGGTGGGACGTTTTCCTTGTTATTGTTTGTGTTTTTTCCCACATTTTTCATTTATCCCACTCCGTTCCGTCATGCAGAACCAGCTTTTTTTTCTACTCTGCTTCCTCCTCCTCCTCCTCCTCCTTCTTCCTCCTCCTCCTTCTCCCCCTCCCCTTTCTCCTCCTCCTCCTCCTCCTCCTCCTTCTCCCACTCCCCCTCCTCCTCCTCCCCCTCTTCTTCCTCCTCCTCCTCCTCCTCATACCCTATCAGCTCATCGCCTTTCTGAGCTCTTCCTCCTCCCCTTTCTTCTCATCCTCCCCACTTTCCTCCTCTTCCCCCTCCAACTCCTTCTCCCCCTCCTCCCCTTCCTCCCCCTCCTCGTACCCTGTTAGCTCATCGCCTTTCTGAGCTCTTCCTCCTCCCGTTTCTTCTGATCCTCCCCACTATCTTCCTCTTCCCCCTCCTCCTTCTCCTCCTCCTCTTTTTTTTTCTTCTCCCTTTCCTAGTCCTCTATGAGCCAAGAAGGTTTATGGTGCCTTTCTTTCCATGTTTTTGTCCCCCTCCCCTCATTATTTTTGCTATTTTCTCATTTTATATCTTGGTTTCTCTGTTCACCTTGTCCTCCTCCTCCTCCTCCTCCTCCTAGTCTTCTTTTGCATTTTCATTCCCTTTGTCCAGCGTTTTTTTTTCTCATCGCCTTCCCCAGCTTCTCCTCCTCCTCCTCCTCCTCCTCCTCCTCCTTACCTCAGCCGCCGCCGCCTGGAAGAAGAAAGACGAAGGGAACATTTTCAAATATTTATTCTGTGAAAGTCTTTTCTTTTTTTGTGCGTCAGAATCGACTGGCAAAGAAAACAGGCGAGATTACGTCATTATAACGGCACGGCGGCGGCACACACACACACACACACACACACACACACACACACACACACACACACACACACACACACACACACACACACACACACACACACACACAACGATAAGGGAAAACGTAAGGTACACACGAACACACAATTCCACCTTCCACCCAACGATAACGAAAAGTATTGAAGAGAAGGGAAAAGGTACAAAAAAAGGTGTAGAGGGAGAGGGAGCGGGAGAAGAGGGAGAAAGAGATGGAGAGGGAGGGGGAGAAGGAGAGGGAGGGGGAGAAGGAGAGGGAGAGGGAGAAGGAGGAGAGAGAGAGGGAGAAGGAGGAGAGAGAGAGGGAGAAGGAGGAGAGAGAGAGAGAGAGAGAGAGAGAGAGAGAGAGAGAGAGAGAGAGAGAGAGAGAGAGAGAGAGAGAGAGAGAGAGAGAGAGAGAGAGAGAGGTTAGCTGGAGGAACGAAGGGATTTAATAGACCTGCGTACCCTTCCTTATGTGTGTGTGTGTGTGTGTGTGTGTGTGAGAGAGAGAGTGAGAGAGAGAGAGAGAGAGAGAGAGAGAGAGAGAGAGAGAGAGAGAGAGAGGCTGAGTTGGAGTGTTAATAAAATAAGTTTCGTGGAGGGATTATGGTTCTCCAGCTTGAGTGTGTGTGTGTGTGTGTGTGTGTGTGTGTGTGTGTGTGTGTGTGTGTGTGTGTGTGTGTGTGTGTGTCTGTCTGTCTGTCTGTCTGTCTGTCTGTCTGTCTCTCTCTCTCTCTCTCTCTCTCTCTCCTATCTGCATATATATCCGCTTCTATTTTTCTTCAATTTCCATCCTTGTTCTTTTACGCTTCCCCTTTGTTCTCTTTTCTCTCCTTTCTTTACGTTCTTCTCTTTTATTATCTTGTTTGGTATCTCCTTTTTACAATTAGTTTTATAGTTACCACTTCCCCCTCTTTCACATCTATCGTTTTTATATTTTACTTTTTTTCTTACCTCGATATTGCAATCTTCCTTCTTTCATCCGAGCCCTTTTTCATTTCTTTCTTTTCGCTTTTTATCTTCTCTTATTTCTTTTCACCTTCTAATAAACTCCCTTGAGAAATTTTAGTACCTAGGTCTCGTGAGGGACAGAGGAACATTGTGTTAAAGGAGGTATGGGTAAAGGAGGAGGAGGAGGAGAAGGAGGAGGAGAAGGAGGAGGAGGAGGAGAAGGAGGAGGAGGAGGAAGGTGTTGTGTGAAAAGGAGAAGAGGTGGAGAGAAGTGGATTGGGAAGGCGGTGCTAGAGAGGGAACGGGAAGGCAGTGAAGGAGGAAAGGGAGCTTGTGGATCAGAGAGAGAGAGAGAGAGAGAGAGAGAGAGAGAGAGAGAGAGAGAGCATACTATTTCACCCACGTATTGATATTGACGCATTACTATCGACATTTCAAACGAGAGATAAGAGTGAGGAGAGAGAGAAGGGCGGAAGGAGAGGTGAAGACGTGAAGGGAGGGAGGAGGAGGAGGGTAGGAAAGGGAATATTAAATGCTCAGTAAATAGAGGAAGTTTAGTAACGAGAGGATGTGAAAATGGAGGAGGAAGTGGAAGAAATGGAGGAAGAGAAGGAAGTAGAAAAAGAGGAAAAATGGGAAGGAGGGAAGAAGGGAGAAAGAAACGAAAGAGAAGAAAAGGGAGAATTCTGAGTAAGGAAGATATGCAAAGAGGAAATGGAGGAGCAAGCGGAAGAAGAGGAGGAAGAGAAGGAAGTAGAAAAAGAGGAAAAATGGGAAGGTAGGAAGGAAGAAGGGAGATAATGTGAGAGAAACGAAAGATTAAAAAGTGAAAATTCTGATAAGGAAGATATGCAAAGAGGAAATGGAGGAGTAAGTGGAAGAAGAGGAGGAAGAGAAGGAAGTAGAAAAAGAGGAAAACTGGGAAGGAAGGAAGGAAGAAGGGAGACTATATGAAAGAAACGAAAGAGAAAAACAGTGATAATTCTGAGTAACGAAGATATGCAAAGAGGAAATGGAGGAGCAAGCGGAAGAAGAGGAGGAAGAGAAGGAAGTAGAAAAAGGAGTTAAAATGGGAAGGAAGGAAGAACGAGGACATTGTGAGAGAAACGAGAGAGAAAAAAAGGAAAGTTCTGAGCTTGAAAGATACGCAAAGAGGAAATAGAAAAAGGAGATCAGTAGGAGGAGGAAGAGTGATGAGAGCGGAAGTCACGTATGTAAGTGGAGGAGAAGGAGGAGGAGGAGGAGGATGTAGGGAGGTCATGCGATGGAGATGACGGCCATTGTCCCCTACCAGTACTCTCTCTCTCTCTCTCTCAGCATTATAAATAAATATCAGTACTGTTATAATTTTGCTTTAATATTCGGTGTGTGTGTGTGTGTGTGTGTGTGTGTGTGTGTGTGTGTGTGTGTGTGTGTGTGTGTGTGTGTGTGTGTGTGTGTGGTCTGGAAAGGAGAGGCGGGGGTGAAGGTGAGTGAAGGCAGGGGAGGTGATGGGAGGTGTGGGGATGGCAGGGAATGGGGAGGAGGTGAAGGGAGGGGAACGACAGCTCTAGAAAGGCAATGGTACCTTTCATTGCCTTATATGGTAAAACACACACACACACACACACACACACACACACTCATGCCATAGTCCTGACCCAATTTTCCCGTTTACCTTCACATCCTTTCACGGGACCATCCATTTTCCATCCCATATCTCCTATTTCTACTCACTTTTCATAGTCACACATCCCTATCCATCTCACATCCATCCCATATCTTTCCCATTTCTTTTCACACTTATCCCTATCTATCCAACTTCCATCCCATATCTCCTATTTCTTCTCATTTCTCATAGTTACTCATCCCTGTCTATCCAACTCCCATCCCATGTATCCCATTTCTTCTCATTTCTCAGTTACTCATCCCTATCTATCCAACTTCCATCCCATGTATCCCATTTCTTTTCATTTCTCACAGTTACTCATCCCCATCTATCCAACTTCCATCCCATATATCCCATTTCTTCTCATTTCTCACAGTTGCTCATCCCTGTCTATCCAACTTCCATCCCATGTATCTCATTTCTTCTCATTTCACAGTTACTTATCCCTATCTATCCAACTTCCATCCCATGTATCCCATTTCGTCTCATTTCTCAGTTGCTCATCCCTATCTATCCAACTTCCATCCCATGTATCCCATTTCTTCTCATTTCTCTCAGTTACTCATCCCTATCTATCCAACTTCCATCCCATGTATCCCATTTCTTCTCATTTCTCACAGTTACTCATCCCTATCTATCCAACTTCCATCCCATATATCCCATTTCTTTTCATTTCTCACAGTTACTCATCCCTGTCTATCCAACTTCCATCCCATGTATCCCATTTCTTCTCATTTCTCAGTTGCTCATCCCTATCTATCCAACTTCCATCCCATGTATCCCATTTCTTCTCATTTCTCAGTTGCTCATCCCTATCTATCCAACTTCCATCCCATGTATCCCATTTCTTCTCATTTCTCAGTTGCTCATCCCTATCTATCCAACTTCCATCCCATGTATCCCATTTCTTCTCATTTCTCAGTTGCTCATCCCTATCTATCCAACTTCCATCCCATGTATCCCATTTCTTCTCATTTCTCTCAGTTACTCATCCCTATCTATCCAACTTCCATCCCATATATCCCATTTCTTCTCATTTCTCAGTTGCTCATCCCTATCTATCCAACTTCCATCCCATATATCCCATTCCTTCGCACTTCCCACATTCACAGTTATTATACATCATCTGTTCCCGCGACATATCCCACACACACGCACATTGAATTTCTGCTCCTCCTCCTCCTTCTCATTCCAATTCCAGCCCTACCTCAGCTTTATTCCTTTCCTGATTCCTTATTTCATTATTTTATTTGTGCGTTGTTTTTACGGTGCCTTAATATTTTCTTGATTGCTAATTTTTTTATATATATTTTTGCTTGTCCTTCACCCGCAGGTTTCTTGTTTCCGTCCCTTCCTTCCTTTCTCCTTTTCATCCTTCATAATTTTCTCCCTTCCTTTCTTCCTCTCAGTTGCTTCTCCCGGACAACAGATGTGACTCAGACGGAGGGAAAGTGATTTTTCTCCTCCCCCTCCTCCTCCTCCTCCACCGCCTCCTATTCTTTTCCTTCGTTCTTCCGTTTTTATGACGGCTTCATGGCAAGGGAATGGGTGGGTCTCTCTCTCTCTCTCTCTCTCTCTCTCTCTCTCTCTCTCTCTCATACACACACACACACACATTTACGTACACAAAAAAATGACGTATTGTGCTTGTGTCCAGTCATTAATCACTATCACTGGAAAATGTGTGTGTGTGTGTGTGTGTGTGTGTGTGTGTGTGTGTGTACTTCTACCGTATGCTCGCTAAACACGTGGGTTATTGACCTGATGGAGAAGGATGAGGAGGAGGAGGAGGAGGAGGAGGAGGAGGAAAGATTCCCTCCCTTGCCTGCGGTGTGTGAGTCAGAACGAGAAATATTGTAACACCACCATCATCACCACCACCAACTCCCCCATCATCACTAGCACCATCAGTAGTTATGACATCAACAATAACCTCATCACCACCACAACCTCAAGTCACCACTACCTGCACCACCACTGATTGCACTACATCACGACACTAACTTCTTTGGGATCACCACAACCACCACTACCGCTACTAACCACCAGCCATAACCACCACTGCCACTAACCGCCACCACCACCACCAACAACACCACCAGCACCACCACCACCATCACCACCACCCACTTCTACCACACATCACCACCACTACCACCACCCACCTCTACCACCACCCACCTCTACCACCCACCACCACCACTATCAGTAGACGGTAACCAGCCAGTGACTGAAAGCGAGACGGATCAAGGCTGTTGAGTGTGTATGACTCATCACACACACACACACACACACACACACACACGCACACACTTACACACACACACCTGTCCTTTTCCTTTCTCCCATCGCGTCACACCTGTATCGTTGCCCTCACCTGCACCAAACATTATTTTCCACCTGCTGAGGGAAACTTTATGTATTTTATTCTTCAACTCACCTCTCACCTTTCTCTCTCTCTCTCTCTCTCTCTCTCTCTCTCTCTCTCTCTCTCTCTCTCTCTCTCTCTCTCTCTCTCTCTCATATTAATCCTTATTTTTAAGGATACATTGTCCATAAGAGGTTTAAATGTTTTTTTCTTCCGGCAATTCCTTCTCTGTTTTGTTGATGAATATGATGTCAATGAACGTATTAGTAATGGAAAAATAATAAATGCCATTCCTTGCATTTTTTTTTATAATCTATTTATTTATTTTATTTATTTTTGTGCGTGTGGTGTCACCGTTGGCAGGCAATGACTTGGTGCGGTATAATATAGTATAATGCACACACACACACACACACACACACACACACACACACACACACATGCACGGATTTCTAGCACAATTGGTACATATTATTTCTGCACAGTCATTTCATGGATGTATACACACACACACACACACACACACACACACACACACACACACACATACACACACTGTAAAAAAAAAATGTAAAAAATAGTATCTACGGCTGATTTGGTATTTGTTCTCGTATTGACATAACGTGAATTAAGAGAGAGAGAGAGAGAGAGAGAGAGAGAGAGAGAGAGAGAGAGAGAGAGAGAGAGAGAGAGAGAGAGAGAGAGAGAACGAAGGAGAAGTCATGATAGCGAATAAGAGGACAAAGAAGATAAGTGGAAGGAGAGCAAAAGACGGAAATTGAGGAGCTTTTAGAGGAGGAGGCCAGAGTGCAAGGAAAGACAAGAGCAAGAGATAAAAGGAAGGAAGGAAAAAGAGGAGGGGAAAGGAAATGTTGGAAGGAAGAGGGTTGTGATAAAGAGGGAGGTGAGATGAGAGATTGCATTATAAAAGGGAGATAGGAGGAGAAGCTAAAGGGGAGGTGGAGAGAATAACACAAGGACAAACGATTTAATAGGCTGTTAAGGGAAGGGAAAGGATGATGTATGAAATAAGAAGTAATTGGAATAGAACGTAAGATATGAAGGGAATTGCTGGAAGGGCAGAGAAGGAAGGGAAGGAATGATAATGAGTGGACGTATAGTATGGGGATGAAGGATAAAGAAGGGGAGGAGGGGGAGGAAGGGGAGGAAGGAGTGTTATGAGACCTTGGGGAGATGTGAGTAAGAGGAAGTGTGTGTGTGTGTGTGTGTGTGTGTGTGTGTGTGTGTGTGTGTGTGTGTGTGTGTGTGTGTGTGTGTGTGTGTGTATCTGAGGCCACAATAATCACGACAGCCACTGTGTATGTGTGTGTGTGTGTGTGTGTGTGTGTGTGTACTCTTGGTATGGTATACTTATTTCATTCTTCGTCTTTATTATTTCCTCCATTTTTCTTTCCTGTTTTCCTTTATTTCCGTTTTTTATTTTCTTTCCTCCCTCCTCCTCCTCCTCCTCCTCCCCCCCCCCCGTAGATTATCCTTTGTCAATACTGCCAGGAAAGAGAGAGAGAGAGAGAGAGAGAGAGAGAGAGAGAGAGAGAGAGAGAGAGAGAGAGAGAGAGAGAGAGACTTCTGAGTAATTTTATAACGACCTCACATTTTTGTTACGATATGTATCATTTTCAACGACCTTCACACTCTGTAGTTCCCTTCCTCTACTTCCCGTCTCCTTCCCTTGTTCCTGTGTTTCCCTGTCGCGTGCAGATGAGAATAAGCTGGTAGAGGAGGAAGAAGAGGAGGAGGAGGAGGAGGGAGACGTGGTGTGATGAATGTAAGATAGCAGCAAGAAGGAAAAAAACAACAACGGTAATCAGAAAGAGGAGATGGAGGAGGAGGGGGTCAAGATATAATGGAGGAAGATAGATAAAAAAATTGGAGCAAGAACAGAAGGAGGTGGAAGAGGAGGAGGAGGAGGAGGAGGAGGAGGAGGAAAGAACGAAGGTGAGAAACTGGATTAAAAAAAAAAGGAATTGGAAGGATGCCGAGGTGGAGAAAAAGAACAATTGCGTCTGAGAAAGCAAAAACAAGACTAAGTAAAGCGATGGGGAAGGAGGAAACATTTAGAAGAGAAGAAGGAGGGGGGTGAATGGTGTAAGAGGCATATGAAGTAGGAAGATTTTTAGAGATGGAACATAAGGAGAAGGAGGAGGAGAATGAAGAATTGTATATGAAGGAGAGAAGCATAAGAACTAGATAGATTTCAAGAGATAAAGAATAAGGGAGGAGGAAAAGGAAGATGAGGGAGAATTGTGTATTAGGAACAGAAAGAAGCATAAGAACTAGATAGATTTCAATAGATAGAGAATAAGGGAGGAGGAAAAGGAAGATGAGAGAGAATTGTGTATTAGGAACAGAAAGAAGCATAAGAACTAGATAGATTTCAGTTGATAGAGAATAAGGGAGGAGGAAAAGGAAGATGAGGGAGAATTGTGTATTAGGAACAGAAAGAAGCATAAGAACTAGATAGATTTCAAGGGATAGAGAATAAGGGAGGAGGAAAAGGAAGATGAGGGAGAATTGTGTATTAGGAACAGAAAGAAGCATAAGAACTAGATAGATTTCAAGGGATAGAGAATAAGGGAGGAGCAGAAGGAAGATGAGGGAGAATTGTGTATGAGAGAACAGCAAGAACCATAAGAAGTAGGAAGATTTTTTGAGATGAAACATAGGAGGAAGAGAAGAGGGAGAAGGGAGAATTGTATATGGAGAGAAGCATAATGTCTAGGAGGATATGAAGAGATGGATTATAAGGAGTGAGGAGAAGGAAGATGAGGTCAAATATTGCATGACAGACGGACAGACAGCAAGAAGCAAAAGGACTAGGATGGTTTCAAGAGCCGGAGCATAAGCGAGAGAGCAAACGGAATAGGAAGGAGCATTGCAATAGGATGTGGAGGCTTAAAAGAGATGAGATTCAGAATGTAGAGGAGACTGAAGGGGAACTGGAACCCGAGAGCAAGGAATTGAGAGGAAGCTGGAAATGTTGAAAGTATAGGATAGAGAAGGATGTGGTTTTGTAGGAGAAGGGGGGAAGAGGAGAAAAAAAAACTAAGTAGAGGGGAAAAAAAATAGAGGATGTGGGCAGTGAAGAAGAAAGATGCATGACAGGATATACAAGAGGAAGGAGGAGGAGGAGGAGGAAACATGGAGGAAGAAAGAGAAGAGTTGGAGGAGGAAGGATGGATATATGGAAGAAAGAGAAGATGAGGAGGAGGAGGAAACATGAAGAAAGAGAAGAGTTGGAGGAAGGAAGGATAGATATATGGAAGAAAGAGAAGAGGAGGAGGAGGAAAAATAGAGATGAGGAAGAAAGAGAAAGAGGAGATGGAGGAACGATAAATATGGAAGAAAGAGAAGAAGAGGAAAATATGGAAATGACTGACAGATATGCGCAAGAGTAGTAGTAAAAGGAGGAGAAGGAGGAGGTGGAGGAAGAGGAAGAGGAGGAAGATAGATAGGGATATGAAAGAAAGAGGAGAGGAGGAAAATATGGAAATGACTGAGGGAGATGCGCAATAGCAGTAGAAGGAGGAGGAGGAGGAGGAGGAGGCATGTGATAAATAAGGTGTGTGGGTGCAGGTAAGGTTGACCAAAGCGTCCTTGATATCCTCTTATGGCCACTGTCCGGAGCACACTACTTCTCCCCTCCTCCTCTCCTTTCCTCCATCTCTCAGTCTGCTCATCCATCCATCACTCTCTCCCTCTCTTCACCTATCATTCTTCTCCCTTTCATCCATCCCCCCTTTTCTCCCTTCCACCTTCCATCTCTGACTTTGCACATCCATACATCTTTTTCCTTCCTTTCCTGTATCCTTCTTTCCCTTCCTTCTTCCTTTCCTACATAACTCATTCTCTTTCCTTTCATCTATCCCCCTTTTTCTCCCTTTATCCCTCTGTCTTTCTCCCTTTTATTCAGCATTTTTTCCCTCCCTTCATCCATTCTGCCTTCCCTCCCTTTCCCTCTCCCTCCTTCAATCCCTCTCCTCCGTCTTATCGTCTGTTTGTCTAGTGGCTTTCCAGAACACCTTTGCACTTTCACCTCCATGGCTCCCACCCTCCTTTTCTTTCGTTTATCTTTTTTTTTTATTTCCTTTCTCTTTTGCTCTATCTGCTTCCTCTTTTCTCTTCGTTGTTTCTCCCCTTTCGTCCTCTCTCTCTCTCTCTCTCTCTCGTTATCTGGCTATCTATCTCCATCGGCTCGTTCATTCGTGTCCTTTATATCTGTCCATTCATCTTGTCTCCCGGCCTTTTCCTCCCTTCCTCTCCTCCCTGCACTTCCCTCCTCCCCTCCCTCCATTTTCTGTATGTGTGTAGTTGATATTGATGTCCGTATGTTATAGTTAATCCTTTCGTCCTTTCTGCTCCCCCATATGTCTGTCTTTTCACTGTTTCATATTTTCCTTTTCTGTATTATTTGGTTAAGTTTATTCCTTTTCATTTTTTATTTTCGCGCACCATGTTGTTGAAATCATATTGGACCTTACTGTTATTATTTTATTCTAGTAATGCTTCTCTTTCCTCCTCCTCCTCCTCCTCTTCCTCCTCCTCCATCTTTTAACTGTTTACCTGACGGAGATGATCCAGGTGAGACGGGAGACAGCCACTCAAGGACCTGATGAGAGAGAGAGAGAGAGAGAGAGAGAGAGAGAGAGAGAGAGAGAGAGAGAGAGAGAGAGAGAGAGAGAATGAATAAAGAAAGTTTAGTGAAGAGAAGAATGATGATATATTGGTTTGTGTTTGTTTTTGGGTGGAATAGGGGTGTTGTATTAGAGAGAGAGGTGGAGTAGTGGTGTATTTGGGGGTGGAGTGGTGGCATGTAAGGGAGAGGGATCAATAATGGAGTAGCGTAGAAGGAATGCAATGGTGGCGTGGGTGGAGTGGTGGAATAATGTGGAGGATGGATTAGTGGTGACATTTTAGCGAAGGGGATAAAGTGGTGATGTCTATGGTGTGTAGGGGGTGAAGGTGGATGTGGAGAGGGGAGGGAAGTGGTGACATGGTGAAGGGGCGAAGAGGAATGTGGAGGCTGTGTAGTGGAGAGGGGAGTGAGGTGGGGATATGGAGTAGGGGGTAAAGGGGAGTGGGTGTATAATGGGAAGGTCGTGTAGGGGTGCCATATGGAGACGAGGATAGAGTGATGGGCGGGCGAGACAGGTGTGATCCCCATGACAATTATTGATGGTGTGTCCGGGTACCTGTTATGTCACCTGTGCCTCGCTGCCTCCACCACCAACACGACGCAGCGCAGGTGTTACAAAGCCTCACTCTGCACACCTGTTTCCATCACCTTCCCCTTGTCCTTTCTTCCTTTCGTTTTCATTGTCACTGCCTTACCTTTTACTGTTTCGACTTTCCTTTTCTTTCCCATTTATTTATTTCTGTTTTTTTTCAGGCATCACTTCACCTTATCTCTATTACCATTTTTTTTTTTTTGCCCTTCCTTACCCCCTATTTATCATTGTCACTCTTACCTTTACTCCTGCTTTCTTTTCCTCGCTATTTTTTTCTTTTCTTATTTTCTTTCTTTTCCTATTTCCTTATCTACTCATGTTCTTCATTTTCACCACTCTTATCACTTCTTTACTTCCTCTGTCTTTCCTTTCCTATTTAAATCTTGACCTATTTCCTTCTTTCCCTATTTCTTTACTTACCCATATACTTCATTTTCTCTGCCTTCCCTCATATAATTTCTCCTTCATTTCTTCTACCTTTCCTTTTCCATTCCTTTCCTTCTTTCTTTGGCCACCCTCCATCTGCTTCCCTTCCTCTCGCTTTGTCCTGCCTTCTCGTTATTTTTCATTGTCAGCGCCTTACCTTTTATTAAATTGCCTTCACCTCCGCTTACTTTCCTTTTCTATTTCTTTCTTGATATTTTTTCTCAGGCCACGTTGCACCTTTGTCCTTAATTACCCATCTTTTTCATTGTCACTGCCATGCCTTTTATTATTTCACCTTCACCTCCTCTTAATTTATTTTTCTGTTTCTTTCTTTACTTCCTTTCGCCTCGCTGCTCCCACTTCACCTTTATATCCCTTCTCCTATAATTCCTTCCCTTTCTGTCTCTCTCCGGCATATGACCACAGATGTTGCGCCGACTAAACGAAACTTTCCAACTTTCCTTCCTTCCCTCCTTTATTTTTATTTTTCACTTCCTCTCTTTTTAGTATTTCGCCTTCACCTCTTTCTATCTTCCTTCCTTCCCCATTCATTGCTTTCATCTTCTCCATTTTCTTACCCGCTTTTTTTTTCCCGTCAATATCTTTTAAATTCCCTGCTTTGGTTCTTCTTTCATCCGTTACCTTATCGACCTCTCATCTTTCCTATTACCATCATCTTCCCATCTACCCTTTCCTTCTCTTCCCTCCACTCCAGAAGCTATCACCTCTTCTTGCATCCCCACTCCCCTTGTATTCTTCCACCTCCTCTTTTTTCTTCCACTTATTTTCATCCTTCTCTTTCTGCTATTATATTCACTATCAGCTTTAAATACTCTTTGTTTGTTTATTTATTTTCTCGTTTTGTCCTTTTGTCTCGTGTGTGTGTGTGTGTGTGTGTGTGTGTGTGTGTGTGTGTGTGTGTGTGTATGTGTGTTTACAAAAGGAGGAAAGAGATGGAGAGACGGAGGAGAATAGAGAAGGACGTGAAGGTGGGTGGACAAGAAAGAATAATGAGGGGGGGAGGGGGAAGAGGGAGGGAGGGAGGCAAAGATAAAGTACAAAGGGTGGTAGGTCCTTTCATTGCCTCTGTACACACACACACACACACACACACACACACACACACACACACACACACGACCTTTCCTTAATCATTCATGACAGTAATAAACACAACCTTTGATGAGTATGTGGTGCGTCTTGCTTCTCCTCCTCCTCCTCCTCTTCTGTGTGCTGCGTAGGTTTATTTCTTTTACGCACTTGTACCCACGTTTCCACACACACACACACACACACACACACACACACACACACACACACGAGTGGTTAGAGTGCTAAAAATTTAGGTTCTATATAGCCTCTTGTCCCTCACCCTTTCACCCCTTCATATCTCTCTCTCTCTCTCTCTCTCTCTCTCTCTCTCTCTCTCTCTCTCTCTCTCTCTCTCTCAGTGGTATGCGTATTTTCTTTCTCTAAATCATGACCATTGAAGGTATTGTATCTTTCTGTGTGTGTGTGTGTGTGTGTGTGTGTGTGTGTGTGTGCATAGTATGAATAAATTTGGGGACATGAGATCGCTGGTAATATTGCTATGAATAGTTTATTCGCTGGTAATATTGCTATGAATAGTTTATATATTTTCCCTCCGCTAATTCCATCGCTTTATCATAATAATGGTTTATGGGAGAGAGAGAGAGAGAGAGAGAGAGAGAGAGAGAGAGAGAGAGAGAGAGACTGTCTTCATGGGAGGACCGGTACCTAGTCTCAGCTAATTGGGTTGTAAAAAAAAGAAAGTGGGCGAGAGAGGGAGAGAAAGAAAAAAAGAAAACATGCCCACCGGTTCACCTAGTTAAGTTCTCAGGTGCAGGGAAGAACACCTGGCGGGACGTGGGTGTGTGGGCAGGTAGGTAGGTCAGGGGTGGATGAATGAGTGCCTGAGTGAATCGCTGGATGAATGAGTGAATTGTTGGTGAAAATGGATGAATGAGATTTGTAGTATGGAAAGTAGTAGTAGTAGTAGTAGTGAGAAGTGGAGTATGGGAATGGATGTATTAGTGGGGAGAGTGGATGTAGGGAAAGCGGATGAGAATTTGATAAGTAGAAATGGTAGAAATGATGGCAAGATGCAGTAGTGGAGAGCGTGGGTGATTAAAATATGAATTGCTAAGGAGAACGGATGAAAAAAATAAATCGAGAAAATAGATTGCCAGATGAGAATATTAATGAAGAAAGGAGATGAAAGAAAATGGATTAGTGAAGGGAATGGAGGAATGGGTGGAGTATTATATAATGTCTTACCGGAATTAACTTTAGGGATGCTGGAATATGTTATGAATGATTTGGTTGGTAGATAGATGAAGGGCACATTGCATTAAGTGAAGAGAGATGGTGGCGGTGTGAAAGTTGTGATATGGCTGGAGGTGATGATGGTGTTGATAGCTGTAGTAAGTGATAATGAGGGTGGAGGAGTCATGGTGTGTGTGTGTGTGTGTGTGTGTGTGTGTGTGTACGGGGTAGTGGAGGGATGAGGGTGGAGTGTGTGTGGATGTTGTGGTTGAGGAGACGGGGATTACTTTGTGGTTAGTCATTGATGGTAGTGGTGGTGGGGAGGACGGGGAGTGGGCGGTGAGGTAAAGGGGGAGGAATGGGGAGTTTGGGAAGTGAATGACTCGTCTCCACGTTCTCCCCACATCCCCTGTAGGAGTTGGGGAGGAAGGGGAGGGAGCATTCACTTCTCTCCCTTCCTTTCTTCCTCCCAACCTTACCTTATAAAAAAAAATGGAGGAAAGTGAGTAGAGTAGCAAGCATTCCTCCCTTTTACTCCTTGTTCTCAGTCCCTCTCTTTCACTCCCACCCTAGAATAGTAGAAGGGAAGGTAGAGGGAAGAGTTATATAGTACTCCTCTTTTCCCTCCTTTTCCTCCCATTTCTTATTCCTTTATGCAAGTGACAAGGAAGAAGGGAGGTGAAGTATAGATAAGCATCAGTTTTTTTCGTCTCTCTCTCTCTCTCTCTCTCTCTCTCTCTCTCTCTCGTTAAGGAAGGGGGCGGGGTGGTTTTCCGTAATGCCGTCGTGAAGTTGAGGTATTGTACTGCTGGAGTCATGGGGGGGGGGGGGGTAACGGAGTAAAGGAGGAGGGAATAGTGGAGAAAAGGGAGGAAGGGTGGGAGGGAGGATGAGTCACTAATAAGACACCTTTTCTGGAGCTGCCTTTCCCTCCTTTCCTACCTGCCCCCCTTCCCTCTCTTCCTTCCTCCCCATTCTCTCCTCCCTCTCTCCCTTTCCCTACCTTTACCCGTCAGTCCACCTCCACCTCTCCTTCTTACGACACCTCACCTCTCCCCCTTGCATCACCACCGCCCTTACTACCTCCCTCACATCCTCTCTCCCCTCCCATTCCCCATAAGCCACACTGCGATCCATCCTCATGACACACACACACACACACACACACACACACACACACACACACACACACACACAGACACACACACACATTATTTAGTGCTACAGGCCTCTTAACATTCCTATCATCTGCTATTTTCCTCCCACTCACTTCTCCTCCTCCTCTTCCTCCTCCTCCTCCTCTTTATCTCTGCCCATCTTGGCCATGTTTGTGAGACTAACCCACAAACAGGTGGTGGTGATGATGGTGGTGATAGTGGAGGTGGTATAGCTGGTGGTGGTGATGCTGAAGGATTTGTTTATTTTTTTGGTGCTGGTGGTGGAGGTGACAGCTGGTGTGGATGGTGGTGGTGGCGGTGAGGGTGGCATGGAGGTAATGATGCTGGTAGTGGTGGTGTTGGTAATGGTGATGTAAGCCATTAGTTACTGTCCGAAGTAGCCTCACCACCACCACCACCACCTCTACCACCACCCATCACTCACCTATTCTCACCGGCCTTCATTTCTCCCCCTACCCCCTCTATTCTCTCTCTCTCTCTCTCTCTCTCTCTCTCTCTCTCTCTCTCTCTCTCTCTCTCTCTCTGCCAACCCTCTTTCATCCCCCTAGGCTTCCTCCATTTTCATTTCTTTCCTCCTCCTCCTCCTCTTAGTCATCTTTTTCTCCTTCCTTCTTCGTCAAAGGAATACTATCTTGATCAGAGGAATTCCTAGTACGTTGAGATTTTTCTGTTACTTCTAGTTTTTCCCTTAAGAACACGTAGGCTACAGGTTGGCGATTTTTTTTTTCTTTTTTCCTTTTTTTAGGTCGTCAGTTCATATGTCTGTAATCATTAATTCATTTCGATGGCCAGGAGTCAAAGTGTAATGAAGAAAAAATTTGTTTTCGTTTGAAGGAAGGAAGAATCTCGTCTCTTTCGTAGCTGCATCCTTCCTTTCTTCCTTCCTCCTTCCTTTATTCATGCATTCAATAATTTATTCATTCATTCCCTCCTCTCTTCTCTTTTTTTCAGTAGCATTCATCCTCCCTTCCTTTCTTCCTTCATTCCATCTCTTTATTCTGTCTACTTTCTTTCATTTTTCCTTTATTTCTCTTTCCTTCTGATTATATTTTATTATTGTATGTGTTAATATAAAGGAAAAAGTACGCTGGATAGATATTATCGAAAAAAAATCCCGTTCGACTCGATAGAAAAATAGACGATATGCGCTATATCTTAGAGTCAGTAAAGAGACAATTAGGAAAAATGAAAAGGAAGAAAAGAAAATTTGAAAGAAAAAGTGGCTAGACAATAGACATGTGCCAAAGCGAGAGAAAACGAGATTTGTGTAGAAAACGAGAGTAAAGAAGAAGGAAGCGAGAGGAAAATGAGTCAGGAATCTGTGAGTAAGAAAACGAGAGGCTTGCTGAAAAAAAAATAAAACGAAGTAAGGGGCTCGTAATGAAAACTGAAAGAGGAGGAACGTAAAAAAAAAAAGTTGGCCCGGTTGCCCCGAGGATAAGTATTAGCTTGAAGGAGGAAACGCTGCTTGAGGAGTCTGAAGAGAGGAAGAAAACTGAAAAATGTTGCCTCGCGCTGCTGAAGGCCGGAGTGTCTTGGGGCCTTTCGGAGCCTGGCGGGGAACTGGAGGAAAGAGTAAAGTGTAAAGATTAAATAATGTGGGCACAGATGCATGTTTTTTATTTTTTTTATTTTTTTTTTACTTAGGAAGAAAGAGATAAAAATAGGAGGGTCTAAGTAGGAAGGAATAAATATAAATTGATAAATCAAAGCGTAAATAAAGAGTAAATAACGTGGTCACAGATGCATGTTTTTTTTTTACTTAGGAAGAAAGATAAAAATAGGAGGGTCTAAGTAGGAAGGGATAAATATGAACAGATAAATGAAAGGATAAATAAAGAGTAAAATAACGTGGGCAGAGATGCATGCTTTTCATCACTTATGGAGGAAGAGATAAAATTACGAGAAACAAGGGAGGTAGAGGTAAATCTATATAAATAAATAAAAATAAATAAAAGTAGACGCATACTCTCGTTAATTAGGAATCAGAGGAAAGAGTCAATAAAGTGGGCACAGAGGCATGTTTTTTTTTATCATTTAGGAAGGAAGAGATAAAACCAAGAGAGACTAGGGAGGAATGACTATCAAGAAAAATGAAATATAAATAAATAAATAAAATAGTCAGCCTTGGGGGAATTACATGAAAGAGTAAATGAAGTGGACAAATAAGTATTTTATTTCACTTAGGGAGGAAGAGATAAAACTATGAGGACCTTGGGAAGAGTAAATTTATCTAAAGAAATAAAAGTTGAAATGAATCAGATAAATCGATAAATATGATTAGATAAATAAATAGTTCAAAATAAAGATAAAACCAGAAGGAGCCAGGCAGATAGAGATAAAACGAGAAATAAGCAAAACTGCATATTTTTATTCATATATAGAAATGGAATGTGAATGAAAGTAAAATCCCCCTTTTCAATTTTTGGGAGAGGGAAGAGCGTTAAATAGGCGAGATATATTTTTGGTTTAGAGGAATTTATTCAATGTGGGAGGAGAATTTGAATGTCGGGCATACAAAAAAACATTTATCACATGCATCTATAACGTTACTTCATCTACGTGTGTGTGTGTGTGTGTGTGTGTGTGTGTGTGTGTGTGTGTGTGTGTGTTTGTGTGTTTGAAGGGTTGCGTTAGCCTTATCGCTTAAGAATGATAGAGTTTTCGCCTTGTGAGGAAAACGGGGAGATAACGTTTGATATGTAAACAAAAAATGAATAAAACAATAAATAGAAAAAAATATCCAGTGTTTAGAGGAAATGAATAAAAAAAGGAACTTAGAAGACACGAACAATAAGTATTAATCAAAGTCGATCTCACAAATATACGTAAGAGAAGCATAAGTTTAGTCAGGTCACGTATGTATAGAAAAAAAGCAAGATAACATAAAGGAAATAAAAAATAAAAACGTGTCTTGCTTGCGATTAACAAAAGTTTTAGAAAAAAATGCGGCCGTCGTGTCATACATAGAAACTGCCAGTCATTTATACAGTTAAAAAAAAGAAAAAAAACGACAAGAAAAGTAATGATTCCTTGCTTCGAACAGTGAAGGAGGAGCAGGGGTGGAGGAGAGGAGGAGAGGCTGTCTTGCAGGTTGAAGAGGAAAAAGGTAGAAGGAGAGAAAAAAATCATTGTCCATTTATTTTTCGGAAGAGAAGTGAAGGAAAGAAAGAAAGATCGGTCACGATATTTTGGGAGGAAAGAAGGAGGGAAGAAAGGAAGGAAAATACATATCTCACTTGAAAGGATTTGAGGGAAGCGGCTTAGAGAGAGAGAGAGAGAGAGAGAGAGAGAGAGAGAGAGAGAGAGAGAGAGAGAGAGAGAGAGAGAGAGAGAGAATGTTTCTCTCCTTCAGAAGGAATAAGAAATAAAAATCCTTTCAGCTTATTTCGTCGAAGATTGAAGAAGAGGAAGAGGAGGAGGAGGAGGAGGTGGTGGTGGTGGTGCTGGAGGGAGGGAGGGAGGGGGATTAAGGTGGAAAGTAGTGCAGGATTTGAGACACCTGCTGATGATAACAGAATGGGTGCAGGAAACGTGCCCGAAATACGTATATACTTGTGTGTGTGTGTGTGTGTGTGTGAGAGAGAGAGAGAGAGAGAGAGAGAGGTGGGGGGAGGGGGCGAGGTGGAGGCGTAATTACAATGATGATTCATTTGTGATTCATTGTCTGAGACAGTCTCTCTCTCTCTCTCTCTCTCTCTCTCTCTCTCTCTCTCTCTCTCTCTCTCTCTCTCTCTCTCTCTCAAGAATGTGGGTAAAAGATTTCTCCCACATGGACAAAAGATGGGGTACGAAGGAGGAGGAGAAGGAGGAGGAGGAAGAGGAGTCAAATAGATGAAGATAAAACAGGAGCATGAGAAGGACGAAACCGAGAGGAAGGACAACACGAATGGGTGAAGAAATTGGGGGTAGGAACAACGTAGTACCGGGAGGAGGAAGAGGAGGAGGAGGAGGAGGAGGACGGAACATTTGTGAGATTAAATTTCGCCTGACATGTGATTGGATCCAACTTCTTGTGGCGTGATCTTGTCCGTTTGTTGTCCGGGGGAGATGGGGAAGGAGGAGGAGGAGGAGGAGGGGAAGAGGTTAGCGGGTGAGGGTGTGGGGTGACATCGAGGTTAAAAGGGGGAAGGGTTAGGATAAAAAAATAACTGGAGGAAAACTGATCAAGGAAGGGACTGGAGAAGTGAAGATGAGAGTGGCCGGAGGTGAAAGCGTGAGAGAGGAGGCAGGGAGAAGACAGAGGAGTGACTAAGGGTGACAGGGTGACAAAGAGAGTGTGATGCATCTTCATAAACACTCAGGAAAACTCACGAACCTCCGCCCTTCCTGCCTCCAGTCACCGTCACGTGCTTGCCTCATCCTCCCTTATCTACCCTCTGCTCTTTTTCACCCTTCTCAGCGACTCCCTTTTACCTGCCCCCTCTTATCACTCACCCCTCCCCTCCTCCATGTCACCCTCCTTCCTTTTTTTTCTTTTACCTTTCTTTTCAAGCTTCTCCCTCTTCTCTCTTTTTCAACCCATTTCATCTTTTCCCTTTTCTTATCCCTTTTCCTTTTTTACCCTTATCGTCACCCAAGGCAAGAGAGAGAGAGAGAGAGAGAGAGAGAGAGAGAGAGAGAGAGAGAGAGAGAGAGAGAGAGAGAGAGAGAGAGAGAGAGAGAGAGAGAGAGATTGTGATAGCAATCGTCATGGATACCATTTTATTTCTGCCTCGTCATTGCGTCCTGTCTGTGTCTGTCTGTCAGTCTGTCGTGTCGGTTTCAATGTATGTTCATGTGTACGTGAGATGTATGAAATTCTTTTTGTATGGTTTCTTTTGAATATGTGCTTCGTGTGTGTGTGTGTGTGTGTGTGTGTGTGTGTGTGTGTGTCTTTTCTCCACCTACCATGTGTTCATGTCTGTATGTCTGTTTGTCTATGTATTATTGTCATTCCAAGTAGTTGTAGTAGTTGTTGCTGTTATTGTTGTAACGGGAAGATGAGAACTAGACGAGGAGGAGGAGTGGATTTGAGGAAAAGGTCACATGAAAAAATTATACAGAGAGAGAGAGAGAGAGAGAGAGAGAGAGAGAGAGAGAGAGAGAGAGAGAGAGAGAGAATGCATCATTGTGAGAGGGGAGCATGTGTGTGGCTCGTAAAGAGGGGAGATTTTAAAGGTGGGAAGCAGGTGTGAGGGGAGAAAGGGAGGGAGGGGAGGGGAGAGGAAAGGGGGGAATGAGGAATACTGTAGATTCTGTGTGGAAGTGTGAGGGGAAAGTGAGGAAAGGTGAGGGGTAGGAGAGATCATGGATGTGCTATGAGGGTAATGAGAGAGAGAGAGAGAGAGAGAGAGAGAGGTGACGTGAAGGTGAAGGTACTGGAACATGAGCTGATATGAGGGGAAATGAGGGGACAAGAACTGGACGGTCATTGATCCCAGTCAGCTGCTGTCACGCGCCCTGCCCCTCCCCTTCCTTCCCCTCACCTCTTCCCCCTCCCCTCACTCCTATCCTTCCCCACTCCTCTTCCCCCAGCCCTCTCTCCCGTGACTCCTCTTTCCCCACACTCCCCTCACCCATCTTGTTCCTTCCCTCACCTTCCACTCCCCTACCTGTGTTGTCTCCCCTCTTTATACCTCCCTCCTATCCACTCTCCTACCTGTTCCCTCGCCTTTCCCTCACTTTCTACTCCCTCTTCTGTCTCCCTCCTATCCCGCTCTCCTTCCTGTTCTCTCACCTCTTAATTTTCTCCTCCCTCCCCTCACTACCTCCCCATTCCATCACCCCTCTCCTCCCTCTCTGTTTATTCACCTTTCCCTCTCTACCTCCTTCCCTTCATTATCTCCCCCTTTTATGTCCTTCCCTCCATTCCCCTCGCTTTACCTCTTTCTCTCCCATTTATTTCTACCTAACTCCTCTCCGCTTCCCTTTAACCCCCCTTCCTATGTTTTACTCCTTCCATCCCCATTTCCCTCTCTTATACCGTCTCTTCTTCCTCTCCCCATAACTCCACCACTACAGTCCTCCCCTCGTTACTCCCCTCACCTTCCCCTCACCTGTTCTGTCTCCGTTTCATGTTACCTGTCGTTTTCCTCCTTTCCGTGTACTCCCTTCCTCTCACTTTTCCCCTCCCATGTTCCCATCATTTTGCATCCTCTCCCCTTTCTCTCTCTCTCTCTCTCTCTCTCTCTCTCTCTCTCTCTCTCTCTCTCTCTCTCTCTCTCTCTCTCTCTCTCTCTCTCTCTCTCCCTCCATTGTCTTTGTCTTACATTCTTACCTCTTCATCCCCTTATAGCTTTGAGAGAGAGAGAGAGAGAGAGAGAGAGAGAGAGAGAGAGAGAGAGAGAGAGAGTTGCACGACCCGGCTGGATTATTAAGATTTCATTACGTAAGTTGGGTCAGGCAAAAGGAAGTTAAGCGCCAAACTTTTGAGAGAGAGAGAGAGAGAGAGAGAGAGAGAGAGAGAGAGAGAGAGAGAGAGAGAGAGAGAGAGAGAGAGAGAGAGAGAGAGAGAGAGAGAGAGAGAATATTGATTTTATTTGGTCTGGTTCCAACCGTATATTATTGTTATTATTATTATCATTATTATTATTATTACTATTATTTTCATTGACAGTCATCGATTTCGCTATTACTACTATTATTACTATTACAACTACTACTACCACTACTACTACTACTACTACTACTTCCACTTCCATTACCATCACCACCACTATCACCACCACCACCACTATTACCTCCACCATCATTACCACCACTACCACCATCACCACCATCGCCGCTAATATTGCCAGTTTGCAGCGAGCCGTTCCCAGTCTTGTTAATCACGTGCCGTTAGTAATTCGATTAGCCGCTTCCCGGACGAGGCTCAGAGTCACTGCCGGAATAGCTTTGAATTGAATCCCGGCCTCGAGTCCCCGAATAAGCGACATTGAAGCCTCATTGGACTGAAAGCTTCGAAATGGATGGCGGGTTCAAAGTGCCTCGAGTCTGCTTCGTTGGGCTTGGAGAATGAAGCAAATGGTGACGATGAGAGATCGGTTGGTGCTTTAGTTATGAATTTGGGAGAAGCATGAGTGATGGGACAGTGTGAAGTTACGAGTAAAGGGAGATCGTTAAGGGTGGAAATGAGGGTGATGTGTGACATTTAAAGATGATATTTAAGGGTGAAGATAAGGGTCAAGTATGATAGTTATGGGTGAAACTAAGAGTGAAGTGAATAGTAATAGTTAAGTGTGAATCTAATGGTAATGTGTAATAGTTAAGGGTGACATTTAGGGTGAGGTATGATGGGATGGTCTTGTGTTGTTACTGATTCCTTAGATTGGCTAATTTTGAAAGGGTGATTGTTTGGTTGTCGATTCGTGGGGTGTGTAAGGGTGAAGAAGGGTGATTATGAGAGTTAATGGAGATCGTCAAAGTGAAGGGTGATTATCAGTGTGAACGGAGATTGTCATTGTGAAGGGTGATAAGGGCGAAGGGTGAAGAAGCAGTTGGTGGCTCATGAATGGGTTGGACTGATAATGAAGGGTGACTTAGAGGGTGAAGGGTGATAGTTCTGGTAGGGTTTAGTTAATCGATAGTGAAATGTAAACGGGTAATAGGAAGGAAGAACTCAATAAGGGTGAAGGGTGATGTTTAATAAGGGTGAAAGATGATGTTTTCTTGGGGGTGGTTCAGCTGCGGAAAAGGGAGACCAAGAGAGGAGGAGGAAGAGGTGAGGGGAGTAAGGAATGGAAAAGGAGAAGGGAGAAGAGAGAGGGGAGGGGACACGAAAGGGAAAGAGAGAGAAAAGAAAGAAGGAGATAAGAGAAAAGAGGAGAAGGTAGAGGATAAAGAGTGAAGGGTGATGGGTCATTTGGCGGTTCAGTTATTGATTCGGTTCCGAGTTGAGGTTCCGTTGAATTTCTCTTTCGTTGTTGAGTCAGTTTGAGCTATAGTGACGGCTAACATTGATCGCCGCTGCCTCCTCCTCCTCTTCCTCCTCCTCGTCCTCCTTCCTTCTCGCCCTCCGTCCTTCTTCCCTTCATTCCTTCCTTCCTTTCATATATCCTCAAACCTCATTTATCCCCAGCCATTCTTCACTTGTTTTTGTCACCCCTTCTTTATTAGTCTCTTCATTACTTCATCTTCCTACGTTTTCCTTCGTAATGGCGATTGATTCTGGGTTGACCTCGTGGGATGGGTGATTAATGGGGGGAACGAGGGGATTTACCTGGATGGGCAGGGTCGCGGAAATTGATGGTGAATGATAATTGAGTTTGGAGGCTCCGTACCCATCCACCCTCTCCCTTCTCTCTTCTCTCCTCTCCTCTCTCCTATCCTTCTCCCTCTCCCTTTCCCATCCCTCTCGTCCCTACTCGTCCACCCTCTCCTTTCTTTCCCTCTCTTCTCACCTCTCCTCCCTCCCCATCTCATCCCTTTCTTCGTCTGCGTCTTTTCCTTCTCCTCTCCTCTTTTCTCCGTTTCCTATCCCATCCCTCTCGTCCGTACTTGTCCGCCCTCACTTTCTTTTCCTCTCCTCTCACCTCTCCTCCCCATCCCTTTCTTCCTCTGCGTCCTTTCCTTCTCTTCTCCTCTCCTCTTTTCTCCGTTTCCTATCCCATCCCTCTCGTCCGTACTTGTCCGTCCTCTCTTTCTTTTCCTCTCCTCTCACCTCTCCTCCCTCCCCATCTCATCCCTTTCTTCCTCTGCGTCCTTTCCTTCTCTTCTCCTCTCCTCTTTTCTCCGTTTCCTATCCCATCCTTCTCGTCCCTACTTGTCCGCCCTCACTTTCTTTTCCTCTCCTCTCACCTCTCCTCTCCATCCCTTTCTTCCTCTGCGTCCTTTCCTTCTCCTCTCCTCTTCTCTTTTCTCCGTTTCCTATCCCATCCCTCACGTCCGCTGCCTCCTTTCCTCCTCTCTGTTTCCCGCCCCTTGCTCTTTCCTGCCCCCATATTTCTTCATCCCATCCCCCTCCCACTTCCCTCACGACCGGTTCAATCTCTATATTCCAACTCCTCCCCTTCCCCTCCTCCTCTCTCCCTTACTCTGTGTCTTTCTTTCTTGTTGCTTCCACTCCCCTCCTTCCTCCTCCCCCTATGCCTGACTCTCTCCATCTTGATGTTTCCTCTCTTCTCCCTCTGTCTCCTCTCCCTTACCTGTGCATCTTTTCCAATCCTCTCTCATCTTGTGTACCCCATTACTCTCTCTCTCTCTCTCTCTCTCTCTCTTTATCACGTCATTTGTTTCCCCTTCTTTTCTTTCCCTACTAATTATGTCTTCCCTTCATCACTTTCATCCCACCTTATCTTCTCAGCTCATTATCATCACATTTTTGTTAACCTTTGCTTTCTTTTATCTTTCCTTTCACACCCTTTTCATTACCATCATTTCCCTTGCCTTTCCTCACTCTTCTTATCCACACATATTTTCTCTTTTTTGTTCTTGATTTCTCCCAGCTTCTAAATTCATAATCATTACATTCTCATTAACTTCTTTTTCTCTTTATTTCCCTGCACGTTCTTCCCCGTAACATCCCTTCCCTGTCTTTCCTTGCCCTTCTTTTCCACTTTTTTTCTTCTCCCTATGTCTTTGATCT
Source organism: Eriocheir sinensis (assembly GCF_024679095.1). Lineage (NCBI taxonomy): Eukaryota > Metazoa > Arthropoda > Malacostraca > Decapoda > Varunidae > Eriocheir > Eriocheir sinensis. The sequence continues at coordinate 10,212,339 of NC_066509.1, read as the reverse complement.
CTCCCATCCCATATTCTCAGTCCTTCCTTCTCCTTCTCATCCTTTCCTTTACCATCCCTTTCCTTCTCTTTCTTCCCTCTTTTGCATACATTATTTTTCTCTTCTTTTTTTTTCTTTGATCTCTCCCATCCCATATTCGCAGTCCGTAATCATCCTTTGCTTTCTTCTCTTCTCATCCTTTCCTTTACCATCCCTTCCCTTCTTCCCCTCCACACATACGGTATGCTTTGTCAGGCAACTCCATGACCTTTGGCTTAATGGAGAGAGAGAGAGAGAGAGAGAGAGAGAGAGAGAGAGAGAGAGAGAGAGAGAGAGAGAGAGAGAGAGAGAGAGAGAGAGAGAGAGAGAGACTGCACGGCCTGGCTGGATTATTAAGATTTCATTAACGTAACTTAAGGTCAGGGCAAGATGAAGTTTAAGCACCTAACTTTTGAGAGAGAGAGAGAGAGAGAGAGAGAGAGAGAGAGAGAGAGAGAGAGAGAGAGAGAGAGAGAGAGAGAGAGAGAGAGAGAGAGAGATGGCTATGGACGATATTGGTGCAGTGTGTCCATAACCCTTGCTAATAAATGACTCGTGGTTTATTAGGTGAGAAAAAACACTAAAAAGGGAAAAAATCTGACCGAAGATATACGACGACATCATCATTCTTGACTTCAAGAAAATTACTCTCATTTAGACACGGGAATAAATGACCTTCATCAGTAAATTAGCACCGGCATTACTTAGAGAAAATAGTTTACATAATGAGGGAAAGGGAAGGACATAGGAAGTTTACAGGAGAGAGGAAACAGAGGCAGATAAGATTTACAATAGGAGGGGACAGAAAGCCCAGTTGAAGATTACAAAGGGAAACATGGAAACAGGCAACAGAAAGCCTATTTGCTCATTACGTGGTCGCCCGCTTTGGTGATTTAATCTGCTCGACAGCCACTTGGGGCTTGGGGAGCAAATGAAAGCACCTCGATATTCAGTTTACTCCCGACGCAGCTGGAGAAGAAGGGACAGAAAGTTTACAAGGAGAGGGAAAAAAGGGGCAGATAAGGTTTACAATAGGAGGAAAAAGAATGCCCAGATAAAGATCACAAAGGAAGGGAAAGGGAGGGACAGAAAAAGTTTACAGGGGAAAGGAAACAGAGGGGCAGATAAGGTTTACTATAGGAGGGAAAAGAATGCCCAGATAAAGACTACAAAGGAAGGGAAATGAAGGGACAGAGAAAATTTACAGGGGAAAGGAAGCAGAATGGCAGATAAGGTTTACAATAGGAGGGAAAAGAATGCCCAGATAAAAACTACAAAGGAAGAGACAGAGGAAGTTTACCGGGGAAAGGAAACAGTGAGGCAGATAAAGTTCACAATAGGAGGGAAAAGAATGCCCAAATAAAGATTACTTAGGAAGGGAAAAGAAGGGACAGAGAAAGTTTACAAGGAGAGGGAAAAAAGGGTCAGAGGAAGTTTTGGGGAATTATTTTATGCTTCAAAGAATACAAAATGAAAAGACATAAAGTTTACAGGGGAAAGGAAACAGACGGGGAGATAAGGTTTACAATAGGAGGGAAAAGAAAGCCCAGATAAAGATTACAAAGGAAGGGAAATGAAGGGACAGGGAAAGTTTACAAGGAGAGGGAAAAAAAGGTACAGAGTAAGTTTTGGGGAATTATTTTATGCTTCAAAGAATAACAATGTTCTTCAAGACCATTAAACTTTGACTAACCCAAGATATTTTCACTAATTTTGTTGGCTTATTTTTCCCCATAAACTATTTTGCTTGAGGTAATAAGTTCCCTTTACCATTTCTCCATAACCTGCCCTGCATAAGATTAACAGGTTCGCTTATTTTTTCTCATTAATTATATTATCCTGCACGAGGTAAACTGTATCGCTTTGCTGTTCCCTCATAGGCCGTTTTAACTCATGCAAATTTGTATCGTTTGCAGGACCAGATTGTTGAAACAGTCCCCGCTCATGCAAAAGTTAAAATGAATTCGGAGTATTTCTTGCACTGTTTTGGACGGGCTGCCACAGACACGGGAAGGGCTGGGAGTGGGGGGGGGAGATGAAGGGACAAATAGAGTTTACAGGGGGAGGGGAAACAAAGGGGGCAGATAATGCTTACAATGGGAGGGAAAAGAAGGGGCAGATAACGTTGAAGAAAGGAAGGGAAGAGAAGGGGCAGAGAAAGTTTACAGGGAGAAGGAAAACAAGAAGCAAAGATCGTTCACGGGAGGAAGGGAGAAGGTGCATAGAGAGCTTAGAAGGGATGGAAAAGAAGGAACATATAAAAGTTTACAGGGGTAGGAAAAAGTAGAGAGGAAGTTTATCGGGAGAGAAAAAGAAGGGCAAAAAAGTATAGGAGTGGAAAAAGAAGGGGCTGATCAGGAAAGGAAAAACTGAAAGTCTGAAAGGGAAAGGAAAAAACGGAAGATGGAAAAAACGTGGGGAATCGAGAGGTAAAAGGAAAAAAATAGCATAGGGGAGAGAAAGAGATGAAAAGGGGAAGAGTGATGGAAATACAGAGAAATGAGGTAGGAAAGGGGTAAATTAGGGAAGGGGAAGTGAAGTTAGTCTCATTAGTTACCTTAATGATCGCCCTTGTTGTAGAATGTACGATGGGAGAAAGAGGATCAAAGAAGAGGTTGGAGGATGTGAAAGGGGAGGAGGAAAGGGGAGACTAAGATCACTGGGAGGCTCAAGTGGGGAAGAATGGGAGGTCAGGACGGGTCAGAAAAAGAGGGGAGGAGGAGGAGGAGGAGGAGGAGGAGGAGGAGGAGGAAGAAGGCATCATTCTCATTAGGAAACTTAGGGACAAAGAAAAAAAACCATAATTGGAAGGAAGGAAATAAGAATAAAGGAAAGAAAGACATCATTTGAGTTGCAAGGAAGGAAGGAAGGAAGGAGGAGAAAGTGTAAGGGGATTAGAGGAGGAGAGTGAAACACGAGAGGTCACGGAGAGAGGAGGAGGAGGAGGAGGAGAAGGAGGAGGTTTGAGGGATGTTTAGGGGGAAAGAGAAGGAAGGTAAGTGGTGTAAGGGAGGAGAAGGAAGGGAGGAAAGGGGGAGGGGGGGAGGGAGTGAGGCCTAGCACGGTGCAGGGTTGAAGGTAAGGTAGGAAAGGTGTCCAATTTCCCGCGAATTATGGGCACGCTTATTGCATTTTCTCCTCCAGGTGAAAATTGGAGGCCCCTTTATTATTACTTTGTGTACGGGAGGAAAGAGTGAAAGAAGGAAGGAAGGAAGAAAGGAGAGGAAAGCAGAGGAGGAAAGAAATCTGGGCAGTGTAGCGGTAGAAATAAGAAAGAAAGAAATGTAAAAAGAAATAAAGGAGGAAGAGGATAAAGGAAAGAATTTGGACTGTGTGGAGGAGGTGATGGTGGTAAGGGAATGCATTGGAAAATTGGAGGAAAGAGGTGGAAGAATAGAGGGAAGGAAGGCGTCGAGGGGATAAGTGTTGATGGGAGGAGGGAGGGAGCAAAGAAGGAGGGGGTGAGGAAGGGAGGAAGAAGAGGGGAGAAAGAAATGAAGTGAAGGGGAGAGTAAAATAAAGAAGAAAAAAAAATGGAAGGAGAAAGCGAGTGAGGGGGAGAAAAAAAAATCAGCTAAAGAAGGAAAATGAGGGAAAGGAGTTTTGTTTATGGGAAAGGAGCTTCAAAAAAAAAAAAAAAAAAAAAAGAGGAAACCAAAAAGTCCGCCGGCGCTGCTCTTGTAAATAGTGTGGAGGAAAAGCGTGACGGAAAGGGAGGGGGGGGGGGAGCCATGGGTGGAGTGAAAGGTTGTGCCTCGGGGAAACTTTTCAATTTGGAGAGAAAAATTTGTTTGACACTCGCATCGTTCCTTTCCTCGCCTTGCTGTTTTCCACGCCAGGCCGCCCGTCCGTCATGTTAGCCAGCCAGTTAGCAGGTGCCTCGCGCGGCCTGCAACACGTCCCTTTGCTGGCTAGTGTACCATGCTTCATCACTCACTCAGCCCGTCAGTCCATCACTTATTCAGTCATGCAGCGAGCCAATCAGTCAAGGCCCCAGTCAACCAGTCAGGCGATCAATCAGTTAGCCAGTCAGCCAGTCGATGCCCCAGCCAACCAGATACTCATTCATTCATTCATTCAGTCAGTCAGTTAGTCAGTACCCCAGCCACATTATCAGTTAGTCAGTCAGTCACGCAGATATTCAATGGTTCGCCCACATATCAGCTAGTCAGTATCCCAGCCACATAATCAATTGTCAGTCAGTCACGCAGATATTCAATGGTTCAGCCACATATCAGCTAGTCAGTATCCCAGCCACATAATCAATTGTCAGTCAGTCACGCAGATATTCAATGGTTCGCCCACATATCAGCTAGTCAGTATCCCAGCCACATAATCAATTGTCAGTCAGTCACGCAGATAGTCATTGCTTCAGCCACATATCAGCTAGTCAGTATCCCAGCCACATAATCAATTGTCAGTCAGTCACGCAGATAGTCATTGCTTCAGCCACATATCAGCTAGTCAGTATCCCAGCCACATAATCAGTTGTCAGTCAGTCACGCAGATAGTCATTGCTTCAGCCACATATCAGCTAGTCAGTCAGTCACTCAATAAGTCAGCCAACCAGTCAGTCAGTCGGTCAGTCAGTTAACCAGTCAATGTTTCAGCCAGCCCATTAGCTAGTCAGTCAATAATTCAGCCAACCAATCAGTTTGTCAGCCAGTCAAAGTTCCAGCCAACCGATCAGTCAGTCAGTAAATAAGTCCCAGTCATGCAAGTCATTTAATTGGCCATTCATTAGTCAACCTACCGTTTAGTCAGTCATTCAGCCGGTCGGTCTGTCATTTACCAAGTTAGTCAGGTAGCCAACGTCCCTGACCTGTGGAAGGGACAAGGGAGCGAGGGTGAGGAGGAGAGAAAAAAAAATAGATGAAACATGGAGATAGGAAAGGGGAAACGAAATAGGGAGAGCAAATGGGGTGAGAGTGAAGAGAGGAATGGGAGATAGAGGAGGTTTGGATTTTATAGGTGGCGAGGGGAGGGAGATTGAGGGAAGAGAGAAAAAAAAATAGAAAAGGCGGATGGAGATAGGAAAGGGAAAACGAATTAGATAAGAGTGAAGAGAGGAATGGGAAATAGAGGAGGTTTGGATTTTATAGGTGGCGAGGGGAGGGAGATTGAGGGAAGAGAGAAAAAAAATAGAAGAGAAATGGCGGATGGAGATAGGAAAGGGGAAACGAAATAGGGAGAGCAAATGGGGTGAGAGTGAAGAGAGGAATGGGAGATAGAGGAGGTTTGGATTTTATAGGTGGCGAGGGGAGGGAGATTGAGGGAAGAGAGAAAAAAATAGAAGATAACTGGAGGATGGAGATAGGAAAGGGGAAACGAAATAGAGAAAACGAATTTGATAAGAGGGAAGAGAGGAATGGGAGATAGAGGTGATTTGGATTTTATAGTGGAGGGGGAGAGAGAGAGGAGGAGAAAGAGAAAAAATATAGAAACTGGGAGGAAGGGAGGGAGGAGAGAAAAGAGAGAGAGTGAAGAGAGGAATGGGAGATAGAGGTGATTTGGATTTTATAGGTGGCGAGGAGAGGGAGATTGAGGGAAGAGAGAAAAAAATAGAAAAAAACGGAGGATGTATATAAGAGAGGGGAAAACGAAACAGGGAGCGCATGAGGTAAAAGTGAAGAGAATGGAAGAGATAGAAGAGATTTGGATTTTCAGGGTGACGATTGGGGCGAGGGTGAGGGAGGACATAAAAAAAAGAAATAATTGATGGAAATAGGAGAGGGGAAAACGAAACAGATAGAGCGAATGAGGTAAGAGTGAAGAGAACGGGAGAGACAGAAGAGATTTGGATTTTAAGGGTGACGATTGGGGAGAGGTTAAGGGAGGATATATATAAAAAAAAAGAAATAACTGATGGAAATAGGAGAGGGGAAACGAAATACACAGAGAGAATGAGGTGCGAGTGAAGCAAAGAATTGGAGATAGAGGAGAAGAGATTTGGATTTTACAGGTGGCGAGGGAGGGAACGAGACACAGGGGGTGGGGGGTGGGGTGGGAAGAGAGGATGAAGATAACTAGGGGTGACGGGAGGGAAGAGAGAAGACGAGGGAAGGGGGGGGGGGGGCATATTGATATCAGGCATGGAAAGGGTGAAAAGGGGAGAGGATGAAAGAGAAGCCTAACCAAAAGGGGAAAAAAAAGGGTGGGAGGGAAAGGGAAAACGATAAAGGAGAGAAGTTGAGAAAGGGATGACAGGTAAGCTTAACGAAGGGAAGGGGTGAGAGGGGAGGCAAGGTGAGGGGAGGAAACAGCCGAGGTAAGGGGGAGGGGAGAGGTGAGGGGAAATAATTGGCCTTTTAGAGGAATAATATAATTCTCGGGCAGGCGAGGGGACGAGGGGCGCGGAGTTGCGGCCTTCAGCACAGCGAGAGGCTGGGTAGGAAGGGGACGACGAAAGGGAGAGGAAGAGGGGAAAAGAGAAGAGAAGCAAAGGGGAAGGGGAGGAGAGGGGAGGAGACGCTAAAACGGAAGAAAGGCGGGGAAAAGAAGGGAGAAGAGGGAGGTGAGGGTGAAAGGAGGAGAAAGACAGGGAAGGGGACTCGGAAGGGAAAGAGAGAAAAGGAAGGGAAGAAGGGGGCAAGAGAGAAGAGTGGAGGGGAAAAAGGAGGGGAAGGAGAGGTGAGGAGAGAAGGGAGGGGAAAAGGGATAGGAAGACCAAGAGGGGAAGAGGAAGAGGTGAGGAGAGTAAGGAGGGGAAAAGGAGAATGGAGAAGAGGGAGGGGAAGGTGTGAAAGGAGGAAAAGAAGGAAAGGGGAAGGGACACGGAAGGGAAAGAGAGAGAGAAGAAAAGAAAGAAGGGACAGGAAGAGGAAGAGAGAAGGAAGAGGAAGGGAAAAGGGAGAGGGGAGGGGAGAAGAAAGAAGAGGGAGAAGGAGAGGGGAGGTAAGGGAGGGGAAGAGAGAAGAGAGGAGAGTATGAACGTTAGCGGGTATGTGGAAAAAGGCAAATGGTTGAGAGAAATAAACGGGAAAATAGTCGTCGTAATTAGAAGAGGAGGAGGAAGAGGATTGCATACTAGGAAAAAAATATAAATAAATAAGAAGATAAAACAATGTAGTAAAAGGAGAAGAAAACGAGAAAGCTAAAAAAAAAGGAAAATATGAAGAAAAAGAGGATTGAGAATATAGTGGAAAAAAATAATCGAAACTGAAAAAGAGACGAATGGGATGTGGATAAAAAGTGACAAGAGGAAGTGGAGGAATCGAATTGAAGGGGAAAAAAAGGATATACGAGTGGAAAAGAAAATAGAGAAAAAGAGAAAAAAAAAATTATGGAGTATGAAAGAAGGAAGAGGAGGAAGAAGTAGAAGGTGATGATAACATATTTCACATTGATATTGTTGTTGTTGTTGTCGTTGGTGTTGGTGGTGGTGGTGGTGGTGGTGGTTATGTTGTGTGTGGTTTTGGTAGACCTCTCATTATGCAGAAGTTTTGTATGTATATAATAATAGCTGCCGTTTTACTTGATTTACTAAATTGTTTTACTTCTTCAGCCCTTGCATCCTCATTTTCCCATTATCTTCTTGTATTATTTTTGTTTTTCCTGTTAATTAGTGTTTTTTTTTTTTTTGTTTGTTTCTATATCTCCACCCGCTTTGATGTTATTTTTCTTTATTTCTTTTATATTTCCATGCTCACAACTCACATTCTCACTGACCCATTAAATTCTTCTTCATCTGTTAATATTCATAAAACTTTGTCGTCGTTTAGTTACATATGTTTTTTTCACCTTTCGCTAATCCTGTTTTCCTCTCCCTGTCGTTATTTTTTCCCTTTAATTAGGGTGTTTAGTGCGCCCTGTCACGTGTATTTATGTTACCTGGACACCTGGAACTGGTCAATTAGTGTGTGTGTGTGTGTGTGTGTGTGTGTGTGTGTGTGTGTGTGTGTGTGTGTGTGTGAGTCATGGTGATGGATACAGTTGTCTAGGTGATGCAATACCCGGGAGGGGAGGGAAGGAAAAGGAAGGGAAAGGAAAGGAAGAGAAGAGAAGGGGGGGAGGGGAAAGAAGGTTTGGTTGACGTGAATTTCATGGTTATGGGTGATGGGGAATGTAGGGGAGGGGAAGTACAGGAGATAATGAGGTAGAGGGGGAAGGGGTGGCAGGGTAGTGGTGACGTCTGTTCATCGATTTCCATGCGCGTAACGATGGTGATGGATGGTGACGGAGGAGGAGGAGAAGGAGGGGGAAGAGGAGGAGGAGGAGATATATGACGAGAAATGGTGTGGTGTAACCTGTACTTGTCAGAGAGAGAGAGAGAGAGAGAGAGAGAGAGAGAGAGAGTCTTTATTTACGTATGTTTGGAGGTACTGACGTGAGGGAGGGAGGAACGAGAAAGGAGGAAGAATATGGGAAACGCAGAGAAGGGCGTGGTCACCAGTCCTATGGGTCATTCCCCTTTACCATTTAAGCTCACCCATTCCTTCATTCCCTCCATCCCCTTCATTCCTGCTCACCCATTCCTCCCTTCCCTCCATCCCCTTCATTCCTGCTCACCCATTCCTCCCTTCCCTCCATCCCCTTCATTCCTGCTCACCCATTCCTCCCTTCCCTCCATCCCCTTCATTCCTGCTCACCCATTCCTCCCTTCCCTACATCCCCTTCATTCCTGCTCACCCATTCCTCCCTTCCCTCCATCCCCTTCATTCCTGCTCACCCATTCCTCCCTTCCCTCCATCCCCTTCATTCCTGCTCACCCATTCCTCCCTTCCCTACATCCCCTTCATTCTTGCTCATCCATTCCTCCATTCCCTACATCCCCTTCATTCTACCTATAGCTACCTTAATCTACCCATCTTTCTATCTCTCTATCTATCTTTAACTACCTGCCTACCTGTCCTCCTGTCTGTTTGTTTGTTTGTCTATATATCAATCTATATCAATCTCCCGCCTTTCCATTATACACGCTTTCTTTCCCCATTATATACTTCCCTCTCCTCCCCTCTCCTTTAGCTCCCCCCCCCTCCTCTCCCCCACCGAAGTTTAAATTTGACCCCCAGTTCGACCCCAGTGTCAATCACCCTCATTCTCACCTCCACTTCCTCCCCTCCTCCTTCCCTCCCCTCCCCCTCCTCTCCCAGCCCCATCCTCCCCTCCGGTCCCCCTCCCTCAGTGCCTGCGACCAGATCCGGCACTAGGGGGCGAGACTTCCGGACCGGCTGACTGACTGGCTGCTTGCACGTTGTTGTTGTGGTGGTGGAGGGTGGTGGTGGTGGTGGTAGGAGGAGGAGGAGGAGGAGGTGGAGGTGGTGGTGGTGGTATCTAGGTTGTAGTCCACATTTCATTTCATATTTTGTTTTTCGTTTTTCAAGTTCACGCTCATTTCTGTTTCCTCCTCCTCCTCCTCCTCCTCAGTCGCCATGGCCCTGTTATCCCCCCCCCCCCCCTCACGATAGCAACAACAAGGCCAAGGGAATAACGTTTGGGAGTGACCTCATGAACGACGCATAAATTAATTTCCCTCCCACCTTCCTTTTCTATCCACTCCATCCTTCCTTCCCGTCTACTTCTCTCCACAATCTCCTCTCCTTTCCCTCTCTTGTGCCTCCTTCCGTCATTCCTCTCACCTTTGCTCCCTCTCCTCCCTAGCTCTAAAAAAAAAGAAAAAAGAGAAAAAAAAAAGGCCAGGTTACATCTCCCCTATACCTCCTCTTACCGCCTTCCCTCTCACTCCCCTCCCCTCTCCCCGCTCACTCCTCACCCCTGTTACCGACATTCCAGGCAGTTAAGGGGTGACTCGTGCTACCATTAAGTGTAACATGGCCCCGTACCCTTTCGCCCTCACCCCTCTCCACGCCCCGTCACCCCGACCCCCGCCTCCTCCTCTCCTCCCCAACGCCACTTCTAAACTAGTCACCTGGTAGCAGTTTCCTCTAGCTTATTTTTACTATGTTCTTATTTTATCTTTATCTTATCTTTGTTACTTTTCTTCCATTTTTCGTTGTTTATCTTATATTTCTTTTTTTATGTTTTCTTCATCTTTGTTTATCTTATCTTTTTTTTTGTTTCTTTATTTATCTTATCTTTCTTTTTTGTGTTCTCGCATCTTTCTTCGCTTGCTTTTTTTTTTATTTGAACTGGGTTAGTTATTCCGGTTTTTATGGGTGTTGTTGCATATTGATTTTTATTCAGACTTGCTTCTTACTATAGATTTTTTGTCTGAAGGTGTGTGTGTGTGTGTGTGTGTGTGTGTGTGTGTGTGTGTGTGTGTGTGTGTGTGTGTGTGTACGTAGGTAGCATCATTAAGGTCATGTATACAGTTCTCATTATCACTCCTGTGTGTGTGTCCGTGTGTGTGTGTGTGTGTGTGTGTGTGTTCCTCATACTCCTACGTGCCTCTCTGCAGCTACCTGTTTACACCTGCCGGCCAGTCTTTTTACTCGGCTCTACCTTTCTTTATCCCATTAGTCGCGTTTTTTCACTCCTTTTAAAAACCTTTCTGTTTTGCCTTACTCCTCTTCCGCCATCCTCCTCCTTTTACACTTCCTCCTCATTTTCTTATTCCTCCTCCTCCTCCTCCTCCTTCTCCTACTCCTCCTCCTCCTCGTCCTCCAAACCCTCCTTTTTTTACCTCTTCAAAGTCTTCTAGCTTTTCCCTCAGGACTTGTTTCTTTGATACAGTTTTCTTAAATCGCTCTTTCGTTTCTTTTCTTCCCTTTCCTGAGATACCAAGAAAAAGAAAAATTATCTCTCTCTCTCTCTCTCTCTCTCTCTCTCTCTCTCTCTCTCTCTCTCTCTCTCTCTCTCCGATCTGGTGCCCACATCGTGTTATTCTTTAATTTTCTCCTTTTAATCTCATGTTTTTCAATAATTTTCCGTTATTTTTTGTTATCTTTTTTTCTTTTATTTCTGCTGCAATAATTTCCGTTCTATTTTTTTTAGTTTTTCTTGTTCCTTGTTTCCTATTGTTTATTGTATTTCTGAATCTCGCATTGTATTTTCATAAGAACATAAGGAGTCTTCCAGAAGCTTCTAGGCCTATGCAAGGCATCTCGTGTAAACGTAACTCCACCTAACCTCACTATCCATAAACTTATCCAACCTCTTCTTGCATGTATCTATCGTATTGGCACTCACACAATGACTGCCAAACCTCTTCCACTCATCCACCACTCTGTTGGTAAACCAGTTCTTGCCTTTGTCTTTGCTGAATGTGAATTTACTCAAACCCATTCCTACGTGTCCTACCCGTCAATACGTGACCGAGGATTAAACAAAACTTTCCACGAGAAAAAAAAACTGGTATTGAATTCTGAATAGTAAGAAAAGGGCGTGTGTGTGTGTGTGTGTGTGTGTGTGTGTGTGTGTGTGTGTGTGTGTGTGTGTTTTGCCATAAAATATAATGTAAACGTGTTGGAGTTTTAAGTTTTTGGTGGTGGTAGTGGAAGTGGTGGTGGTGGTGGGCAGCCCGCGGCCATCACGCCTCCACCACCATCCCAAACCCACCACCACCACCACCTCAGCTACCAGCATAACAATTGCCGGCTTTTGCATTTTCCTCCTCCAACTCCTCCTCCTCCTCTTCCACTCAAGGCAGTATGGGATGCGCATATTCGCTTCTCATTCGTCACTGTTGTTGTTTTTATTTCTTGTTTTCATGTTTTTATTTTTATTTTTATGACCGCTTCCTCTCGGGCGGGGAAAGCGGTTGGTAATTCGGGGTCAAGGGAAAAGGAAGAGGAGGAGGAGGAGGAGGAAGTGATTGTGGTGGCAGTGGTCTGAGGATCTTTCAAAGTTTATCATGAAAGAAACGATGAAGGAAAAAAAAAAAAGGGAGGGAAAAAATATATAAAAGGAAGAACGGAAGCGAAGGACGGAAGAAAGGAAAATAATAATACACGTTGGAGCTTGTATGAGTCTGAATATTCTCTCTCTCTCTCTCTCTCTCTCTCTCTCTCTCTCTCTCTCTCTCTCTCTCTCTCTCTCTCTCATTTGGCGTGTCGTGTCTGCTTAAATTGCCTCCCTGTTTTGCTCGGCCACTTTCCCTTTTCATCCTCATTTCTCATTTATCTCTCGGTCTTTTCCTAATAGTCTTTCATCTTTTTCTTTTTTTTAATTCGTTAATTTTTTCCTCGTTCGAGATTATTACTATCTCTCTCTCTCTCTCTCTCTCTCTCTCTCTCTCTCTCTCTCTCTCTCTCTCTCTCTCTCTCTCTCTCCTCTCCCTCTCAGCCCTTAATATTTATCACTGCTCCCTTTCTTCTCCCCTTCAATCCCATTATTCACCGACTTTTCCTTCAATACTCCTTTATGACCGCGTTCTCCTTCTTCCTCGTCCTCCTCCTCGTCTTTTCACATCAGTTATTCGTCCCCCTCGTCCGGTTTTCGGTCGCGTGATTTGGTAATATCCTGTATCACTTTTCCTGGTGTGTTTTTCGGGGGTATCCTTTGTTTTAGTGTGTATGTGCTTTGTGTTATGTATCGGGGCTGGAGGGGGAAGAGGGACAGCGTTGGGGTGGACTTTAAGAGAGAGGAGGAACGTCAGATATAGAGGAAGTGGGATGGAAAAGTTAAAAAAAAGTGGTTAAAGGAAGAAAGGAAATGTGGGTATAGCATTTAAATTCCTCTTGGCTGGTGTGATTGTGCTGTTTGGGGAGTGTGATGAGGAAGGGGAAAATGAGATGGGTCATGAGGGAGGGGGATGGAAAAGTTAAAAAAAGTGGTTAAAAGAAGAAAGGAAATGTGGGTACAGTATTTAAATTCCCCTTCCTCATTCCTCATCACACTCCCCAAACAGCACGTTTGGGGAGTGTGATGAGGAATGAGTAAGGGGAAAATGAGGTGGGGCATGAGGGAGGGGGAGACGAGAATGGTAGTGAGGGAGGGGAAGTGAGGGTGTGACATGCTCTCCAAGTGTGTGTTTAGGAAAGAGGTGTGTGCGTGTGTGTGTGTGTGTGTGTGTGTGTGTGTGTGTGTGTATTCCTCGTATTACTCATCCATTTAAGTACGTAATACAATTTCTTCGCATATTGGAATTACTTGCCATCAGTGTGTGTGTGTGTGTGTGTGTGTGTGTGTGTGTGTGTGTGTGTGTGTGTGTGTGTGTGTATTCCTCGTATTACTCATCCATTTAAGTACGTAATACAATTTCTTCGCATATTGGAATTACTTGCCATCAGTGTGTGTGTGTGTGTGTGTGTGTGTGTGTGTGTGTTCCTCGTATTACTCATCCATTTAAGTACGTAATACAGTTTCTTCGCTTATTGGAATTACTTGCCATCAGTGTGTGTGTGTGTGTGTGTGTGTGTGTGTGTGTGTGGACTGATGAGTGTGAACTATTTATCGATTCAGCGTTATCGACTACACCTGAAGGACACAAGAAGGGGGGGGAGGAGGAGGGAAGGAAGGAAGGAAAATATATGAGGGTATGAAGAGAAGAATGAAGAGAGGGAAAGATTGCATAGTGTTTAGAGGAGAGAAGATTGTGGAAACATAACGAGTAAGGATGAGGAAAGAAGAGGAGGAGGAGGAGGAGGAGGGTGGGGTTGTAGAGGAAAGGAATGTAGAAGGTATTTAAAGAGAGGCGGGGACGGGGAAAGTTACTGGAGAATGCGAGGAACGGATTTATAAGTATAGAGGGTGGGAGGGGGTTAATTGTATGGGGTGAAGGGGAAAATTTAGCTGGTGTGATGAGACAGAGTGATGGCGAATAAGAGAAAACAGGAAGCTAATGGAAGAAAAAAAATCAAAATATCCGTTTTAAGGAAAGGAAAAAAAATTGAGGTATGGCTGCATGAGTGAGACGTAAAATGAGGCGTAGAGGCATGAGGAACGAACGGAGAGAAGTGAGGAAAGCGGAAGTGAGAGCTGAATCGTGAAATGTTCGGCAATGAAGTGAAGGAACGGTGACGTGACGCATGGGCCGTAAGTAACCAAGAGGGTGAAATTGAGAGGAAATTCGAAATGGAGTTCAGTGCGAGGGTTAGAGGGTTACAGCGAGACGAGTAAAGTAAATGGGAGTAAATGGTATAAAGGGGGATAAATAAAGTAAATGGGAGTAAATGGTATAAAGGGAATAAGTAAAGTAAATGGTAAAATAAGTCGAGTGAGGGTTAAAGAATTACAGAGCCGTGAGAGAAGTAAATGGGGAAAAGGTAAAAAAAAAAAAAGGACATATAGGCCTACTAGAATGGCGAATAGGGAGGGAGTGAAGGGGAAAAGTAAGACTACCTGTGGGGGAAGAAAGTAAGGTTAAAGGCTCATAAGACGTAGGGAGGTAAAGGAAAGGGAGAAAATGGTAAAATAATTGAAATGTTCTGGGATTGTGAATTATGAGGGAGTGAATGATGGGGGAAAAGTAAGACCAACAGCGAAGGGTGAAGGGAAGGTTAAATGATCTTACGGACATAAAAGTAAATTGAGGTGAAGGAAAGGAGGAAAAGGGTAAAATAATTGAAATGTTCTGGGATGGCGAATTGTGAGGGAGTGAATGATGGTGGAAAAGTAAGACCAACTGCGAAGGAGGAAGGGAAGGTTAAATGATCTTACGGACATAAAAGGAAGGGAAGGTTAAATGATCTTACGGACATAAAAGTAAATTGAGGTGAAGGAAAGGAGGAAAAAGGTAAAATAATTGAAATGTTCTGGGATGGCGAATTGTGAGGGAGTGAATGAAAGGGGAAAAGTAAGACCAACTGCGAAGGGTGAAGGGAAGGGTAAAGGATCATAGGGACATAATAAGTAATTTGAGGTGAAGGAAAAGAGGGAAAAAAAGGAAAAATAATTGAAATGTTCTGCGATGACGAATTGTGAGGGAGTGAATGATGGGGAAAAAATATAATACCAACTGCGAGGGAAGAGGGAAGGTTAGAGATCATAGGGACAGAATAAGCAATGGGAGGTATTAAAAGGAAAAAGGTAAAAATAATTGACACGTTCTGGGGTGACGAATTGTGAAGAGAATGAATGAAGAGGAAAAGTAAGAAAAACTGCAAGGGAAAAAGGGAAGGTTAAAGGATCATAGGGACAAAATAGGTAAAGATGGAGGAAAAGAGGAAAAAGGTAAAAAAAAGAAATGTTCTGGGATGGCGAATTGGGAAGAGAATGAATGATGGGGAAAAAAGTAATACCAACTGCGAGGGAAGAAAGGAAGGTTAGAGATCATAGGGACAAAACAGGCAAAGGGAGGTGAAGGGAAAAGAGGAAAAGGGTAACATAATTAACAAGCTCATGGGTGACGAATTATAAGGGAGTGAATAAGAGGGAAAAGTAAAACATGTGAGTGAGAGAGGGAAGGAAGGTTAAAGGATCATAGGGATAAAATAAGTAAAGATGGGTGAAAGAAAAAAGGAAAAAAAAAGGAAAGTTATTGACATGTTCTGGAGTGACTGGTTGTAAGGGAGGGAATGAAGGGGGGAAAGTTGACCTAATGGGAGGGGGATAGAGAGTTTATGGATTGTGATAGACATAAATAGTGGGGAAGGAAGGGATGAAAAATAAAGACATGTATTGGGATGACAAATTGAGGAGAGAGAGAGAGAGAGAGAGAGAGAGAGAGAGAGAGAGAGAGAGAGAGAGAGAGAGAGAGAGAGAGAGAGAGAGAGAGAGAGAGAGAGAGAGAGAGAGAGTCCTTTATGGTTACCTAGCGCCCACATGACCCAGGTAATGGCATATATACTCACATATGTCTGGGAATACTACTGGATTATTGACTACAGGTGTGTGTGTGTGTGTGTGTGTGTTCTGGTGACGCTGCTGAGTGGTTCCTAGAAACATTTTATTTTGTGTTCGTGTTGTCCTGTCTGATGCATGGCAGTATGACAAAGAAGCAGCTGTGTAGTAGTAGTAGTAGTAGTAGTAGTAGTAGTAGTAGTAGTAGTAGCAGTAGTAGTAATGGTGGTAGTGGTGTTTTGTATTGTAATGGTCGTCGTCGTAGTAGTAGTAGTAGTAGTAATGGTGGTAGTGGTGTTTTGTATTGTAATGGTAGTAGTAGTAGTAGCAGTAGTAGTAGTAGTAGTAGTAGTAGTAGTAGTAGTAGGATTAAAAAAACAGCAACAACAAAACAACAGTAACAAGTAAAACAAGCAAAACATGAAAATGAAGTAGTTGGAGGTAATTGTCGTATTTGCTATAATGACGCTTGTGATGGTGGCTGAGTTAGTGGTGATAATGCTTCAGTGCTTTAGTGGTGGCATACGTACGTAGTGATATTCCTGTACTAGTGGTATGCCTTCTATGTTAGTGGTTATAGTGGTGCTCATGGTGATGGAGGTGGGCGGGGACTGACGGAAGTGATGGCGATGATGATGGCGGCTGATGGGGGAAGGGGGGCGCCGTGGCTGAGTCTTGGCGCCGGTACACTGGACATTCTCCAAGTTGCTATTCATCCTACGTCGCAAGGAAGTCCTGGTTGAGGGAGGGAGGGAGATAGGAGAGCGGAGGAGGCGAGGGAAAGACAGACGAAGTAAACGGAAGAGAGGAGAGGAAAAGACAGACGGGGTAAAGGTGAAGGTTGGGAAGGGCAGACCGCGTAAAGAGGAAAATGAGAAGGATAGATTGGGTTAAGAGGAAGAGTAATAGGCAGATAAAGTAAAGTAAAGAGATAAAAGAAGAGGCAAATGAAAGAATAACTGATAGGGCAAAGGGGAATGAAGGAGTAGGGAATGATAACCACTGTACAGAAGACGGGAAGGACAGAATAGGTAGAAGATATGGAACTGACAGATGGGAGAAAGAAAAAAAAGGACAGATTGGGTCGAGGAGGGAAGGAAATGCGGACATGCGGGGAGTTTGAAAAAGAAGTAGAGGCAGGTCTTGGAGACGAAAGGAAAGCAAGAAGAGTGGCGGAGGAGAGAAGGAAGAACAATCATGACGGAGGAGAGAGGGAAGCTCAACTTAGTGTATGAGAGAGAGAGAGAGAGAGGGAGAGGGAGAGAGAGAGAGGGGGGGGGAGATGATAGGGAGAGGAGGGCGAATGGGGCGTGGTTTTCACTAAAGATGCGATGGCTTGCAGAGGTCCCCCCATGCCAGGGAGGAAGTGGAAGTGTCCCTCCTCTACTCATCCAAGTTCCACCCTCCTCCTCCTCCTCCTCCTCCTCCTCGGATCTATATGCCTTATTGAAATACTCCCTCTCCCTTCCTTCATTCCATCCCTTCCCTATTTCCTTTCCTGATTCCTTTTCTCCATCGATCCATCCTCTTTTTGGCTCCCGTTTTTACTTGCTTCATATACTTACTGTTTTTTCTTATCCTTTTCAATTTCCTCCTCGTTCCCTTCTTTTCCCGCATTATTTTCCATCCCCAAATACCTGCCCCTTTTCATTTTCCTCCTCGCTCCCTTCTTTTTCCGCATTATTTTCCATCCCCAAATACCTGCCCCTTTTCATTTTCCTCATCGCTCCCTTTTTCCGCATTATTTTCCATCCCCAAATACCTGCCCCTTTTCATTTTCCTCATCGCTCCCTTTTTCCGCATTATTTTCCATCCCCAAATACCTGCCCCTTTTCGTTTTCCTCCTCGTTCCCTTTTTCCGCATTATTTTCAATCCCCAAATACCTGGCGCCCCTTTCCCCCGCTCATACATTGTGCCTTCCCATCCTTAAATCCCGGCCGTCCTTTCCATCTACGGACGCGACTGGCTTCCTGGCGCCACACGGACGCGGCGCCACACCAGCGGAGGAAAGGAAGGAAGGAGGAGGGAGGAGGAAAGGAGGAAGTGGAGATGTATGTGGCAGCGTCTGTGGAGGCAGGGAGCAGTGGAATCACCCACTCGTATAGTTAGAGGAGGAGGAGGAGGTGGAGGTGGTGGTGGTGGTGGTGGCAAGGGATATTAATGGCGGCATTATTCACAGTTCACTTTACGCTAATATTTCATTCTTCATTCTCTCTCTCTCTCTCTCTCTCTCTCTCTCTCTCTCTCTCTCTCTCTCTCTCTCTCTCTCTCTCTCTCTCTCTCTCTCTCTCTCTCTCTCTCTCTCTCTCCTCTCTCTCTCTATTCACCCTCCTCTTCCTAACGCCTATTCATCCCTTCTCTTCCATTCTCTTTCCTTCCTCATCCTATTCCTCCTCATCTCCCCTTCCTCTCCTCTCTTGATCTCCTCCCAAACTCCCATTTCCCGGCCTGCATTATCCCTCTCCTATCCACTGCATCCTTCACCTACCCTGAACTCCCACTAGCAACCCTCCCTCTCCCCCTCCTCCTCCTCTTCCTCCTCCTCCTCCCGCTCGCCTCACGGACCCAGCCTGTAATGAATGCGAGCGATTAGCGCTGCACTTGACTGACCACAGCGCTGCCTCTGAGCCTCTCGCCGCCCTCCACCAGCACCAGTAGGCGGAGGAGGAGAAGGAGGAACAGGGAGGAGAGTTTGAGGAAGGAAGGAGTAAGAAATTTTGAGTGAGAATAAGAAAGTTAAAAGTGGAACTGAGAGGAGGAAGAGGAGAAGTCTTGAAGGAGGAAAAAGTGCCTAAGTGAATTGGAATAAGAAGAGCCTGAAGTGGAGGTGAAAAACGAAGTGGAGGGAGAGAGAGAGAGCAGAATGGAAGGGATAAAACTATTAGAGAAACTTGTGAAAGAGAAGAGAAAGGAGGAATAAAGGAACTGGAAAAATACGGGAGGAGGAGGAGGAGGAGGAAGAGGAAACTGATAGTAAAGTAAAAAAAGAAGAGAGAAAGGAAGTCGATGTGAGGAAGAGGAGGAAGAAGGAAACACAACAACGAAGAATGAGATGAAGAAATGAAAAGAGAAAAGAGTGACGAGCTGGAAAAGGAAAGAATGGAAAAAGAATGTGAAATAAAAAAGATAAAGGGGAAAGGGAGAAATGTAAGGAAGAGAAGGAGACACAAGAACGAAGAGTAGGATGAAGAGAAAGGAGAAGAAGAGAGTAACAGTAACAGAAAAAGCGAAGAATGGATAAAGAAAGGAATCAGAAGAAAAAAAAAAGATGAAGGGTAAATGGGAAAAGGAAGAAATGGAAGGAATATTGTAGCCTTGCCAATGGTGCTTTCCTCTCCCTGACAATGATGTGGGCGGAAGAAGAAAAAAGAAAAGAAAAAGAAGAAGAAAAGAAGAAGGAAAAGAAAGAAGGATAATTAGAAGGATAAAAATAGAGTATTGTGAAGAACAAGCAGCAGCAAGATGAGAGCTAGATGATAATGATGATGATGATGATGATGAGGAGGAGGAGGAGGAGGAGGAGGAGAGAAGAAATATGAAGAAAGAGGAGATGGAAGAGATTTCGGTGATAAAGATAAAGAATTAGAAGATATTTAGTAGAAAGAAAGAAGAAGTATGTGAAGATAAAGGGGTGGAGAAGAGGAAGAAAGGAGATGACGGAATTAAGAAGGAAATGAGAGCAAAGAGGAAACAAAGGAAGGAGAGGAGGAAGAAGAATTGAAGAAGAGGAGGAGGAGGAGGAGGAGGAGAGGTGAGTAGCGAAAGTCACGGCTGAGCGGGTCTGGTATGAAGGTGAAGGTGCTGGAGGAGGAGGAGGAGGAGGAGGAGGAGAAGGAGAAGGAGAAGGAGAGCCAAGTACCCACGATTTGCACCCCTACGTTCTTCCAAGACCTCCCCTTCAACCTTTCTCCTCCTCCTCCTCCTCCTCCACCTTTTTACGTAACAAGGCAACCGACCACGCTCTTCACCCAGCGCTTACCTACATTTCGGTTGAGAGAGAGAGAGAGAGAGAGAGAGATTTACGGGGGAGTATTTCGTATAATGCCGTACGACTAAAAAGGAGAGGTCAACCATAATGGAAAATTACCAAAAATTAAAAGCAATTAAGTTAAATATAGAAATAGCCGCAAGAACGCAATGGGACTCAACACCATGGCGAGGGCAAAAAAAGGGGTTCATTATTATTATTATTATTATTATTATTATTATTATTATTATTATTATTATTATTATTATTATTATTATTATTGTTGTTGTTGTTGTTGTTGTTGTTGTCTACTTCGGGAAATTAAAGCTGATATATCATTACCAACTTTATCATTATTATCATCACAATCATCACTCATCACTATCGTTATCATTATTTTTTTTTATTAT
Organism: Eriocheir sinensis; assembly: GCF_024679095.1. NCBI lineage: Eukaryota > Metazoa > Arthropoda > Malacostraca > Decapoda > Varunidae > Eriocheir > Eriocheir sinensis. The sequence goes on along the minus strand of NC_066509.1, from coordinate 10,192,322 downwards.
TCACTATTATTAATGCGACGAAGATGAGCACTGAGGTTACGCGCAGCAATAGCGTATACCGCCTACTTTACCTTAATTTTTACTATTGTTATTCTTTATTACTTTTCTTTATCACAGTCATCATTATTACATAAGAACGTCCTCACCATCCATGGCTTTATCTAACCTCTTCTTGAATGTATCATCATCATCATCATCATCGTCACCAACACCACCACCACAACCATCATCATCATCATCATCATCATCATCATCACCAACACCACCACTATCACCACCACAACCACAACCATCATCATCATAATCATAATCATCACCACCAACACCACCACTATCACCACCACAACCACAACCATCATCCTCTTCATCACCAACACTACCACTATCACCACCACAACCACAACCATCATCATCATCATCGCCAACACCACCACTATCACCACCACAACCATCATCATCATCATCATCACCACCAACACCACCACAACCACAACCATCATCATCACCAACACCACCACAACCACAACCATCACCATCATCATCATCATCATCACCAACACCACCACTATCACCACCACAACCATCATCATCATCATCATCATCATCATCACCACCAACACCACCACTATCACCACCACAACCACAACCATCATCATCATCATCATCATCATTCCTCGCGCCGGTCAATAATTACTGTTGGCTAATGGCGACGCTTTGGACAGCCGCTGAGGCAGATTGGTGTTAATTATCTCCAGAGGCTTTTCCCGGTCATTAGGGGTCATTGGGGTGAAAAACCTGCCAACCCACTAATTACGAATGGTTATTATTATCATTAACTATTCTCGTGACTTATTATTATTTTATACCGCCAGGAGCTCCCCACTTCCTCCTCCTCCCCAGCCTCTGTGTTTTGTCCCCCCTTCCTTCCCCACCCTCAGAATTTTGTCGCCTCCCTCCCCCCTCCTTCCCACTTTCTGAATTTGTCCCCTTCCTCTTCCTCCCCAGCCTCTGTATTTTGTCCCCCCTTCCTTCCCCACCCTCAGAATTTTGTCGCCTCCCTCCCCCCCTCCCCCTCACTTTCTGAATTTGTCCCCTTCCTCTTCCTCCCCCACCCACTGAATTTTGTACCCCTTCCTTCCCCACCCTTTGAATTTTGTCCCCCCCCCCCCCCACACACACACTTCCTTAATTTTGTCCCCTTCCTCTTCCCCACTTTCTGAATTTTGTCCCCTTCCTCTTCCCCTCTTTCTGAATTTTGTCCCCTTCATCTTCCTCCCTCACCCTCTGAATTGTCCCCTTCCTCTCCCCACTTACTAAATTTTGTCCCCTTCCACTTTCTCCCCCGCCCACTGAATTGTCCCCTTCCTGTCCACATTTATTCAATTTTTGCTCCCCCCCATCCTGTATGCCCCTTTTTTTCTAAATCTTCACTTTTTTCTTTTTTTTTCGTTTTTAGTCTCGTATCCCCAGCGATCTCCTCCGTTCTCCTCCACTTCTTCCTCTTTCATGTTTTGTTTTTTTCAGTAATAGCAGCTAATTTTCGTGCCTCCATTTATTTATTTTTGCTGTTTTTATTTTAGTTTTTTTTCTACTGTTGTTCCTCTTCGACGTTTTTCTCTTATTTTCACGGATAAGATTCCTTCTCTCATCACTTCTAAAACTAACCCTTTTACCTCCTCTCATACTTTTTTTTTTTATATGATTTCCTTCCTTTTTTTTTTTCTCCCCATAGTTAGCCACTTCCTTTATCTCCGCTACACAAAGAAACTCCTTCCCCACTTGCTCGCATCCTTATTTGCCTCCTCTTCCTCCCTTTCCGTCCCCTACGCAACACTGAACACAATTATATTTTCAACTACCTCTGTACCCCTCCCCCCCACACCTGACCCCCCATCTCTCTCTCTCTCTCTCTCTCTCTCTCTCTCTCTCTCTCTCTCTCTCTCTCTCTCTCTCTCTCTCTCTCTCTCTCTCTCTCTCTCTCTCTCTCTCTCTCTCTCTCTCTCTCTCTCTCTCTCTCTCTCTCTCTCTCTCTCTCAGGTACTGGGGTCTTGGTTAATCATCGCTTCAGTGTTAAATTTAATTACACAGCGTCATTAGTAGATTCATTAGCGAAGAAGGCAGGGGAGGAGGAGGAAGAGGAGGAGGAGTAACTTTAAGGTTCGTGAAAAAATATCGCAAGAGTCTTTTAGCTATTACCTTCAAGAGTCCGTAATTCTTTTCCTTCCTTTGTCTCGTTCATTCTCGTTTATTTCTTTTGACGCCTTCTTTTAATTAGTTCCGTCTCTTCTTCATTTTTCTAGCAAACTTATTTTCTCCAATTTTCTGTTGCCAATATTTTTTTTTTTTTTTTTGGGGGGGGGGCGTTTGTTCTTTCGCTGTTTTCCTTCCTGCCGTCCTTTCTTCTGATCTTTGTTCGTTCGTTCGTTTGTTTGTTTGCCCATCCATCTTGCTCTCCGTGTGTTCCTTTCCTGTTTTTTTTTCTCTTCTTTACTTCCTACTTTTATTTCCTTCTCGCCGATTGTCTCTACATTTACCTGTCTCGTTTTCCTTCCTTCCTTCCTTCCTTCCTAGTTTCCTTCTTTCCCTTTTTCATCCTTTGTTTTTTCATCACTTATTTCTCCGTCTATCTTTACGTTATTCCTTCCCTTTTTCTCTCCATTATTGCTTTCTCTCTTTCATCCATCCATTCTGTGTTCGAGTCTTCCATCTTTTTTTTTTTTTCTGTTTCCTTCCTGCCTTCCTTTCCACCATTATTCTTCCCTCTTGTCGATTGCCTTTTTTATTTACCTGTCTTTCTTTTCTTCCTTTGTTGGTTCCTTCCTTCCTTCCATTCTACCATCGATTTTTTGTCTATTTTTTTTTCCTTTCCCTACTTTTTTCTCCTCTGTTATTCTTCTGTTTCTCACCGATTTCCTCTATACCTCCTTGTCTTTCTGCTCAGCGCCTTCTTTCCTTCTTTTCCTTCCCTCCTTCCTTCCTTCCTTCCTTCTTCCCTCCCTCCCTCCTCCTTTCCTTCCTTCCTTCCTTCCTTTATTCCTTCCTTCTTTGCTTCCTTTCCTTCCTTCTTGCTTCCTTCCTTGCTTCCTTTCCTTCCTTGCTTCCTTTCCTTCCTTCCTTCCTTCCTTTCTATCGTCCATTCTTTGTTCAATCGTGTCTTCATTTTTCTTGTCTCCTTCCATTCCAGTATTATTCTTTGCTTTATTGCCGATTGTTTCTCTACATATCTGTTCTGCATCTTTCCTAACATCCTTCCTTCCTTCCTTCCTTACTTCCTTTTTATCATCCATTCTTTGTTTGCTCGTGTCTTCCTTCCTTCCTCTCCAGCATTATTTTTCCGTTTCTTGCCGATTGCCTCTCCACCTGTCTCTATGTTGTTCCTTCCTTCCTTCCTTCCTTCCTTCCTTTTTATCATCCATTCTTTGTTGTTCGTGCCTCCATTTTTTCCTTCCTTCCTGCCTTTCTTTCCATTATTCTTCCGTTTCTTGCCGATTGCCTCTCTGCCTGTCCGTCTTTCTGCTCTGCTTCTTTGTTTCCTTCCTTCCTTCCTTCCTTCCATTCATTGTTTGTTCGTCTCTTCACATTCTCCATTCTTCCGTTTCTTCCCGATAGCCTCTCCAGCTGTCTATCTTTCTGCCTCGCGTTGTCGGTGAAGTGCAGGCATATTGTGGCGGTAATTAGGGAGCCGGAGCGTGAGTGAGCAGCCTTTTGTTCCCCTCTAGGTGTGGAGTGATCGTGACGTAGTGATGGTGCCGGAAGGGATGGTGATACAAGTGATGGTGATGGAAGGGATAGTGTTGCAAGTGATGGTAAAGTAATGGTGATGGATGGGATTATAGTACAGGGGATGGTGATGCAGGGAATAAGGTAAGAGAAGGTATAGTGAAAAAGTGGTGGTATAGTGAAGAGATGATACAGGTGGTGAAGATGATGAGGCAGTGATAGGGATGGAATGGGTGATGGTGATATATTGAAGGTATAGTGAAGAGGTGATGGAGATGATGATGTTGAAAGGAAAACGTGGAAATGGTGGTGATTAGAGAGAGAGAGAGAGAGAGAGAGAGAGAAAATCATACCGGTCCATGTGCCACTAGGCCGTAACGCACCTGCACCGCTCACCGTTACCTCCTCCTCCTCCTCCTCCTCCACATCCTCCTCCTCCTTTCCCGTTTCCCTTCCTCTCGTTCCCTTCTTCCTCCTCCTTATTTCCTCATTAACCATGCTTCGTTTTCTTTTCTTCTTCCGCCTCTTTATCTCTTCTCACCTTCTCTTCTTTCCCTCCACTCTTCCTTTTTCCTCTCCTCCTCTCTCCTTTTTCCTCTCCTGTTCTTCTACCTTTCCTCTTCCCTCCATTTCCTATCTTTTTCCTCTCTCTGCCTCGTTTTTCCTCCATATTTTCCCTTCTTTTCGCTCTCCTCTGCCTTCCGTTTCCTACCCTTTTCCTCTCCCAGTCTCCTTTTTTCCTCTCCTCCTCCTCCCTCCTTTTTCCTCCTGTTCTTCTACCTTTCCTATTCCCTCCAATTCCTATCTTTTTCCTCCCCTTCCCTCTTTTTTTCCTCTCCCTCCCTTCTTTTCTCTTTCCTCTTCCTTCCGTTTCCTACCTTTTTCCTCTCCCAGTCTTCTTTTTCCTCTCCTGTTCTTGTTCTCTTCTAGCTTCCTACTTCCCTCCGCTTCTTCTCTCCCTTTACTGTCTTCTCTCCACCCCTCTCTCTTTCCTCCCTCTCAATGCTGTTAACTTTAGCCACGGTAGCGTTTACCTTTTTCCTTCTTCCTGTTTTCCTCCACCCCTCTCCTCCTTTCCTCCCTTCCTTCCTCCCTCCATCCCTCTGTCTCTCTCTCTTCCTCCCTCCTCTGTGCTCTCCGTTATTGCTAGACTTCCTCCTTTCTTCTTTTTTTTTCTCGGTGTCTCCATATAGTTTCTCTTATTTTACCTCCTCCTCCTCCTCCTCCTCTTCCTCTTACCTGGACATTTTTTCTTTTCTTTATTTTTTTTCAGTCTTTCTCGGTCGTTCCTTTCTTCTCCGGCGTCTTTGTGTCCTGTGTGTTTTTCTTCTCTCTTATTCATTTTTATTTTCTTCACGTTCTCTCTTCATCATCCAGTTCTTTCTTTCTTTCTTCCTTTCTTTCTTTCTTCTTTCTTTCTTACGAGTGTTGAAATTTAAGAGACATTTGTTTGCCTCACCCGACAACGTATTTTCTTCCTTTCTCCTTTATGTGTGTTTCATTATTTCTTCTTCCTCCTCCGCCTCCACCTCCTCCTCCTCCTCCTCCTCCGCCTCCACCTCCTCCTCCTCCTCCTCCTCCTCCTCCTCCTCCTCCTCCGCCTCGTTGCTTCCATCATCCTTACCTCCCGTCTTGTCACCTTAATTATTTTCGTCCCACTCGTCTTTCTTCTTCTTTTTCTTCTTCTTTTTCTTCTTCTTCTTGTTTTTCTTATTGTTCTTTTTGTTCTTGCTCTTCTTTTTCTTCTTTTTGCTCTTGTTTTTCTTGTTCTTGTTCCTGTTATTGTTATTTTCTTTTTCTTCTTTCTTTTTCCCCTTCTTTCTCTTTTTTTTGCTGCATCTTTTTCATATTTTCCCCTTCTCTTTCTTCTTCCTTCCTTCCTCTTCTTGTTTTTCTTCTTTCTTCTTTCTCTTCTTCGTTTTGTCTTTTGTTATTGATTTTCTCTTGCTTTTAGATATGTTTTCACCACCATTATCATCATCACCACCCTCTCTTTACTCCCCCGCCCAGCATCATCACAACAACAACAGCAGCAGCAGCACCATAATCACCACACGCCTCTCATCACGCTAATGGTCATTAAACACCTGCCTTAATTAACGCCCTCCCCTAATTATTATAAACCCAAATTAATATCACTCGCGTTATTGTTCTCGTATCCAATCTCTATCTTTTTCCTCTTCCGTCCTTCATTTTTTCCTCGTTGACTGGGAGAGGAAAAGCAAATAGAAGAAAAAGCTAGGAATGGAGGGAAGAAGGGGATAGAAGGGAAGAAGATTGCTGATTGCTTTCTCCCCAGCAGCTTTTCTTGTTGTTGTTGTTGTTGTTGTTGTTGTTGGTAGTAGTAGTAGTAGTAGTAGTAGTAGTAGTAGTAGTAGTAGTAGAATAGGAGAGGAAAAAGCTAGGAATGGAGGGAAGGGGAGGGCTAGAAGGGAAGAAGATTACTGATGACTTTCTCCCCAGCAGCTTTTCTTGTTGTTGTTGGTAGTAGTAGTAGTAGTAGTAGTAGTAGTAGTAGTAGTAGAATAGGAGAGGAAAAAGCTAGGAATGGAGGGAAGAAGGGGATAGAAGGGAAGAAGATTACTGATTACTTTCTCCCCAGCAGCTTTTCTTGTTGTTGTTGTTGTTGTTGGTAGTAGTAGTAGTAGTAGTAGTAGTAGTAGTAGAATAGGAGAGGAAAAAGCTAGGAATGGAGGGAAAAGGAGAGCTAGAAGGGAAGAAGATTGCTGATTACTTTCTCCCCAGCAGCTTTTCTTGTTGTTGTTGTTGTTGTTGTTGTTGTTGGTAGTAGTAGTAGTAGTAGTAGTAGTAGTAGTAGTAGAATAGGAGAGGAAAAAGCTAGGAATGGAGGGAAGAGGAGAGCTAGAAGGGAAGATTACTGATTGCTTTCTCCCCAGCAGCTTTTATCTCGTGGTAGTAGAAGTAGTAGTAGTGGTAGTAGTGGTAGTAGTAGTAGTAGTAGGAGGAGGAGGAGGAGTATAGTCGTAGTAGTAGCATCGCATTTATCTAGAACAGAGCACCCCAATAATCATCATAGCATTTATCTCTTGCATTCCAGTCCCAAATTCCAACCTAATCACCGCCTGCTCGCTTTCCCCTCCCTTTCTTCCCCTCCTCCTCCTCTCCCTGCCTCCTCCCCACTCCCTCCATTACTCTCGGTTAATGTTGACTTGCCTTAGGTCGCCCCTGATGGTGATACGCCCTAATGAGCCCCCACTCTTCCTCCCTCCTTTCCTTGCTCTTCCTCCAACTCCTTTCCTTCCTCCTTTCCTCTCCCTCTTCATCTGCATTCCCGTTCCCCTGTCTCTGAATCGCATCTTCCTTTCCTTCCTTTGTCTTTCGTTTCTTCCCCTCGTCTTGCAGTTAGTCGGCTTTCTCAATCCCTTCTTCCTTTATTTTATCTTATCCTCTTTTTTTTTCTCCTGTTTCCTCCCATCCTCTCCCTGTTACTCTGCTTCCCCCTTACGCTGTCTCTCAATCCCTTCTTCGTTTCCTTGCTGTACCCCTTTCTCTGTTTTCCTCCCTTCCTTTCCTTGTTCATCTTCCCTCTCCCATTCGCTGTCTTTCAATCCCTTTTTCCTTTCCCTGCTCTTTTCTCTTTCTCTCTAATACCACCTCGTTCTCTTTTTTTTCATCCCTTCCTTTCCTTGTTCATCTTCCCTCTCCCATACGCTGTCTATCAATCCCTTTTTCTTTTCCTTGCTCCTATCTCTCTTTTTCTCTAATACCACCTCCTTCTCCCTGTTACTCTGCCTCCCCGTCCCTCATTCTCAATCCCATCTATTTCATTCTTCTTCTTCAATTCCTTATTTTCATTTCCTCTACTTGTTCTTCTGCTTCTTCCTTTCCCCGATTATACCTATTTCGTTCTTACCTGTACCATTTTCTCTTGTCTTCATCCTATTTTCATCCTGTTTTCCTCCTCTCTTCCTTCTCTCCCGCCGTTACCTCCTTGCCCACTAATGACAGCCGCAGGTAGGTGGGCGGTGGATGCTGTGTCAGAGATGAGGGAGGGAGGAAAGGAGGGAAAGGAGAGGGGAGGGGGAGGGAAAGATGGGGAAGTGAGGCTGCATCTTCTCTCTCAGACCTACTTGTGTGTGTGTGTGTGTGTGTGTGTGTGTGTGTGTGTGTGTGTGTGTGTGTAAAATTTCTTTGACTAACCGCTCGGTTTGTGTGTGTGTGTGTGTGTGTGTGTGTGTGTGTGTGTGTAAAATTTCTTTGACTAACCGCTCGGTGTGTGTGTGTGTGTGTGTGTGTGTGTGTGTGTGTGTGTGTGTGTGTGTCCAAGCGCGTCCATCATCCCTCGTTTCTGTTTGATTGGGAGAAGACGAACAAATATTTGGAGAGAGAGAGAGAGAGAGAGAGAGAGAGAGAGAGAGAGAGAGAGAGAGAGAGTACCTTTCTTGACACAGCATTCCTTTCTTCTCTCCCGCGATGACATAATTTAATCTTAATGAGAATCGTAGAATCTCGTCAAGCCTTGTGCGAGTCATTGCCCACGAGAGAGAGAGAGAGAGAGAGAGAGAGAGAGAGAGAGAGAGAGATGAGGAGGTGGAAGGGGGGGGGGGGGGTCTGTGTAGCTTTTTCTCAGGTGTGGACGGTCACCTGTAGTTCTGTGGGACGCGGAAAGGTAAGGCAAAGGCTGATGTTGCTTTCTCCCTCGGCAGGTGTGGCCTAATTCTTTCAGCGGGAGGAGGAGGAGGAGATGATGGTGGAGATGGGATGCTGCGGTACTGAGGATGCTATGATGGGGAAGAGCATTGGGGGAATGGGTTGGCTGGTGGGATGGAGGAATGCAGGACGGTGGGGAAGGGGAAAAGGAGGAGAAGGAGGAGGTCTGTAGCAATGGATTGGAAAGCGAACTAATGGATGGAGTGTTTTTTTTTTGTGTGTGTGGGGCATTTGCTTTTTGTCGTTCATCATTGTTGTTTGTTTTGGTACTAGTGGAAGGGATGCTGTTGTTGTTGTTGGTGGTGGTGGTAGTGCTTGTGTTGTTCTTGTTGGTGGGTGTGGTGGTGGTGGTGTGTGTGGGGTGTGGCTATAGCGTTAAGTGACCTGCTATATAGGGAAGGTGGGGAAAAAGATGACCCCAATACTGTACTAAAAGAAATTGATACGTGGCAGGAGAAAGGTTGAGGTAGAGGGAAGTTGAGGAGAAAGAGATAAGTGAGTAAAGATGCGCTGAAGAAAACATGTAAAAAATAAATTGAGAGAGATTGAAGGAGGGAAGGAAGAAAGGAATTTAGGTTGTGGAAAATGAAAAAAAAAAGGAATGTGATGGATGTGTGTGAGAGAGAGAGAGAGAGAGAGAGCACGTTAGTGGAGGTGATGTGGGCGATAAGGGTAATGGGGTGTGTGGTGTGTGTGGCGAGGGTGTGTTTCTCGTCACCCCTCCAGCACCCCACTCATGGCACTGATGGCCCTGGCACCTCTCACCTCGATGCCTCAGTGCCAGTTGTGGAATGTGTGGAGGTGGAGAGGCTGAGTAGGCACTGATGCGATAGAGGTAGACGAGGAAGAGGAAGAGGAAGAAAGAAAAGGAAAAGAAGTGGAGGTAGTGTATCTTCAAATTAGGAAAGGAAAGCATACGAAGAGGGAGGAGGGGTAGAGGAGATGGAAAGTGGATAGGAGAGGAGAGGAGGGGAGGTAGAAGAAGGGAAGAGGGAAGTGAAGGAAGAATGAGAGAAGAAAAATGAACACGGTTGAGGCATGGGAAGGATATGATAGAGAAATGGTAGGAGATGGGAGTGATAAAGGGAAAGATAGTGTGGGCTGTGATGGAGAGGCGGTGAAAGAGGGTGTCGGGGAGAGGCAGGGGGATGTGAATGGAGGAAGTAGATTTAGTAGAGGACGTGTATGGTTAAAGGGAGGAAGGTGCCGTGCTTGGGATGGGGTAGGAAGAGGAGGAGGGTGAATAGAGGATGTTAAAGTTTGGTAGAGTTGGCGGCTTACGCTAGCTGACGCGTGTTCCCCAGGTGGTCATCTAGGTAAAGTTTGGGGCTTACGGTAGCTGATGCGTGTTCCCCAGGTGGTCATCTAGGTAAAGTTTGGGGCTTACGGTAGCTGATGCGTGTTCCCCAGGTGGTCATCTAGGTAAAGTTTGGGGCTTACGGTAGCTGATGCGTGTTCCCTAGGTGGTCATCTAAGTAAAGTTTGGGGCTTACGGTAGCTGATGCGTGTTCCCTAGGTGGTCATCTAAGTAAAGTTTGGGGCTTACGGTAGCTGATGCGTGTTCCCTAGGTGGTCATCTAGGTAAAGTTTGGGGCTTACGGTAGCTGATGCGTGTTCCCTAGGTGGTCATCTAGGTAAAGTTTGGGGCTTACGGTAGCTGATGCGTGTTCCCCAGGTGGTCATCTAAGTAAAGTTTGGGGCTTACGGTAGCTGATGCGTGTTCCCCAGGTGGTCATCTAGGTAAAGTTTGGGGCTTACGGTAGCTGATGCGTGTTCCCCAGGTGGTCATCTAAGTAAAGTTTGGGGCTTACGCTAGCTGATGCGTGTTCCCCAGGTGGTCATCTAAGTAAAGTTTGGGGCTTACGCTAGCTGATGCGTGTTCCCCAGGTGGTCATCTAAGTAAAGTTTGGGGCTTACGCTAGCTGACGCGTGTTCCCTAGGTGGTCATCTAGGTAAAGTTGGCGGCTTACGCTAGCTGATGCGTGTTCCCCAGGTGGTCATCTAGGTAAAGTTTGGGGCTTACGCTAGCTGATGCGTGTTCCCCAGGTGGTCATCTAAGTAAAGTTTGGGGCTTACGGTAGCTGATGCGTGTTCCTTAGGTGGTCGTCTAGGTAAAGTTGAAGGCTTACGGTAGCTGATGCGTGTTCCCTCGGTGCTCATCTCCGTCCCTTTGGTCCATGAGCTTGTGGTCGGTAAGAGAAACATCACCCCGAGACACAGGGTAAGCGTAACATCCGGGGACCACAATTAACTTCCGCAGGTTTCCTTAGACATCCATTTATGCACGAAGAAAAAAAGTGAGGATGAAAAACTTGAGTGTTCTGAGCGCTGACTGGCGAGCCGGAATCGAACCCAGGCCGGGAATTCGTTGCCATGCGTGCTAGCCACTACACCACGGAAATACTTAGAGCGCGTAGGGTATGAAAAATGACGGGAGGATTGTAGGTCAGAAAAAGTGGATGGTGAATTGTTGGTGATTGGAGGAGGAGGAGGAGGATGTGTGTGTGTGTGTGTGTGTGTGTGTGTGTGTGTGTGTGTGTGTGTGTGTGTGTGTGTGTGTGTGTGTCATTTGAATACTTGGGGTACACGTCCGATTAATATTTGTGTGTGTGTGTGTGTGTGTGTGTGTGTGTGTGTGTGTCAGTTGAATATTTGTGGTACACTTGCCATTAATCGTGTGAATTTGTGTGTGTGTGTGTGTGTGTGTGTGTGTGTGTGTCAGTTGAATATTTGTGGTACACTTGCCATTAATCGTGTGAATTGGCGTGTGTGTGTGTGTGTGTGTGTGTGTGTGTGTGTGTGTGTGTGTGTGTGTGTGTGTGTTATTGGGTCACGTGTCACCTCACCACAGCACCTGCTCAGTTAATGTGTGTCAGTAGGAACCTCCTCCTCCTCCTCCTCCTCCTTCTGCCAGACGAAGAGAATGTAGAGGTTAAAGGTTAAGGCCACAATCTTCCCTCATTGCTTCTTCCTCCCTCCCTCCCTCCCTCCCTCCCGTCTTCTTTCCCTTCCCTTCCCTTCCCCCTCCCCTCTCTCCCTCTCCCTCCGATGTTTCCCTTCCATTACCCTTCCTATCCACCTCTCCCTTTCCCCATCCCTCCACCCTCTTCCTCTTTCTAGTTCACCCTATTTCCTCCTCCTCCACTTCCTCCTCCTCTTCGTAGCCATTGATCATTCTTTCCTCCCCCCTTCCTCCCCTCTCCCTTCCCCTCCCTTCCGTTTTCTTGCATCACTTCCTTCATAACTTTCCTTCACGTCTTCCTTCCTCTGCTTTTACATCATGTTTCCCTCCTTCGGTTTTCCTTCCCTTCCCTTCTTTTCTTTCCCCTTCCCTTTCTCTTTTTTTCCCACGTTCCAATACCTGAACTATTCTCTTCCTCTATCTCTCTCTTCCACCGTCTTTCTGTCCGTTTTCTCTCCGCCTTCTAAATTTTCCCTTTCTCCTTCCAGTCCTTCCTCCATTTCTTGATATTTATTTTCTCATCTTTATCTTTTCTCTTTTCACTCCCTTCACTCACACCCTTTTTGATTATTATTATTCTCCGTATTTTCCACGGCTTCTAGTTTTCCCTTTCTCCTCCCTGCGCCGCTTCCCTTCCTTAATATTTGTTTTCTCCTCTTCCTCTTATTCTATTTTCTCTCCCCTTTCACTCACGCCCTCTTTCATTATCCTTTTATTTACCATTGTTTCTTCACCTTAGGCCTATTCGTATTCCCCTTGCCCTTTTCTCTTGTTTCACGCCTTCCCTTTTCTTTTTCTCCCTATTTCTTACGCCTTTCCTTTTCTTTTTGATTTTTCCTTAATCCTTCCCTTTTCTCCTTTCTTCCTATTCCTTGCTCCTTCCCTTTTCTCCTTTCTCCCTATTCCTTACTACTTCCTTTTTATCCTTTCTCCCTTTTTCTTACTCCTTCCCTTTTCTCCTTTGTCCCTATTCTTTACTCCTTCCCTTTTGTCCTTTCTTCCTATTTCTTACTCCTTCCCTTTTCTTCTTTTTCCTTATTCCTTACTCCTTCCCTTTTGTCCTTTCTCCCTATTTCTTACTCCTTCCCTTTTCTTCTTTTTCCTTATTCCTTACTCCTTCCCTTTTGTCCTTTCTCCCTATTTCTTACTCCTTGAAATACCAACACTTCTTGCATCACTCCTCCTCCTTCTGCCTCCTAGTCTGTTTCACTCTCCCCACTCATCTATATTCTCCTCCTCCTCCTCCACTTCCACCTCTTCCTCCTCCTCCTCCACCAGTGTATTCAATTTCTTGGTAATTCACACTGGCAGGCTAATGTAGGCCGCGCGGTAGATGGAACGATAGATAGATACCTAATAGCAGGGAATGAGACAGGTAGATGGCGGCGAGATAGATACCTTAATGACAGGTGTGCGCGGGAACCAGGTGAGGGAGGAGGAGAGGAAAGGAGGTGGGAGGAAGAAAGCTGGGGAGAAATTAGGGTTTGAAAGGAGGGAGGGAAGTATGGAGGAAAGGAGACGCTGGACGAGAGGTAGTGGAGGTAAGGAGAGGGAGGAAAGTGCATGAAGGATTAAAGGAAAGGGAGAGGGAAAAAGGTATAGGATGGGAAGTAAGGAAGGAGGTAAGGAGAGGGAGGAAAGTGCATAAAGGATTAAAGGAAAGGGAGAGGGAGAAAGGTATAGGATGGGAAGTAAGGAAGGAGGTAAGGAGAGGGAGGAAAGTGCATGAAGGATTAAAGGAAAGGGAGAGGGAGAAAGGTATAGGATGGGAAGTAAGGAAGGAGGTAAGGAGAGGGAGGAAAGTGCATGAAGGATTAAAGGAAAGGGAAAAGGAAAAAGGTATAGGATGGGAAGTAAGGAGAGGGAGAGAAAATATATAAAGAATTGAAGGAAATATGAAAAAAAGAAAGTATAGGAGGGGAGATAATGGTGAAGGTAAGAAACTGAAGGGGAAAAAATGGGTTTAAAGGGAGGAAAGCATAGAAAAAAGAAGGGGTATAGGACGGGAGATAAGGGTATGGAGAGAAGGAGAAAAGTTTAAGGATTTAGGAATGAGGGAAAACATGAAGAAGAAAGGCGTAGGATGGGATGTAAAAAAACAAGATAAGGAGAGAGAGAGAGAGAGAGGGTATAAAGACTGAGGGATTAAGGTAAGGGATGGAAGGCTTTAATAATATGGAGGAGGAAACGAAGGAGGGAAGAGGGAAGCGTAGAGAAGAATTGTTTGTCAGTTCAGAGGAAAAGAAAGAGATGTTTTCAAGCTGGGATACGAAAGTTTACCTTGATGAAAGATAAATTGGATGATTAAATAATAGATGAATATATGAGAGAGAGAGAGAGAGCAATATGCATACACTTTGGATAACTGCCATACTTAGCCTTACTGAGTATCCCCCCTCCTCCTCCTCCTCTTTCTCCTCCTCCTCCTCCTCTTTCTCCTCCTCCTCCTCCTCTTCTTCCTCCTCCTTCTTCCCCCCCTTCGCCGCCGCCTCCTGCGCAGCACCACACCTTTAGGTCGTGAGAAATTCCCTCGTACAATTATTTCCTGTGTGCAAAGTAATAATACACGGAGCAGGAGGAGGAGGAGGAGGAGGAGGAGGAGGAGGAGAAAGTAGGAATGGTATGAAATAATTTAGTTTCGCAAGTGAATAAATTTCCAACATTTGTATTATGCATAATATCGCATTGTTTTGTGTTCTGAGTGTGTTTTTGTGCGTGCGTGTGTTTTAATGTGTGTGTGTGTGTGTGTGTGTGTGTGTGTAAGTAATTCACCACGGCCTGATCACGAGTTGGACTCACTTTCGCCAGCAAATACCCTCCCTACATGAGGAAGTGCATGCTCATTATCGTCGATATCTGGGTACTGCCAGGACCTCACACACCAGACACCCCATCCCCCTTGCTCAAAGGGGGACAGTAACCACTCCTAGTCAACGGAAAGAATCCGGCCTGAGCGGGGCTCGAACTGCCGCCTGTTTGGCCGTGAAGCCTTGCAGTGCGGCGCTCTAGCCGATTGAGTTACCGGAGCGATGTGTGTGTGTGTGTGTGTGTGTGTGTGTGAGAGAGAGAGAGAGAGAGTTTTGATAGTAATTTCGTAATGTGAGAAATTTTTACATTATTTTTAAAAGCGTGACATTTGAGGGTGGGAGAGAAGGGAGGAGGGAAGAAAGGGGGGGAGGGAGGGGAAATGAGAGGAAGGGAGGGAAAAGTTATATGGACGTGGTAATATATTTCAGATTATTCCTTTCCCTCCTCTCTCCTCCTCCTCCTCCCCCCCATTCCTCCTCCTCCTCCGTCTATGACGTAGCAGTTCTGTCGCCCTAACACATTATTGCCTTCCTCCTCCCTTTCGCTCTTTCCTTTCTTGACTTTCTCTTCTTTCCCTTTTCTCTCACCCGCTGCACTTGCTTTTCTCAGGCTCTCAACTCTACTTCATCATCATCATCATCATCATCTACTTTTTTTCTACTTTTTGTGCTTCTTTTTCTTCTTCTTCTTCTTCTTCTTTCAATTCTTCTTCTTCTTCTTCTTCTTCTTCTTCTTCTTCTTCTTCTTCTTCTTCTTTCAATTCTTCTTCTTCTTCTTCTTCTTCTTCTCAATTCATATATCCAGCCCCTACCTTTCATTCTGTCTTTCCTTTTCTTTCCTCCTTCCCTCTGCTCTGCTTCTTCACTCTCCCCCCCTCTCCCTCCTCCACACCCTCCCTCTCTCCCTCCTCCACACCCTCCCTCTCTCCCTCCTCCCCACCTTCCCTTCCTCCCTTTAACATTGCAACACGCCGGTAAGAACAATAAAGAAGTGAAGTTACATTACCGGACGTAAATATTTTTCGTTGTGTTGCCTGTTTCCGCTTGCCTGCCAACCTACCTACCTACCCACCTATCCACTTACCTATCTACCTACCTACCTGGCCGCTTGTTTATATTACTACTTACTCAGTGCTCTTTTCCTGTAGTTCTGTATTTTTATTCTTTTTTATTTGTTTTTCTTCCTGCTTACTTATCTACCTACTTGCCTGCCCGCCCGCTCACCTGTCTTCCCACCTGCCAACCTTCCTCTCTGCTCCCTTTCCTGCCTGCTTGCCGGTCACTCCTTGCTACAGTTTCTCCTAACCTTATTCTGTATTTTCTTTTAACTTTTGCTTATATTTACCTTTTATTTTTTTATGCATTTTTATCTCAGTCTCATCTGCCTACCCCCTTTTTTTCTCAGATTTTTGTTTCCCTTCTTATTCTTTTCTTTTCTTTTTTCTTTTTCTATTTTGTTTTATGTATCTGCATCTTCCTATCCATCATTCATTATTCCATCCATGATTTCTGTTGCCTTCTGTCTGTGTATTTGTTTTTGTCTCTTTAATCTTTTATTTTTCGTATCCAGTTTTATTTATTTTCGACTTTTCTTTTTCACTTTGCTTAATTTTTTCCCCTGCAATTCAATTTTCTCAGTTTTTCCTTCTTTCAAAACTCAGAACATATTTTTTGCTTGCCTCTGCTCATTTTTTTCTTCACATTTCCAATCATGCGATTTTTCTGGTGTTCGTGTCTACATCTATATTTATTTAATTTTGTTTGTTTTATTTCACGCCCGAAAAAATAGAGAGGTGTGGAGAGAATGAATGTTCGTATTGTTATTGTATTTCTTTGTGTGTGTGTGTGTGTGTGTGTGTGTGTGTGTGTGTGTGTGTGTGTGTGTGTGTGTGTGTGTGTGTGTGTGTGCGGTTCCATGTTTTTTTATAAGAAACTATTTTCGAATTTTGTCGTTTTTAATCCATCTTACTGTTACATATTTTTCCTTTGTGTTCTTTTATATTTCTTTTGCGGTATTTTCTTCTTTTTTATATATCTTTCGTTCATTTTTCTATATTTTTTTCTACAGTAAAGGAGCTTGATTCAATGGGGTGATGGTATTCTCTTGTTATTATTGTTTTCTATGTTTTACTTCTATTTTAGGATGGCTTTGTTATAATTTTATCTTTCTTTATTTCCTTCCTCTTATCATAGGGAGGCTCTCATTTCCTTATTTTCCATGTTTTCTTCCTAATAGTGGGGTGGTTTTGACACTTCTTTTTTTCTTGTTTTATGCCCATTATTTAGGCTACGTTTCTCACATGTTATTTTCGCTTCCATATTCTCTTGTCCTTCCTTTTATTGCCCTGGAATCACTGCCGTCATTGCCTCCCTATTGTCCCTTTCCTTACTGTCATTTTGTTATTTTATTGTTTTAGTGTTTTGTCCTGACTGTTAAACACACACACACACACACACACACACACACACACACACACACACACACACACACACACACACACGTACGTTGTCCCTGATGTATTTTTCGTCGTTTATTTGCGCACAATTTTTCGTTTTCTACTTTTTTGGTGAGGGTTCTTGAAATCAGCCGTTTTTTGTACGTAGAGTTTCACCAATGTCTCAAAACTCTAGAAATTACTTGGTCGTAGAGTCAATACTTTCCGCGTGTGTGTTTGTGTGTGTGTGTGTGTGTGTGTGTGTGTGTCATAATGGGGTGCTAAATATCAGAGAATGGTGTGGGTGTAGTGGTGGTGATGGGGAGGGAAGGGACGTTTAAAAGGCTATTAATATTATCTGTCGCCATTATTATTATTATTATTATTATTATTATTATTATTATTATTATTATTATTATTATTATTATTATTGTTGTTGTTGTTGTTGTTGTTGTTGTTGTTGTTGTTTTCCTATTGCTGCCTCGCCTCTGCCTTTGCCTAAGTGGGCGTGACAATATTTGCACGTGTAGGAGGAGGAGGAAGAGGAAGAGGAGGATAAAGTGCCATGTGGAGGGTGTGATAGAGGAGTGCCATCCAAACTTGACTCCTCCTCCTTTCTCCTCCTCCTCCTCCTTGTCCTCGTCTTCGTCCTCGTCCTCGTCCTCCTCCTCCTTGTCCTCTCGTGTCTGCGGCTCATCGTGTTTGTTTTGGTGCTATTCCTGTCTCCTCTCTCCCTCCTTCCCTTCTTCATTCCTCCCTCGTTTCCTTTCTAATAAATTTTATCTACCACCCCTCCCTTCTTCCTCCCTTCTCTTCCTTCTCTTCTTGAATTTCCTCTTTATTTTTCCTTCTTTTCCCGTCTTTGTTTTCTTCTTCTGACTTTTCCTGATTTTTTCTCCCTGTTATTTTTTCTGATCTTACTTCTTTTCGCTTCCTTTATCTTAATTTTTCCTTCTTTTCCCTTCTCTCCTTGATTTTCCTTCTTTTTCCTACTTTGCTCTTTATTTTTCCTTCTTTTATCGTCTGGCTTTCCTTCTTTTGACTTTTCCTTAATTTCTCTCCTTTGTTCCTGATCTTCCTACTTTTCCATTCCTTGTTCTTAATTTTTCCTTCTTTTCCCGTCTTTCTTCTTGATTTTCCTTTTTTCCTACTTTGCTCTATTTTTCCTTCTTTTCTTTTTATTTTTCGTTTTTCGTTTGTTTGCTATTGATTTTCCTTCTTTTCCCTTTTTGTTTGCTCGATTTTTCCTTCTTTTCCCCTTTTGTTTGCCCTCTTTACGTCCTTCCCTCCTTCCTTCCCTCGTCGTGCAGGATAGTTACGAGGGGAGGAGGGAGTGGGGGAGGTGGTAAGAGGGTCGTTACAGTGATGACATGTGGGTGGTGACTCACGCTCTCCCTCCCTCCCTCCCTCCCTCTCTCCTTCCATCACGTCCCCTTCGCTCCTCCTTCCTTCCTTCCTCGTTCCTCCCATCTTTCATCCCAGCTTCCCACTCAGATTCCTTGCTTCTTTCTCTTCTTATTGTATGCCCCTTTCTCCTTCTCCTTTTCGTCTCCATTTCTCCACTTCTTCCTTCCTTTCTTTCTTCCACCTGTCTTTCATTCCAGCTTCCCACTCTGCCTCTTTACCTCGTTCTCCTCTTTTATTTCTCCCCTTTCTCTCTTTTCTATTTCCTTCCCCTTTCTCCTCACTTCTTCCCTCCTCCCTTCAATCATGGCTCCCTACTTTCTTCCTCCTATTTTTCATCCCTGCTTCCTACTCTCTCTCTCTCTCTCTCTCTCTCTCTCTCTCTCTCTCTCTCTCTCTCTCTCTCTCTCTCTCTCATCCTTGCGTGCCACTGCCTTCTTGCCTCTCTCGTCTCCTGCCACGCCCCTCCATCTCGTTTTCTCTCCCATCTCTCCTCCTTCCTCCGTGCCTCCCTCCTTCCTTCATTTCGTCCTTCCTCCATGCTCGCCTCTCTGCCTCCTTGCCTTCTTTCTCTCCCCTGTCTCCTCGCCTTTTTCTTCCTCCTCCCTGTCTCTCCTCACTTCCTAATTTTCTTCCTCCCACCATCATATTCTCTCATTTCTTAGTATTTCTTTTCCTCTATTTTATCCCTTCCTTCTTTCACATTCCCAGCTGTCCTTACTTCCGCATTTCCTTGTTCTTATACTACCATCACTCCCTCTCATTCCTCAACCCTTATCGCTGTTTTTCCTATTTTCATTCTTTCCTTCCCTTCTTCCTCCTTCCTGTTTGTCCTCACTTCCTCTTTTCCTTCCTTCCATCACATCCCCTTATTCCTTAGTTCTTCCCTCATTTTTCCTCCTATCCCTGCCTTTCATTCTTCCTCATTTCCTTATTCCTACGATCTTAGCCTTTCATTCTTTAGTCCTTTCCTCTGTCTTCTTCATTCTATTCCCTTAAAGTTTTCCTCCTTTCCTTTTCTCTCCATCATGCCGGTTTTCCCTCTCCTCATCATGCCCTCCAGACTTTTCTCTCCTTCACATCCTCCTTTCCTTCTTATGATGTATTCTTAGCTCCTCCTCGGCCTTGCTTTGCTTCTTCATTCATTCATACTCAGTTATTCTCACATTCTCCTACGCTCTCTCCCTCCTCACGTCCTCCCTCTCTCCCTTCTCCCTCCTTCATTCATACATACCCAGCTACCGCCATCCTACTCAGCTGTTCACACATGCTTTCACACCCTCCCACATTCCCTCCCTCCTCTTACTCAACCATTTGCTCTCACCCCACACTCACTCACTCAAACTTGCTCTTCAGATCTGTATTTGTTTCTCTTTGTAAAATGACCCTCTTACACTTTTTACGCTTCCATTTCTCTCCATTTCCTTGTCCTTTCCTTTCCTTCCTTTCCCTTCCCTTCTGCACTCCATTCTTCGCTTCCATTTCTCTACCTTTCCATATCCTTCCCTTCCCTTCTGCACTCCATTCTTCGCTTCCATTTCTCTACCTTTCCATATCCTTCCCTTCCCTTCCCTTCTCTTCTCTTCCCTTCCCTTCCCTTCTGCACTCCATTCTTCGCTTCCATCTCTCTACCTTTCCATATCTTTCCCTTCCCTTCCCTTCCCTTCTGCACTCCATTCTCTGTATCTCGAATTTTCTGCCTACTCATCAGAACTTTTATTTGATTTTCTTCTTCATACACCTTTTCCTTACTTTTCCATCTGTCACTTTCCATATCCTTTCCTTTCCTTCCCTTCTACACTGTTTCCCATACTTTTCCATCTCTCACTTTCCATATCCTTTCCTTTCCTTCCCTTCTGCACTGTTTCTCATACCTTTCCATCTCTCCCATTCCATATCCTTTTCTATCCTTTCCTTCCCTTCCCTTCCCTTCTACACTCCATTCTCTTAAATTCTAACTTGTGGGAGCTCGAGTCAAGAGTATAAGGAGCAGACCTATCCTATCCTTTCCTTCCCTTCCCTTCTGCACTCCATTCTCTTTATTTCGAAATTTTCTGCGTACTCCTCAGAACTTTATTTGGTTTTCTTCTTCATGCACTTTTTCTTTTCTTTTGCATCTCTCACTTTCCATATCCTTTCCTTTCCTTTCCTTCCCTTCTACACTGTTTCTCATACCTTTCCATCTCTCCCATTCCATATCCTTTTCTATCCTTTCCTTCCCTTCCCTTCCCTTCTACACTCCATTCTCTCAAATTCTAACTTGTGGGAGCTCGAGTCAAGAGTATAAGGAGCAGACTTACTGATGTTGTGGCGAGTAGTTTAGACGTCCGTAAATAGACTGATTGATAGTATGTGTGGCCTCTGAACTTCCTGGCTGGGTGGGTGGGTGACTGACATGAAGGGTGATAAACTGATTGCCGCTGTGTCTCTAAGGAAACGAGGGTCATAAATTTTGTGGTCGGCTGTAAAGTGTGTGTGTGTGTGTGTAATGGGACCGTCTATAAAGCTTGACTTCATATTTTATTCTCAAAGTAAAGAAAAGTGTAGTAGTAGCAGTAGTAGTAGTAGTAGTAGTAGTAGTAGTAGTAATATAACAAAAACAATAAAGTGAGCAATAATACCCCATTGTGATGATAGGAGGAGTAGGAGGAAGAAGAAGAAGAGGAGGAGGAGGAGGAGGAGGAGAGAGAGAGAGAGAGAGAGAGAGAGAGAGAGAGAGAGAGAGAGAGTAACCTATTGTATAAACCACGTAAAAGAAAGAAGGACGAAGAAGAAAAAAGAAAAGAAGGGAGGAAAAGGAGACGAAGAGGGAGGAATGCACGGAAGGAAGGGAGGGAAGAAGAGGAAGTAGGCTGGGAGAGGAATGCATGCTAATAATAGAGGGAGGAAGAGGAATGCGTGGAGGAAAGTGAGGAAGGAGGGAGGGACGGGGCATGTGTGTGTGTGTGTGTGTGTGTGTGTGTGTGTGTTATCTGCTACACATGTGACCTTGAGCTGAAATTCCCACGACTCTTGGCAATCAGTCTGAGCGATGGAAAAAGGGAGAGGACAGAGTAAAGAGAGGGAGGGAAGGGAGAGAGGGAGAGTAATGTGGGAAGCAAGGGAGAGGGAAGAGCGAATGAAACAAGATGGAGGAGAAGGTAAAGAAATGGATGTTGAAGAAGGAAAGGAAAATGAAGAGAAAAGGGAAAAGGAGATGAAGAAGGACTAAGAGGAGAAAAGGAAATAAAAAGAGGACTGAGAAACGAAGGAAAAGGGAAAGGTAGGTGAGAGATAAATGGGAAAATAAGACTAACGAAGGAAAGTGTAAAGGCAATCAGAGAGAGAGAGAGAGAGAGAGAGAGAGAGAGAGAGAGAGAGTGTTCGGTAAATGGTGGTAATCGAGTCGTAAATTATCTTCGAATAGACGATAACGTTAGTGATTGTTACGCTTAGCAAACAGAGACCCCGCGCGTGATAGCTTATCGGCAGACGAGGCTGAAGGGGGGAGGGAAGCTTATGGGGGTGCCACTAGGGGAGCGAGGGAGGGGGAGCCGTGATTGAGAATAAGAGGTGGTGTGATGGAGAGTTTGGGGAGTAAGGGAATGTAGATGGAGGCAGGGAGGAGGCTTAGGAGGGGTGAATATATTGTGTGCTTGGAGGATAAGTTAACTATGATGTGGAGGAAGAGATATGTGGTGGAGGGCGATGGAATGGAAGAGTCAGAATGGTGGAGGGGATTGTGATGGAGAGTTAGGGAGAGTGTGGATGGAGGCAGTAGGAGGCTTAGGAGGGCTTGGAAGGATAAGGTAGCCATGATGTAGAGCAGGATTTGTGGTGGAGGGCTATGGAGTGGAAGCAGAGGTGCCAGACGGTCCTGCTCACTTTCCTCTGTTTACCGATTTCCGAGCCAAAAATTGTCACCTGCACACCAATAACGAGATTCATTTATAGTTATCGTTACAATAGTTAATTCCTGATGTCTTTTGGCAGTAGCTAAGTCTCAAAATCCGGTAAATATGATGTTGAGTAAGGCAGTATGGCACCGATGAGTGGAAGGCTGGAGTTCAGTGTAGGAGTCATGAGAATGGAGTGAGTTACGACGTCAGACCAGCAGCACTCATGTTCTCTTATGGACCGAGCTCACACACATTTGGTAAGGCTTTCGTTGAGGTTGCAGGTATTGTCACTGGTAGTTTTTATTGTTTTGGTAGTTTTTACTGATAGTTTGACAAGGCTTCTCAACCATGCATGCGGAAAACACTCATGAGAACCCGTGTCATATTTGTGGCCTATGGAAATATGTGGAAGAGGAGGGGAAAGTATGCAGCTGGGGTTGTGTGTGAGGGGTCAGGGGGGCAAGTGAACGAGAGGCTGTGAGAAGGGTGAGTGGGTAAAGGGGTATCGGGACTGGGGTGGTGTGGGAGGTAACGTGTTTTTTGCGCTATTAGGACTGGGGTGGTGTGAGACTCTGGTCGTATTACAAGACATTTCGCTGCCAAAGAACACGTATTTGACAAGGCTTTCGTAGGAGTTGTAGGCATTTCCAGGAGTAGTTTTATGACCCTGGTGGTAGTGTGACCCTTCTTCTGTACCGTGAACCTCAAGAAACACCTATTAGAACCCGACTGACCCCCTCTTTGACCTTTAGAAATAGCTGGTGTGAGAAGCGAAAGTGTCTTATAATACCTACCAGAAAGGGAAAGCAGGGGGCAGGGGAGCTATGGGGCTGTGGGGGGGGGGCGGGGGGGGCCTAGCCTTGGGATGTGAAGTGTGTGTAAACAATGCGTGAGTGGGACGTCCGGACAATGTGAAAGGTTGAGTCTATTGATGGTTTTGTTTTTCGTGTTTTATTCGAGGAAATGTTTTGGGCACGTATAAATTAATTGTCGCTATTGACTGGAGTTTTAACATGATTGGAAAAGAGTGAGTGTTTTTATTTCGTGTATATTTTTCTCTTTCTTTATTTATTTATTTATCTATTTATTTACGGTTACCTTCGTTAGTGTGTTTTATTGATTTTCTTTCATAATATCTCCGACAAAAAAAAAATAGAGACACATGACGGACTATAATACACAATAGTATGTAAATAGTTTAGTCAATAAATAAACGCTAACTTAACACTACTGATACAAGAGATAAGTGAATACCAAAATAAGGTAAACGCCAACTTGACCTTTTTAGTTGTGTCGAAAGCTTCAGAATGAGTCAATAAAATCGATAATGTTACCTCCACTTAAGTTTGAATTACGCACTTAGGCATTAAGTTCCTGGAAACAAATTTATGCCGAAACGGTGGATAGAATAGTAAAAATAAAAAATAAAAATAAATAAATAAGTGAAAAATAATACAATCCTACGTGGTGATATTTCGCTTTTTTAACACATCTCACAAAGCAAGGTATCGATCGGTGTGTTCTCGGTGACGCCGGTGAGGTAAGTCATTGTTATTTCATGGTCTGATGTGACGTTTTCTTCGAGGGAGTGTGTGTGTGTGTGTGTGTGTGTGTGTGTGTGTGTGTGTGTGTGTGTGTGTGTGTGTGTGTGTGTGTGTGTTATGATGTAGGAAAGGTTTGTACGTGTTCTTATGGGGAACAAAACTTATCAATATTGACTGAGGGACTTCGTGGTGGCGATGGTGGGACGACGGTGATGGTGATGATGGTGATGATGGTAATGATGGTGGTGGTGACGGTGGTAAGAAATAAGGAAACAGAGCCATCCACCTCCCTTTACCTCTCTTCCTCTCTTCTTTCCTCTCTCTGCTCCACCTTGCACCACCACCACAACCAATAACACCAACAGCCCGTTCCTCTCTCTCACCTTACATTTGTCTCTCCGCACAGTGCCTCCCCTCTCTTCCCTTCCCCCCTTCCCACTCTCCCTCCCTCCCTCTTGACAACAACTATTTTTTCCCACTCTGTCTCGACTAGCAACAGCGACTTCCCATCTCCTTCCTCCTTTCCCTTCGTTTTCTCTCCACTATAGTCACTACCTTTCCTTCCTCCCTCCATACCCCTTTCCTTTCCACCGTCTTTTCTCCACTAGCAACAATAACCTCCCTCCAACCCCCCATTCCTTCCCTCCTTTCTTCACTTCCTTCTTTCCAGGCCCTCCACTAACATCAACAATACCTTCGTTTCACTTTTAAGAACAGTGGCTGCCTTCCCCTCCTTCTCTCCCTCCCTCTCTCTCTCTCCCTCCTTCTTCCCTCCCTCACCATCCTTTCCAACGAACAACCACAGAGAGAATGCCTCCCAAAACTCCTTCCACCATTAACACCGTCTTCTTTCCTCCCAGTTTTCCTCCCTCCCTCTTTCCCTGACCCCTTTCTCCTTCCCTCTCCCCGTCACTAAGCAGCCTCTTCCCCTTCCTCCTGCCGGCGACAAACTTTGATGGCCGGGAAATAAAAGGGGCGGGAGGGAGAGAAAAGCCGGGCAGATAACAGACGGCCTTCAGGGTTTGTGGGAAGGTTATCTCTCAGGGAACAGGGGAGGGGAGAGGGAAACAGACGGAGGAAGGGAGGGGAAAGATGAGGGCTCGCTCAGCACCTTTAGAAAATCTCGTCCCTTGACCGCGGAAGGTTGGCGCCGCTCCTTCCCTCCGCTCCTGCATCCTCCTGCCCCTTATCCCTCTATCCGTGCAAGGTGAATTGTCTCGCCCCTACCTCCCCCTCCTCCCCCCTCCCCGCCACCCCGTCTGGCCGCCCGCTTGATCCCCCTCGGCCAGCATCACATCCTTGTTGCTCAGGCATCATCGTCATCAACTTCGTTCTTATTATACGTGGACACGTGTGTATGACCTTTGCTACTTTTTCTGCCTCAGTTTCGTGTGTGTGTGTGTGTGTGTGTGTGTGTGTGTGTGTGTGTGTGTGTGTGGTGTCGGGGGTGAGTGACTGCTGTGGCTCTGGTCACCATGGTGATGGCATTCCGACTCGTTCTCTCCTGAGCGCCGTGCTACAGTGCCGGTGCTCTAGGGGTGCCGACCCCCGCGTCATTCCGCCTCCAGGGGCCGAGCCGCCCTGGATGCACCGTTTGGTTTCTTTGGACGCTCACCGTCTCGTGGTCCCGGTAACAACGTTTATTTCCGCCTTCCAGGTTCAGATTGTGTAACAGACTATGTGATAATACCCTTGACTCCCTGTGGACACTTGAGTCTAGTGAGTGTGTGAAAGAATGAGTGCCATGCCGCGCCCTGCCCCCCGCCAGGCCCCGCGGTGAGTCAGGCGCGCTCCCCCACGCGTTGTGGAAGCAGGTTAAGCCTCCCCCCGGGTCATGTCGCGGTCGGCGTCGGTTTCGGTGCCGCGGCGCGAGCTGTATGTGGTGCCCGAGCGGCGTGCCTCTCTGGAGCTGGAGGACGCGCCGCGCCTCCTCCACGACCAGCCGCGGGAGTACGAGTCGTGGCCCTGCGACTCTTTCTTCCTGCTACCGGACGCAGTGCTGGCCATGGACGCCGGCGCCTTCCGTGCCGACCTCATGTCCCTCGACCCTGCCCTCTCGGCCTCCCTGCCTGACTGGGACCTTCCGGGCCTGACGGGGCGTGCCGCCTCACCCTCACAGGACCCGCCCTACAGGACCCGTGGCCCAGGAGGTCACGGCGGTCCCTTTACCCACAAGGCGGACCGCCGCTCCCTCACCCTACTTGACCACCACGAGGGCCTCACCGTGCACTCCGCCGGCCAGGGCACCGTGCTTATAGGTAAGTGTTTGCCCACCGCGGGGTGTGGGGAGTTACCTTCTCTCCTCCCCTTCCCTCTCCCCGCTCCGGCCCTGCAGAAACATTCCCGTAATTAGAATCACCACCGCCGAGGGTTACGAGGTGGCCGCCGCTGCTCCAGGTAATGGCGGCCCCAAGGCTGTGGCCGCACCGCTCGGGAGGCCAAGGGAACGGCGGAGAAAAAATGAGTCCGCTGAGGAAATCAGTGTGAGGAGAGAGAGAGAGAGAGAGAGAGAGAGAGAGAGAGAGAGAGAGAGAGAGATGCTTATTGTGGCAGTTTTAAGTATTTCAGTATGCAAGGAGTGCCAGGGCGTAGCTTCCGGCTCCCTCCATCCATCCCCCCAACCGTCCCCTTCCCCCTTATCTCCACTTTGCTCATCATGCTGGGTAGGCGTGGCTGTCGTCTTCCCTCCATACCCCCCTTGCATGACAGGTGGGGATGGGGGGATGGGCTGGGGGACTGGGCGTGCGGAGATAAGGTCCGGGTCGTGGCTGGCAGAGTGGTGATGATGGTGATGACGGGGTGGAGGACGGAAGGGAAAATAATGATGATGAGAAGAAGGAAAGAGGCAGAGGACGAAAATGTGGCGGTGGTGGTGGTGGTGGTGTGAAAGTGTGATGATAATAATGGTGGTGTTTGAGGTGATGGTGGTGATTATGATGATGGAGGGGGATGCTGGGATGTGGTTTCAAAAGAATTACTTATATGTAGAAGTTGTAGTGGCACTGGTGAACGTAATATTTATAGTGGTAGTAGTAGTAGTGGTTGTGGTGGTTGAGGTAAAGTTTGTTGGTGTACATAGTGTGGTGGTGAGGTGTTGAGAGTGGAGATGATAGGAGTGGTATTGTAATAGATATAGTGGTATTAGTAGTAGTAGTGGTGGTGGTGGTGGTGAAGGTAAAATGTATGGTGGTGAGTTGTTGAGAGTGGAGATGATAGGAGTGGTATTGTAATAGTTATAGTGGTAGTAGCAGTAATGGTGGTGGTGGTGGTGGTAAAATTGTGTGGTGGTGAGGTGTTTAGAGATGACAGGACTGGGTTATTAGTTGAGTGAAATTAGAAGTTTTTTTCTTTAACAGCAAGCGAGACAGTTCAAGGGCATAAAAAAGAAAACAATAATGACAAAAAAAGCCCGCTACTTACTGCTCCAAAAAAAAAAAGTGCAGAGGAGTGGCCTAAAGAGGTGTGTGTGTGT
>NC_066509.1:10157929-10162929 GCF_024679095.1 Eriocheir sinensis | reverse complement strand
AAAGAAGAAGAAGAAGAAGTTGTGGATGAGAAGTGGAATTACATAGATTTAAGTAGATATAGTAATGTTAAGGGATGATGAAAAGTGAGAAGAGGAATAGAATAGGAAGTAGGTGATGGTTGTCAATAGTGAGGAATAGCATTGGTGTGTTAGGTGTTAGGAAAGTAGGGAATTAGAGGAAATGGGGGATGAAGTGATTTATAGTGTGCGTGATGTAGGGCAGGGTATGAGGAAGCAGGGGTGAAGATGACAAGGGTTGCGTATTTATTGTTATTGAAAAGGTTAGGTGAGGAATAAGAGTGAAGATAAAGAAATAAAATTGTAATAGTAAAGTGTATAGAGTGATGGGAGGCAGGGGTGGGGTGATTGGCTGTAAGTGTTCTGGAAGGGTAGAGTTCTGGCGTATAGGAGTTGCTGAGAGGGGGGCTTGAGAGGGGGAGGGTAGGTGTGTGATGAGCTTTTAGGAGACAGGTAATGTGGTGAGGAGGAATATAAAGGGACACGAAGGACACCCCCACCATCATCATTAGCGCGCGCGCACACACACACACACACACACACACACACACACACACACACACACACACACATACACACACGTAATAACTAATGACTCAACACCACACCCTCGATAAGCACTGCCACACCCAAAAGTAGGCAACACACACACACACACACACACACACACACACACACACACACACACACACACACACACACACACACACACACACACACACACACAAACTAGCAACCTTGGCGTTTTAATGGGAAAATTCCCATGTGAAGTACAACCTTTCCTCCTCCTCCTCTTCCTCAGGTGAACGCTGTTTAGTTTCCCCCGAGGTGATGAGGGGCCGGAAGTTTCAGGAAGTAGGGGATGCAGGGGGAGGGGCTAAGGGTAAGAAGACAGGGGAAAGGGGGCTCTTTTTTTATGACACGGTGAGGGCTAAAGTAACTTAAGGGGCTTTCCGTTCTGTGCCCCATCTATGCGTTTTTTAATCATCATCATCTTCATGTTTTTATTTATTTATTTATTTGTTTGTTTCATTTTTCTGCTAACACTGAGCCTGTAGAACAGTGGTTCCCAACCTTTTTTCTGTCGTTTCCCCTTCAACCAGTTCCATGATCCGGATTCCCCCATTCGTGTGGACAAGGAAAAAAATAACCAAAGCACGACATTTTCTTTCTTAACACAAATAATGTAGTTTACAGATTTATTTGCTTAACACAAATCCATCAATCAATAGCCCCTCCAAGGGGGTGGCCATGACAGAAGAGTCTCCAGTTTTCCCTCTCCAAACAAACAATTCTCGCACATCTAAGTCCTCGGATTAATCTTTCACCCCACTCTTTTATGTATTCCTCAACTCTTATCTTTCGTAGCATAAGTGTTGATTTTTGTTTCTATATACTTGAAGAAAAGCCATATCCGCATCTTCAAAATCTTGTTTTCAGTCGACTAATTGCTAGTAATTTATATTTCCCTCACGTTAAATTTCCCCTGGAATCCTGAAATTTCCCCCAGTGGAAAATTTCCCCCAGGTTGGGCAATGCTGCTGTAGAACGTGAAGTCGAGAGCAAATTCCTACTTTTCTCTCTCTCCCATTGCTCTAGTGGTGGCCGTGACACGTAAGCAAGATTAAACCAATAAAGCTGGCAGGATCGCCATGAACCTTTTCTCTTACTTGCTTATCCACGGTTCCATGTTGTTCCTCCTCTTTCACTCCTCACTTTCATCATTCTTCCCTTTTCTTCCCCTCTCCTCTCCTCATTTCCCTTTTCTCCTCTCCTCTCCTCTGCCCCTTCTCCTCAGTCATCGTACTTTGTAGTGCTCTGTTATTATTATTATTATTATTATTATTATTATTATTATTATTATTATTATTATTATTATTATTATTATTATTATTATTATTATTATTATTATTATTATTATTATTATTATTATTATTATTATTATTATTGTTGTTGTTGTTGTTGTTGTTGTTGTTAGTGTGTGTGTGTGTGTGTGTGTGTGAGAGAGAGAGAGAGAGAGAGAGAGAGAGAGAGAGAGAGAGAGAGAGTCATTAGTATGCTAAACACACGTTCAGCACTGGCACTTGTTTTCACCCGGGAAAGTAATGAGGATAAAAAGTCGAAGTAAACATGAAAAAAAAAAAGGAGATCGCCGCCCAGATTTCAGCTCTCCCTTGTTACCGGTTTGAATCGTGGGTGAAAATGCTTTAGGCACCGATGCATGATTCCCGTTTTTTATCGCGTGTTCCCCATTTTCTGTTCACGTGCCAGGAGAGATTGACACACGGAATAGAACACACGAACAGCAGATAAAGAACGTGAAGGGGGGAAAAACATATGCGAGCTTGCCTGGAGTTGTGAATACTGATGATGATAATAATAATAGTTATATATGCTAGTAGTAACGATGATGATGATGATGATGATGAGGAGGAGGAGGAGGAGGAGGTGAAAAGTTTAGATTATCCCGGGCTAAGGACGGATTAGCAGGTTCATTAAGTGCGCAATTAGTTACCTTAATTGACGGCGTGTGTCTCAGGGTGGTAAAGTTGTTCAGCGGGTCCTTAATTAACGCTCCCGAGGTCATAGTATCATAAGTTTACCTCTGTGCTGGGGTTGGCGGATGTGAGGTCAAGTGGGGTGAAGGTGGTGGGGGAGGGGGGTTGGTGTTCACATATGGAGATTTAAAGGTCGTGTTCTCAGACGCTTTCGGCTCACAACAATTATTTCCAAAGTCCACAAAAGTAGGGCTTTCGGGTTCTCATGAGTGTTTTTTACGTTCATGGTGCAGAAGCCTCGTCAAACTATCACCAGGCTCGTAAAACCACCCATGGAAACACCCACAACCGCTACGGAAGCCTTATTAAATGTTTGGTTGTGTAAGCCCCGTTATGTTTGAGAAGGAAGCTCGTTTGTGATTTTTTTTTGTGTGTGTGTTATGTAAATTTAGCATCTTAGTATGGGTTGTATGCAGAGGTTTGGTAAGACATGATAAGAATTGTGGATATGGGAGATACAATGATGTTTCTATCCTTTTCAATTTTTCATCCTTCTTTTCCATTTTCCTTTCTCATTTCCTCTCTCCTCCTCCTTACCTCTCCCTTTCCTTTTATCTTGTCTCCTTCCCACTTTACTATCTGTTTTTATCCCCTCCTTTCCTGTCCTTTATTGTCTCCTTCCCTCTTTACTATCTGTTTCTCCTCCTGTCCTATTTCAAGTCCCCTTTTCTTTCCGCTCCTCTCTCCTCCTATCCCTTTCCTCAAACCCCTCTTCTCTTTTTTCTCTCCACTCATGTCCCTCCTTCTTGTTCCTTTCCTTTCCTACCCTTACCTTGAGGCGAAGTGAAGAAAGGTGTTGACGTTTACAGTAGTCGGAGAGGTGTAAGAATTGACAGGTGAAGTGACATGAGGTGAGGTGAGGTGAGCTTAAAGGTGAGATGACAGCCGTTACGATAATAGGGAAGAAGAGCCGCGGGAGCAAGGTGAAGGGACGTGAGGTGGCGACGGGCGAGGAGGTTGTGAGGTGAAACGAGGGCTAGACAGTAAAGTTCGAGGTGATTTGAGGTGATTTCTAATGTAGCGAAGCAGAATGAGGACAGGAGAGAGCAGTGAGTAAGGGAAACACTGATGAAGGGAGGTGAGTTGAGGTGAATTTACAGGCAAAGTGGTGAGCTGGAACAAAGGCAAGACAGAGATATGTGAGATGATTTGAGGTGATTTCTAAGGCGGTGAAGCAAAATGAGGACCGGTGAGAGAAAAGTGAGGCAGGGAGGCACATATGAAGCGATGTGAGATGAGGTGAATTTGCAGGTGATGTGCTGAGCTGGAGCTAAGGCAAGACAGTGACATGTGTGAGGTGATTCGAAGTGACGGGGTGGTATTTAAGGTGACGGGTAATGCAATGAAGCAGAATGAGGACATGAGGGAAAAGTGTAGGGGGGGGGGAACGGGAGGAGAGGGGAAGAAGGTAATGTAGGTTATTAGGGCCAGGTGACGTGAGGGAGGAGGTAAAGGGGCGGTCGAACAGGTACGTGACATGTAGTGGCGATGATTTAACGTGACATAATTATAATGGTGCCCTCTCGTTCCTACCCTTTCCTTTTTTCCTTTTTTCTGTTTCTCTCTGTCCTTTCCTTTTCTCGTTCCTCTTAACCATTCTATTCCCTTCCTTTTAATTCTCTCCTCTTTCTACCATCTTTTCTTTTCTTTGGCCCTTCTTTCCATTTTTTTCCCTCCTTTCTTCCCTCTTCAATCTCCTCCTCTTCCTTCCATATTTCTTTCTCTTCCCTTGATGCATCTTTCTCTTATTCTTTCTTTCTCTCCTTTCCTTCCTTCGTGTTCCCTTTAACCCTTTTCTTCCTTTGTCCGATCTTCGTTTCTCATCTCATTTTTCCATCTCTTCTCTCTTCCTTGATCCATCTTCCTCTTATTCTTTTATTCTCCTTTCCTTCTAGTTCTCTTTCCTCGTGTCTCTCTTCTTCAGTTTTCCCCTTTTCTTTCATCTTTTCCTTCTCTCTTTGCTTGGCCTGTATTCCATCTTTTATCCTCTTTTCTCTTATGTTCCTTTTATCCCTTTTCTTCCTTGTCTCTTGTTTGATTCTTCCTTCTTCTTTCTTTCCATCTTTTTTTGGCTTGTTCTCTTTTCCTCTTTTTCTTTTCTTTTCTCTTATTCTTTTTCTCTTCTTTCCTCTTTTCTTGTTCCTTTTAACTTTTCTCTCTTGTCCGATCTTCAGTTTCCCCTTTTTCCTCCATCTTACCTTCTCTCCCCCTTTACGTTCTTATGTTCTTATCTCTCTCTCTCTCTCTCTCTCTCTCTCTCTCTCTCTCTCTCTCTCTCTCTCTCTCTCTCTCTCTCTCTCTCTCTCTCTCTCTCCTCCCTTCGTTTCATCCATCATTTCCGTTCCTTTTTCTATTATCCATAACTTTCCTCTTTTACTGTTTCTTATAATATCTCTGTCCCTCGTTCACCCCTCCCTTCTGTCA
>NC_066509.1:10127929-10155429 GCF_024679095.1 Eriocheir sinensis | reverse complement strand
AATGAGGAAAAGAGTAAGGCAATAGTCTTCATCTTTTCTGTCCTGTCCTACCACACGTAGATTACTAGTAGTAGCGGTAGTAAACAGACACCCTCGCCATAGACCGATAGGTCTTCTGGTGTCTGTTCTTCCTATGTATTCCTATGTATAGATACATTCAAGAAGAGGTTAGATAAAGCCATGGATGGTGAGGTAAGGTGGGGTTGAGTGTACAGGAGCTGCCTTGTATAGGCCAACCGGCCTCTTGCAGACTCCTTACGTTCTTATGTTCTTATGTTCTTATATGTTAAGGAAGACGAAATTATTGTAGGAGGAGGAAAAGGAGAAGAAAAAAAGATAAGAAAGAGGGGACAAAGATCAGAAAGGAAAGGGTTAGAGGAATATGGAGTAATGGAGAAAAAGAGGAAGAAAGGGGAAATGTATATCAAGGAAGATAGTATGTAAAGAGGCGGAAGAGAAGATGAAAAAGAGGAGGTAGAGGAATAGGAAGACAAAGATAAGAATGGAGAGGATTAGAGGAACTTAAATTAGTGAAAAAAAAGGGAAGAAATAGAATGGCAGTGTTAAGAATAAGATGATACGAAAAAAGATAGACGAGGATAGTGGACGAATTACCAATGGAAAGAAAGGATGAGAGGATAAGCAGTAGGCAAAGATAGAGGATAACAAAGGAAGAGAAGACTGAGGAAGAGAGGAAGAGTAGATAGGCAAGGAGAGGCGGCTGATTCGGCTTCTTGTTTGTTTGTTGTTCTTTGTTGTTGTTCTTGTTGTTGTTGATTTCCTTCTCTTCAAAGTCCGTTCCTTTGGCATGTTGGCTTCATCGGCTTTTAATCCCTCTTGGCCCTAGTCTCTCTCTCTCTCTCTCTCTCTCTCTCTCTCTCTCTCTCTCTCTCTCTCTCTCTCTCTCTCTCCATCCCCCTTTTTTTTGTCCCTTTATGTTCCAGGATTATCTTTTCCGTGTCCCTCGTTCTTGTTTGACTCTGTTTCCTCCTAACTTCTTTCTTCCACAGTCAACATTTCCTTTCACAAATTCCGTTAACTTTTACCTCATGTCGCCTTATCCATCTCATCTCCTATCATTCATTTATTTGCGTCTCTATGTTTTTTTTTACAACAGTTTACCTTACCTTACATTACCATGCCTCTCATCGTTTTTCTCTACACGTTCCTTTGTACATTGTTTGGTTATTAACGTTCTTGTACCTTCCACTTTACCTTCCTCCTCTTCTAGTTTTCTCCCTTGTTTCCTCCTTCTCACCCTCACTCTCCCTCCATTTGTCCTCTCCTCTTCGTGTTATGTATTTGTGGCATGTATTGAATGGTGACACCCCCCCACACACACACACACACACACACACACACACACACACACACACACACACACACACACACACACACACACACACTCATGAAGAGAAATACAGTAAAACGTGTAGCCTGACGTGAAAATATACAGACACACAGACAAACCCATTATCTGACTGTCCGACAAACAGGCTCAGAAACATACACGAAATAGATACGGGAAAAGAAAAACTGGATTGATGCTCCGACCATTAATATTCACGGGCGGAAACACACACACACACACACACACACACACACGCACACACGCACACGCACACACACACACACACACACATGCATACAAAATAAAGTGCATACAAAATACTAGCATTGCCGATAGAGACAATACATGCATACATAAAGACAGACAGACATAGACATTTAGACAGACAGATAGATAGACAAACAAACAGATCACACAAATGGACAATGGCAAATACACTGGCCAATAGACATGCAGACAGACAGATAGGCAGATAGATAAACAGGCATAGATACAGGCAGACAGACAATAGATAAACAAAGAACAATAAATACACTAACACAGACAAAAAATAAAATAAAACCAGACAGACGTGGTTAAGTCCCTCCCACCCCGAGAGAGACATGATAAGTCCCCCGCCACCACCTCCACCCAACTTCACTGTAATCCCGCCATCCTCCTCACTGTACCACCCCCCCCCCCTCCTCCCCCACCCCCCCCGACCCGCCATACCCTCAGAGCCTCATCTACGTAATATAACCTTCACCACAATTCCCCGCCATATCCGTCCTCTCCGCCTGTCCTTGCCTGAATTCCTTTTTACCTCCCCTTCATGTGCAAGTATACTACCACCAAAATCCCCCCGCAGTGTGGCCTTCCATACCACACACCGACACTGCAGATCCTTTGGGTTATTCACGTTTTTGTTCCCGCTACTTCTCCTTCCTCTCTCGTATCCTTCCCTCCTTCCCATCCTCTCCCTTCCTCCTGTTCTCCTGGTTCTCTTGTATCCTTCCCTCCTTCCCATTCTCTTGTCCTTCTTTGCGTTCTCCTAGTTCACTCCATCATATCCTTTGCTCCTCTTCATCCTATCTCACTTTCCCGGTATGCGGATGAAGTGTTTTCACCTCAGGAAACTAGACGTCCTTGCCTTGCATAGTCTCAGGTCACCCTTGGACAAGGTGTAACACCTGATCTGTCTCCCGTGCCAGGGTCACGGTGAAGCCTCTGGGCAGCAGCAGTGGTGGATTGGACTGCAGGCAGAGGATCTCTTTATGAGACAATGGCTGGAGTTCCAGGGTCCTAGTCAGCTGGACCATGCCTAATTATTTAGGCCTGCGGTGTAGAGGAGTGTGGCGACCTCTACACTAAAAAGCCTCCCTGAGAACCAGTTGTCGGTGTGAGCTCCCCGTCCCTCCCCTCTATCGACGGTACTCCCATCCCTATTCTGCATAACAGCTGGTTCTTGTTTTCTCCTGAAAGAGATGTCTTCCGTGGGCCATTTGAGGTTGTACCTCCCGGCTTTTAGGTGGAGTTTCTGAGGGTTTTTCTTATACTCAAGGAATATTTCAGCTTTTTGGTCTCTCAGGAAGGGCGTCTGATACTCTCTAGAGTTGGTGGAGAACACCTGGTGACAGGTGCCACTGGCCAGGCCTCGAAAGGGTCGCAGAGTTGGGTTAGACGTTTCGGAAAGTGGGAACGAATTGCTGGTTCCTCTCCTCCCTTGCCAGCTCTGCTCTATGGGACAAAACTTCGAGGACAATAGCTGAAAAGCACCGGGTTGTGAAAGCCTCTCTCGTGACCGAGGCTCAGGACAAGCGATTGGTCTTTGAGGCGTTTTCAAAACCCTGTGGGAGCGAACTCCCAGTGTTGGAGACATCTAACACAGCAGTATCTAATTTCCATGCACAATTTTTATCCAACTCAATTTATGGTCACACTAAGTTATTTCGAAAGCGCTTTTAATATTTGCCCAAACTGTAAACTCGCCTAAATTTCTAACAATGCCTTCGAACCTTACGTGTGACGTCTGTCCTGGACGATTTGCAGCTCAGTTCTTCCAGCTGAATAAAACTTGCCGCCTCTGCGTTCAAAGATTACAACTTCAGAAGGCTGTGACTGAATGGAAAGTCAAACATAATGATCTTGAAAAGAAATTCGAAGCCCTTCAGGAATTTGTTTCAAATAATGTGGCAGTGACTCCACCATCGATGGTGGAGAGGCCCTCCACCGAGACTGTGCCCTCTCCAGACGAATCTCCTGCTTCACGGGAGGACGTGTTACCTGCCTCACAGGTTGACTCCCAGCCTGCCTCACAGGCTAACCCCCAGCCTGCCTCACAGGCTAACCCCCAGCCTGCCTCACAGGCTAACCCCCAGCCTGCCTCACAGGCTAACCCCCAGCCTGCCTCACAGGCTAACCCCCAGCCTGCCTCACAGGACACCTTCCAGCCTGCCCCACTTAACGCTTCTCCTCCTGCATCACAGGATGTCGGGTTCCAACCTGTAAGGAATGGAGCCAAACCGAAGCAGGCAACCAAGAATTTACTAACCCCCACTACCTTCAATAGGTTCCAGGTGCTGGCAGACACCATGGAGGATGAGTTTGAGACTCTCCTAGTTGGGGACTGCATGGTGCGTGGCCAGCTGGTTGAGTTTTGTGGTCGTTCATCAAACGGCCGCAGAAAACGTTACTGTTGTCCAGGTGCCAGACTGGACGACATCACCGCAGCGTGCGATGATGTCACGAGAAATGCCGACCGAAACACCCTCTTTGTCATTCACGCGGGGACGAATGACGTAAAGACAACCCGTTCTGAGGAACTGCTTGAGAAATACCGCCGCATGATCAAGCAGTATAAACGTAAAACGGATGCCAGTAACATCATAATCTCAGGAATCCTCGCGAGGGTCGGTGCCGACTCTTGCTTTTGCAGTAAGGCCTTCAGCACAAACAACAGACTTCAGTCCCTTTGCTCACAAGAAAACGTCCAGTTCGCTAACTTGTGGAACAGTTTTTACTACGATTCAGACTTGTTCCTTGCTGATGGCATCCACTTAAACCCTGTTGGAGCAGCCCGTTTCGGGAGGCTGCTCTGTGACCAAGTGGCTCTTCGAAAGCCAAAAAACGCGGAGGCGAGAACACCAGCAGCTCCACCGTAAGGGAGCACTCAACCCGCGAAACCCCCGACTCGAATCACATTAAAGCTTGCTATGTAAACGCTCGCAGCCTACGTAACAAATTTGAAGACTTAGAAGTCCTCGCAGCTACAAATCATTACCACATCATTGGAGTCACAGAATCTTGGATAGACACTTCAAATAGAGATTTCATTGCGAAATATAGATTACCGGGTTATACCATCTTTAGTCATGAAAGAGAGAACAGACAGGGTGGAGGCGTTATCTTTTATATCCACAACTCTCTCCATTCAGTATCCGTGAAAACAGATATTATAACCAATATAGACACGGTCTTCATTGAAATTAAAAATAAATCTCGTAAAATAGTAATTGGGCTTATCTACAGACCGCCAAGGCAGACTCTTGATATCGACCACGCATTAAGTGAATTATTATTAGAAACAAGTAGCAGTTGCGAGCCAGTAATTGTTGGGGACTTTAACTTGCCAGTGAAAAGATGGGGTGAACCGTTGAACTGCCATACAGGGCTCGACCTGTACATAAATTTACTAGAAAGTGATTTACATCAACACGTTCAAGAACCGACTCGGGAAAATAATATACTTGACCTTATCTTTTCAACGACAGCTGATCTAGTTAACGAAGTAAATGTTGGTCCTATTTTTAGGTCTAGCGATCACCGAACAATCACATTCAGCATCAATATGAAAGAAACCTAGTAAAGAAAAGGTGCCTGATTATCAGAGAGCGAATTTCGTAAGACTCCGATCAATTCTAAATAATTCTGACTGGACTGAAATCTCGGCGGAAACAGATATTGATAAATCTTGGGGGGCCTTCACCACAATATTGAACAATGCCATAAGCATATGCGTACCCTATCGTAACAGACGTTCAGCTTTTAAGAAGAAACCCAAATGGTGGAATAACGAAATTCAAAATAGCCTATCTCTTAAAAAACGTGTATACAGTAGATACATATCAACTCAGAGTGAGGCTGACAAACTAGAGTTGGACAGAATTCGCCGCGAAACCAAGAAATTAATAAAACGAAGCAAGAAAAATCTTGAAGAATATATAGCGGAAACGAGTAAATCTAATCCTAAATAATTTTTTAGCTATGTAAATAATAAAAAGTCACTCACTTGTGGTATCGGACCGCTTGCTAATGATAATGGTAACCACACGAACGATGAAAATGAAATGGCTACAATCCTAAATAACTTTTTCGCATCCGTATTTACCGACGAAGATTGTTTATCACCTCAACCACCGGAGGTTAGAAGGACCGAAAAGATGTTAAGTGGCGTGCTCATCGTAGAAAGTGACATTTTACGCATAATTGAAAAGATTAAAGTAAGCAAAGCTCCTGGTCCAGACAAAATTACCCCTAGGGTCTTAAAAGAAATCAAACATCAAATTTGTAAACCGCTCTCCATCATATTCAATAAATCTTTAACAGCTGGAAAAGTTCCGTCGGATTGGAAACTAGCAAATGTCACACCAATTTTCAAAAAGGGGGACAAGTCTCATCCAGGAAATTATCGACCAATTAGCTTGACATCGATTGTTTGTAAGTTAATGGAGACTATCATTCGCGACGATATGGTGAAATTCTTCGAAGAAAATAATATGATAAATAATTCGCAACATGGCTTCGGTAGTAAACGTTCGTGTTTAACTAACTTGATTTTTTTCATTATATTTTTGAGGTGTTCGATGAAAGCAGATCAGTAGATATCATATATCTGGATTTTCAAAAGGCATTTGATAAGGTCCCCCACCAACGATTGCTCAGCAAACTATTGGCGCACGGTATCTCGGGTAACATTCACAATTGGCTTGTGGACTGGCTCTCTGAGCGGAAACAGAGAGTAGTTCTAAACGGTGTTACATCTAACTGGCTCGACGTCAGAAGCGCCATACCTCAAGGATCAGTGCTTGGCACCATGCTCTTCTTAATTTATGTTAATGATATCGATGATGGGCTCACTTGCAAAGTATCAAAATTTGCTGATGACACAAAAATTGCTAGTAAAGTAACTGCGACACTCGACGAAGAAGCTTTACAATCAGATGTAAATCGACTTGCACGTTGGGCCAATCAATGGCAAATGAAATTCAACGTTGACAAATGTAAAGTGTTGCACATTGGAAAAAATAACAATCGCGTTCGGTACGTAATGAATGGCAAACAACTTTCTGCAGTAAGTAAAGAAAAGGATCTTGGAATCACTATATCAAGCGATTTAAAGCCCGGTCAGCATTGTTCAGAGGTAGTTAAAGCTGCAAACAAATTGGTTGGCCTCATCGGACGAGTCTTTAATAATAAATCGGAAAAAGTAATTTTAAAACTGTATAATTCGTTGGTTCGACCCCGTCTAAAGTACTGTATACAGTTTTGGTCTCCCTACTACAGAAAAGACATTGAAAAGTTGGAACGGGTTCAACGAAGAGTAACAAAGATGATTCCTAGGTCGAGAAATTTATCATATGAACAAAGGCTTGAAGAAGTAAATTTATTCAGTCTATCAAAACGAAGAATGCGAGGCAATCTAATGGAAGTGTTTAAAATGTTTAAAGGATTCAGTGATATTAATGCGGAAGATTACTTTACAATTGATCGATCAAATAGAACAAGAAGAAATCACAATTTGAAGATAAATGGTAAAAGATTCTCGTCGCATGAAGCTAAACACTTTTTCTTCAATCGAGTTGTTAATGTTTGGAACTCTCTACCCTGTGATGTCGCTGATAGTACAACAGTTACGGCCTTCAGGAATAGATTAGACAAGTGTTTTGAATCCAACCAGCAACTAAGATATTACTCATTGTCGTAATAACGTTAAGTTCTTTCGAATACTGGTGTCCTTGTCCGCTTTTATCGCCAGGTTAGTGGTAGCACTAACCGCCAGGTTAGTGGTCGCAGTAATGGTAGTTCTTTCCTCTTTCCTACATAATTTCCATGCAGTTTTTCCATGCTGCATGGTTCTTTTTCCTTTCGTGCCAGCTTTGGCTGGAGGGATGGGGGGGGGGAGGAGCCTTAGCCTTTGCTGTCCTTCATCTTCCATCTTTGATTAGATAGTTAGTGTAGCTTGTCACAAACAGCCTCGTAAGGACCAGCAGGTCTGCTGTTGTTTGTTCTTCCTTTGTCCTTTGTACCTCGTGTTTTCCTTTCCATTCTGTGTCCCTTCCTTCTGTTTATTTCTCTCCCTCTTATCCTTCCCTCCTTCCCATTCTCTGTCCCTCCTCCTTCTTGCAGTGCAGCTCAGGAGTTGGGCTGAATGGAGAAGGGGCGAGGATGATGATGGAGAAGGGAGGGGGGGGGTATTGGGAGGATGATGACGAAGGAAGGAGATGAGGATTGGGGAGGAGGGGAGATTAACATGAAAAATCGACATGAGATTGAAGGAAGGTGTGACGGAGGATGAAAAGGGAGAGGAGATTGATAAGGGAGGATAGTGAGTAAGCCGCATATATTTCAAGAATTAAGGAAGGCGATGAGGGAGGGAGGGAGGGGAGAGGGGGAGGGAAAATCTGTAATAAGAAGAGAGGGAGAGGGAGAGAGGGAAGTAGGGAGGTGTTCATAAAGGGGAAGGAAAGACGGGGAGCAGAATATTGTCTATGGGATGGGGGGAGGGGAGGGGAGGGGAGGGTTTTGAAAGTAATGACCAGAGAGAGAGAGAGAGAGAGAGAGAATGTGCGTGTGAGAATGAATAACCGAAGTGGATTATACGATGAGAAAAGAAAACACAAAGAAGATAAACGCCACAATAAGAAATAAAAAAAATATTAATAAGAAAATGAAAAAGAAAAATCCTCTTTCATGGCAGTTTTTTTTTCTTTTTTTTCTTTTTTTTTCACTTATTTATATATATATATTTTTTTTTGTGCGTGTGTTAGTATAATTTTTCCATGCTTTCTCTTTCTGATAGATTTTTTATTTTTTATTTTATTTATTTATTTTTTTTTTTACTTTCATAATATCTTGTTCTGATCCAGTGCTCTTATCCCTACTCTACATATTCCTCATCTTCCCCCTCTTCTCCTCCTCCTCCTCCTCTTCTTCCATCTCTTCCTCCTCCTCTCTCTTCGTCAGCCTCCCTCATACATACTTTCCCTGTTCTCAGCACCACCTCTTTGATGCTCGCCTCTCCCTTCTCTCGTCTTTTCCGCTTCCCTTCCCTCCTTATCTTTCCTCCTCCTTGATATTCCAATGCCTTATATCTTTTGCCCAGTCCATGCATCATTCTCTTCTCTCCCTCCTCCTTTCCTTACTTCCATCTCCTAACTTCCTTCCCTCCTCCCTATCTTTCCTCCTCCTTGATATTCCAATGCCTTATATCTTTTGCCCTGTCCAAGCATCATTCTCTTCTCTCCCTCCTCCTTTCCTTAGTTCCATCTCCAGCTTCCTTCCCTCCTCCTTGTCTTTCCTCCTCCTTGATATTCCAATGCCTTATATCTTTTGCCCTGTCCAAGCATCATTCTCTTCTCTCCCTCCTCCTTTCCTTACTTCCATCTCCCAACTTCCTTCCCTCCTCCTTGTCTTTCCTCCTCCTTGATATTCCAATGCCTTATATCTTTTGCCCAGTCCATGCATCATTCTCTTCTCTTCCTTTCCTTACTTCCATCTCCTAACTTCCTTCCCTCTATCTCCCCTCTTTATTATTCCACTTGCATTTCCCTTTCCTCGTCTTATTTATCGTCTTGGTTCCCCCTCCTTTTTAGTGTTTATCCTTCTGAAGATATGTATTTTTTTACATGCTTTATATCCTTCGTTTTCGGTTCCCTTTCCTCATTTTTTTCTTTAATTTTGTGTCCCACCAAGATTTCTTCGCTCTATGATACCTAAATAAGCTTCTCCCTACTGACTTGGTGTTTATCTGTCTGTCTATGTGTTTATCTATCTGTCTTAGGGGTATGCGTTATAGCTGCGCGTGGCCTCAGAGCTCATCTCCGGCGCATTAGCCCTTGAGTCTTACCCCGGGACACTCCTCTTTAATCCTCCTTTCATTCTCATTTCTCGTTTTTCTCCTTTTCCTTCTGTCTCCTCCCTCACCTACCTCGCCTCATTTCATCCCCTCGCCCTACTTCATCATTTCCGGTCTCCTTCATTCTTTTTTATTTTCAGCATTTCTTTCTTTTCCATCCGTGACTCATTACAAAATTAATTACGTCAATATCCTTGCGTAAAGAGGGGATGGAGAGGAGGTGAAAGACATGGAGAAGGGAGGAGAGGGAAAAGGTAGATAGAGGGTGTGAGGGGAGAGAGGAGGAAATGAAGAATATGGGGAGGGGAGGAAGCGAACTTGATTGACGTTTTTCTGGAAAGGGAAATGGAGACGAAACGAAGGGAACGAGAAGGAAGAAGGGTTTAAAAGGGAAGATAAGAATTATTATCGTTCATTAAAAGGGAGGTGGTTTCTAATTATTATTATTATTATTATTATTATTATTATTATTATTATTATTATTATTATTATTATTATTATTATTATTATTATCATCACCATCATCATCATCATCATCGGTCCAGGTGGCTTACTCAAGAATTTATTAACTAGACCTTTCTTGACGTAAATTGATGTTTAACAAGGTGAATGCAAAGGCGTTTTTCAATTTGTTTTCAATCTTCGTTTCAATATCACAGGTCAGCACGCTCTCTCTCTCTCTCTCTCTCTCTCTCTCTCTCTCTCTCTCTCTCTCTCTCTCTCTCTCTCTCTCTCTCTCTCTCTCTCTCTCTTTTTTACACACACACAGACACACGCGTTGTTGCATTGCCCGCAGCACTTTGCTATAAGTCTCGTCGCATCGTTTTCTGTTAGCGCTGGGGTCACCGGCTGCACTATTAGCGTCACACTTTGTCCGGGGCAGCGGGTGGTCGGCGCCCCATCCCCGGCACTATTGACGGCCGCTATCGACACTATTCACGGCGCTGTGTCCGGGCGGTGTTGTATCGGTGGCAGCTTGCAGGCAGATCTTTCATTGGCACCTTGTATTGTGTGGGCCTCTGTGACTCGACCCCGTATTGTGTGCGTGCCTGCCGGGGTGGGGAGAGGGAGAGGAGGATTAGGACGTGGAGGGGGAGGTGGAAGTGGAAGAAGAAAAAGAAAAAAGAAGAAGAAGAGTGGAAGAGAATGGAGAAGGAGGACGAGGAAGATTGATTTTGGAACAGTGAAGGAGCAATTGGTAAGAAAGTAAAATTGAGGAGTGACTTGATTGGAAAAAAAACGAGAATAATAACAAGAAAGGAGGAGGAGGAGGAACGCTGGTGTAGGAAAAAAACAATTAAGGAAGAAAAGAAAATTTGTGGAAATGCTTTTTGGGAAGGAGGAAATGGAGGAGAAGGAAGAGGAAGATGAGGGGAAGGAGGAGGAGGAGAATAAGATTAGTGTACTGGAGGAAGGCCTACACGCCACACCTCATCATCCCTCTCCCTTTCACACCCCTCACGTTCTCTCCCTCCCACCCCCGCCATTCCCTTCACCCCTTCGCGCATTCATGTAGATCACCGCCACGGTAATCGCCTTCCCTCTCTCCTTCCCTCCCCCATACCTTCCTCCATCCCTCCCTCCTTGCCTCCGTTCCTCCTTTGCCTCGGTTATGCCTTCTCATATATTGCCCTTCCTCCTCTCTCTCACCGCTCTCCTATGCTTCCCTCTTCTCTTCCGTTTCTATCTATTCTTTCCTCTCCCTGTCTTCTCCCGATCTCCCTCCCCTTTTTCCACTTCCTTACGCTTCCGCTCTCCCTTTTCTCCCTTCCCTTCTTTTTCCACTTTCTTCTCCTCTTTCCTCGTTGATGTAATGCTCTCCCTCCCTTTTTCCATCTCTCTCTCTCTCTCTCTCTCTCTCTCTCTCTCTCTCTCTCTCTCTCTCTCTCTCTCTCTCTCTCTCTCTCTCTCTCTCTCTCTCCTTATTTTTCCTCTTATCTTTATCCTTTGAACATTTCCGCTGTTTCGTTCATATTAATCAATTTACTGATTCATTTATTTTTATTTTTCAAAAAAAAAATCCATTTAATTTCATTTATCAATTCACTAGTTCATTTATTTTTTTTACTTTTTTTCATATTTCCACGTACAGAGGTCAAACAGAGAAAGGATGCACAGTTATGAAACCAGCGGATCAGTTAAATAATTATAACGGAAATGTGTAAACAAAAAGTGCGTGAAGCAAAAAGTGCGTGGTGATATTGCCGTAAGGATAATAATAATGATAACAACAACAATAATGATAATGATGATAATCGTAATGACTTTTTTGTGTGAATGTGTGTGTTGGTGAGGAAAGTTTATGCAGGTGTGTGGAGCGCGGCGGTGGAAGAGCAAGGGACTGTGTGCGTGAAGGTGGAACGTGTCGGGGGTGGGGTGGGGGTGAGGGGGGTGAAGAATGCAGGGAAAAGTGGAAGCACGCGCGCGCGCACACACACACACACACACACACACACACACACACACACAAAAAAAAAAAAAAAAAAATCCCTGCGAGTCCTGGATTTATTGCTGGTATTGCTATTCCTCCTCCTCCTCCAACAACAACAACATCCACTACAACAAAAACACCAACAAAATCCGTCATTATTCCCGCCA
This sequence comes from Eriocheir sinensis, assembly GCF_024679095.1. Taxonomy (NCBI): domain Eukaryota; kingdom Metazoa; phylum Arthropoda; class Malacostraca; order Decapoda; family Varunidae; genus Eriocheir; species Eriocheir sinensis. The sequence continues at coordinate 10,143,367 of NC_066509.1, read as the reverse complement.
GCCAAACTTTCCTTCTCTGAGTGGTATGCAAAAGAGATGAGATGGGCATTAAGAGGAGAGCCGCAAAAGTTAGCATGATACTCTGACTTCCTCCACCGAAAGGAAATGAGAAAAGTGGAAATGAGAGGATAGGTATAGCTTTTGGCGCGAGGATGGGGAATGGCGGTGTGGGTTTGAAAGGGAAGATGGCAGGAGTCAGAAAGGGAGGAAGCTACGAGAGATGATGGAGAAGTGAGGGGAGTAGCTGGTAACCGAAGGGAGAGGTGTGAGGGGAATGACGGGGAACTAAGGGGAGAGGTAAGGAGGATGAGACAGTTAAGAGTGTTAGAGAGGGAAGTAATGGGAGGGAAGGGTTATTTAAGAGAGGAGGGATGGGAAGGTGAAAGGCATGAGAAGAGAACACGTGGAGCTGACGAGAGGGGCGTTTGAGGGGAATATACGAGTGTGAGGAAAGCTAGAAGGCAAGAATAGGGACTGAGTGTAAACAGATTATGGAGAGACAGAGAAAACGGATACCAGATGAGGGAAACTGAAGGCAGATGAGGACACAAACGAAAAAGGGAGTTGATAAAGGAAGAGCAGGTAAGCATCGAGGGGTCAAGGAGGGAGGAAAAAAATGCCATGAGGAGGAAAATGAAGGGAGGGAGAACGGATGCCAGGTGAGGAAGACTAAGGGGAGTTGAGGACAAACCCACGAAAAAGAGCTAATGAAGGAAGCACAGGTAAACATCTAGAGGTTAAGAAGGGAGGAAAAAATACCATGAAAAGAAAAAAAAAAGAAGGAAAGTGAGGAAAGATGAGGGAAGATGACCACCTCCTCTTGGGCGTGGCTTCAGCTGGAATGGAGAGACACGGAACAGCCTAAAGCAGCACCTTGAGAGAGAGAGAGAGAGAGAGAGAGAGAGAGAGAGAGAGAGAGAGAGAGAGCATTACACCAAAGAAGGGAGACACGAACGAAAGGGAAAAGAGAGAGAGAGAGAGAGAGAGAGAGAGAGAGAGAGAGAGAGAGGAGAAGAGAGAGAGCATTACACCAACGAAGGGAGACACGAACGAAAGGGAAAAGAAGAGAGAGAGAGAAAGAGAGAGAGAGAGAGAGAGAGAGAGAGAGAGAGAGAGAGAGAGAGAGAGAGAGAGAGAGAGACGGTGGCATTGATGGGTAAACTTTTGAGTGAAGTAGTCATAACAGGAAAGGCTAGTCGGGAAGATGATGGAAGGGAAGGCGGTGGTGGTGGTTGTGGTGGTGATGATGGTGAAAGGGAAGATGGAAGAAGACAAGTAGATGGTGTAGATACATGTACGGTGAAGTGGAGGTGAAGAGATGTTGAGTGTAGAGGGTAACGGAAAATGGGTGATGTGGAACGGATGCGGTGAGGTGAGGTCTTTGTGGTGATGATGGAGGAGATGGAGAGAGATGTGTCAGAGGAGAAGGACAGTTTTAAGTGGAGAGGGTGTAGATACTTTCATTGTGTAGTGGTGGAAGAAGAGGGAGAAGAAAAGGAGGAGGAGGAGAAAGAGGAGGAAAAAGAGGGGATAACAATAAGGCGACGCACAGGTGGCTCAGGTGAAATAATGTTATGTCTCCCACTTTACCTGTGTTGCACCTATACCTGTCTCCACCCATTACCTTCTCCCTTATCTCCTCCTCCTCGTCCTCCATTCTTCTTCTCGTCACTCCCTCTCCCCTTTTCTCTGTTTTAATTTTTACTCTCCGTTCCCTTTGTGTCCATGATTCTCTTCCTTCACCCTCTCTTTATAGTTCTCATTTTCTGGCATCCTCATTTCCCATAACATTCATTTCCGGTGCCCTCATTTCCACTATTATCCGGCACTGTCCCTTTCATTTCCTCTTTCGCCTTAATTTACCCCCCTCATTCTCCGCCTACTGCTTTTACTTTTTTTCTCTGCTCAATTGTGTCACCGTTTACCTTCACCTAATTCCATGGTTCCAATATCACTTAGCTCCTCTTACCTTTAAATTTTTCTCTTCTACTCTGTGACTCGCTTTGCTCTCCTCGCCTCTCTCCTCTCTCCTCTCTCCTCTCCTTTCCTCACCTTTCCTCTCCTCTCGACCGGCTTTGACTAACTAACACAGAGGCAAGTTTAACGAAAAGGATGATAAGATAGGTGAATTTTATGGTTTCCTCTGTGTGTCAGAGAGAGAGAGAGAGAGAGAGAGAGAGAGAGAGAGAGAGAGCATCCGACTCGCTTTAATCTTCTGATAGCATAATTTACGCTAAATGAAACTCATAAAATATCGTTAAGTTTGACGAGAGAGAGAGAGAGAGAGAGAGAGAGAGAGAGAGAGAGAGAGAGAGAGAGAGAGAGAGAGAGAATCAGGTTTTGTGATCCATTTAGCCACGGTGGTGGTCGAAGCGAAAGTTGTAAAATTAGGAGCAGCAGAAGTAGTAGTAGTAGTAGTAAGTAGTAGTAGTAGTAGTACCAGCAGCAGGAGTAGGAGAGTTGATCGTATGTTTTGAAATTCTTGCGTTAAGTATGCTACTTTTAATTATCCTCGCCACAGAAGTTTTAATCACTTCTACCAACAAGTCTGATTCTCTCTCTCTCTCTCTCTCTCTCTCTCTCTCTCTCTCTCTCTCTCACACACACACACACACACAAAAAAAAAAGCATCCATCACCACTATCATAAATGCCTAGCCGTGAATGTTTACACCGCTCGCCCGCCACAAAGAACAATAATAGGAATGCAAAACCACCTTTCCCGGGAGCATATAAAACATAGATATATATATGTCCCTTCCCCTGAAATGGATTAGCGGTCGTTCCCCTCCATCACAGCACCAGCTACTACTACTACTACTACTACTACTACTACTACTACTACTACTACTACTACTACTACTACTACTACTACTACCACTACTACTACTACTACTACTACCATCACTGTACCCGCTCATCTGTTCCTACATACAATTCGAACCGTAATCAAATATAACGTTTTTAAAGGTATCCATATAAATAAATTAATTCCAGGAAGCGAGGCGCCGAAGCATTTCTGAAGCACCCATTGAGCTGCTTCGTGAACCACCGAGCCGCAGAAGCAATTACTAATATGAGGGAGGAAGGGGAGGGGGGAAAGGGGTGGGGATGAAAAAGGGGAGGGTGTGAGGGTGAGGGAAGGGGCAGGAGGTGAGGGGTGAAGGGTGATAATGGGTTGATGAAGGAGGAGAGGGGTGCGATGTGAAGGGGGAAGGAAAGGGAGGAAATATGGTTGAAGGGCGGAAAGAAGGGAGAGTCTGGGAGGAAATGGAGGGAGGGAGAGAGAATGAGTGGTGAAGGGAGGTTGGAGGGAAGAAGGATGTATCAAGTTGTGGCTTCAACGTTTACCAGTAGTCTCTCTCTCTCTCTCTCTCTCTCTCTCTCTCTCTCTCTCTCTCTCTCTCTCACACACACACACACACACACACACACACACACACACAGGAATCTTGCTGCAGAAAAATCCAGTAACTAAATTGTAAGGAAACCGAAGAGGCATGAAGGGCAAGGGAAATGGAAGGAGAACACGAGATAGAAGAGTTAATGGACGATAGAAGAATGGCTTTGTTCTGCTGCCCTTACTACTACTACTACTAATACTTTTTTTCTTTTTTTTACTACACTACATAAATTACTACTACTACTACTACTACTACTACTACTACTACTATGCTACTACTACTATTATTTATTACTACCACTGCCAACACCACCACCACAACTATCACCGTTGCTACTGTCACTACAACTACTACTACTACTACTACTACTACTTCTACCATTACTGCCAACATCATCATAACTATCAGTGTTTCTACTACTTCTACCACTACTACTATTACTACAAATTTTGAAAACAACGACAACAATATCAACTGCCTCCAACAGTAATTATAATTATTAACATCTGTGACCTTGAGGAGGAAGATTACGTCACAGGAAGGTCATGAGTCATCGGGACAGCACGCTCCTCCTCCTCTTCTTCCTCCTCCTCCTCCTCCTCCTCCTTCTCCGAGTTTATCAATATTCTTTATTCATGACTTTCAACATTCATCAAAGTTGTATACACACCTTCCAGTCTCTCTCTCTCTCTCTCTCTCTCTCTCTCTCGTACGTATATGGCGCATTCCTGTTGGCTGTTGTTCCTCCCTTGTCAACGTCTTCGTCTCGTGCTGGAATTTTGTTGTTTATGTGTTTGTTGTTTATGCTGGTGGCGTTGGTGATTGTGTGTGTGTGTGTGTGTGTTAATATTAGTTTCCTGTTGTATTTATTTTTTCTTTGTTGTTTTTATTCTTTGATTTTTTTTCCTTCTTGCCGGTTAGCATATTATAGTTTGGTTTGTTTATTTTCCTTTGTCCTACCTACAATGTCATTATTATTGGCGCTATAGGATATGCTTCTTTGTTTTCTTCCATCGTATTACCCCCATGGCTATTACACCCCCTCATCACACGTCATAAAACAACCACAACCACCACCATACATACATACCGCAACCACCACCACCACTACTTCAACATCACCACCATGACAACCACACACGAACACCAATACCATCTTTACTACTCATACACCACTAACACCAATACCATCTTTACTACTCATACCAGACCAGACCCACCACTACCACCACTACGTACTTCAACATCACAACCATGACAACCACACCACTAACACCAATACCATCTTTACTACTCATACCAGACCAGACCCACCACCACCACCACCACTACTTCAACATCACCACCATGACAACACACCACTAACACCAATACCATCTTTACTACTCATACCAGACCAGACCCACCACTACCACCACTACGTACTTCAACATCACCACCATGACAACACACCACTAACACCAATACCATCTTTACTACTCATACCAGACCCACCACCACCATCACATTAGGATCACCCCAAACATTACTGCCAAGTCATTACCATTCCATCACCACCATAACCACAGACCTGCCCCACCACCACCACCACTACACCTCGCATTCCGCCTCACCACTTCGTTTACAACCACCACCACATCATAAGAGCAGTATGATCACCACCATCATCACCACTAAAGCCTTCCGCAATCACGTAATGCCCTCTCTCTACACACATACACACACACACACACACACACACAACAATTAAGGGCCATCTTAGAGGACTTATCGTTGCCATTGCCTTCGCCGCCACCTGAGACACCTTGGAGGAGGAGGAGGAGGAGGTGGTGGTGGTTGTGATGGTGGTGGTGTTGGTGGTGGAGGAGACTTGGAAGTAGAGCTTATGGATTTCCTTTGATTGTTTCGCGAACCTTTTTATGTTTATTTCGTAGGTGGATAGAAAGGTAAATAAGTAGATAAATAAATAGCTTAGGGAACATATAAATACAGATAAATAAAGTCTTCAAAATTTTCGGAGGTGAGGCCGTCCCTGATGAGGTTGATTAGGTTAATTAAAAAAGAATAAATCGCAAAATCCTGTTGAGGTATTGTTGCGGGTCTGGAAATAACGCAAGGAAGTCCTCAGTGGTCCATCATTACCCAACATGTTAAGGAGCTAATGAGTTATAGGGTCAGTTCGACAGTCCAACACCGAGTGATTGTAAGCGCCCAAACCAAAGTATATTCTCAATGATCCGTTATTTCCACTCAAAACCAGGTACTAATAAAGAGATTGCCTGATGTGTGGTTTCCCTAAAATTTCCCAACTCCTTTCTATATCAACGCCAAACAAGGAATTTTCGTCGTATTTTGTGTTTGGTTGGGGAGCTCACAGACTTCCTGTATTGGACTGTAAAGCTGGCCCCTTGTTTTGGGCATGGTTTATGGAAAGTTGTAATTGTAACCCCAGTTAAAAAAAAAAAAAAAAGAGAGAGAGATAGGTCTTCCACGTCTAATTATAGTTCACTTTTTTTTTTTTTTACATCAAAGGAGTCAGCACAAGGGCACACACACAAAAAAAAAATCAGAAATAATAATAATAATAAAAAAGCCCGCTACTCCCTGCTCCTGTAAAGAATCCGAAGAGGTGGCCGAAAGAGCAGTCAATTACGTGTGAGAAGAGGTGCTAAACATCAGCAGGTATAATGTTTCAGTCCTTAACTACCAGGAGTATTCAGTATCATCTAGTAAGAGAGATTAACTCGCGGCCAACAGCATGGATTCACAAGGGGTAGTCATTCCCCACTAACCTGTTGTCCCATAAAAAGAATAATGGAGACCGTAGGCAGGGAGAAAAACGCTATATCTATATTTTACTGAAGCGTTCGATAAAGGACCTCTTCAACGTCTGGTAAATAAAGTCTCTCTCTCTCTCTCTCTCTCTCTCTCTCTCTCTCTCTCTCTCTCTCTCTCTCTCTCTCTCTCTCTCTCTCGTATTTTCTTTTATTCTTTTTCTTTGTTACTCGCTATTCTATTGTAATTGCTCCATCTTGTATTCTTTAACTCTCCTCCATTTACCGTTCGCTTCTCTCTCTTTACTTTCTCTCTCTCTCTCTCTCTCTCTCTCTCTCTCTCTCTCTCTCTCTCTCTCTCTCTCTCCTAAAACTAATTGAACTGGAACAAGGGTGAAAGTTGGGGGAAATAATGCTTTTACTCTCTCTCTCTCTCTCTCTCTCTCTCTCTCTCTCTCTCTCTCTCTCTCATTTACACAATAACAATAATAGCCACACTTCTAAAGAGACGCACAAAAGTCAACTCCGATCTTCCTTTACATCATTCGCTATTTCCCACTTTTCGTTCCCTCTCCTCAAGTTCGAAACAAAACACTTAAGCTCGTATTTTTTTCTCCTCCGCCTGGACATTGTTTTGAAGTTTGGTCACAACGAGACCTGTTATGAGAATGTGCAAGGGTACGTGAAAGTGGGAGACGCGGAGGTTGGATTAAGGGAAGAAAGGAAGGAGGAGGGAAAGAAGGAAGGAAGGACGGAAGAAAGGAAGGGAGGAAGGAAGGAGGGAGGGAAAGGAGGAGAAAGGGAAGCGAAAGAGGTGGAAAGGCTAAGATGAGGGAGGGAAGGAAAGAAAGAAGGGAAGGAAGGTAAGATGCAAGGAAGAAAGGAGAGGGAAGGAAGCAGAATAGGAAGAAGGGAGGGAGGGAACGAAGAAAGGAGGGAAGGATAAGATGAATAATGGATGGATCGAGGCAAGGAACGAAAGAAGAAAGGTGAGATGGGAGAAAGAAAAGAAAGGAAGGGGGAAGTGAGGGAAACAGGATAGGATAAACGAAGGGAAGGGAAAAAGGAAGGAAAGAAGGATAAAATGAATAATGGAAGGATCGAGGGGAGGAAGGAAAGAAGAAGGGAAAGAAGAAAAGAATCGAGTAATGGAGAGGGAAGCAAGGGAAGAAAGGAAGGGCAGAGGGTGGGAGAAAAGAAAGGAGGAATGGACGGAGAGAAGGAAGGAAGCAGACAGGCAAACAAATAAATTAGACAAGAAGGAAAGAGGCGGTGTGAGGCAGAAAGAAGGAAAGAACTTAACGAGAAACGAAAGCAAGAAAGCGTGAAGGAAAGAAGGACAAAGGCAGAAGGGATTGAAAGAAGTAAAAGAGGAGGTGAAAGTAGGCTACACGGGAGACAGTATTGTGTAAGGAGGAAGCAAAGGAGAAAACAGGAAGGTAATGTGTTTTGGAAGGGAAACTTGCGTGGGGAGGAGAATAAAAGGAAGGAAAGGAAGGAAACAAACAAAGAATAGGGTCGTAAAGGACGGTGGAGTTACGTGAAGAGCAGGAGGAGGAGGAGGATTAAAATATGTGTAAAACTACTATTACAACAACAGCAACCTACTACTACTACCACCACCACCACCACCACCACCACCACTACCACTACTACTACTACTACTACTACTACTACTATTACTACGACTACAACTACTATCATTACTTCTATTACTTCTACATCTACACCAGCAACAGCATTTTTTTTTTAGTAATTTATGTTAGCAATAATTAACTAAAAACGAAAATCGGATAAAGAAAATGATAAGAGAGGAGGAGATAGAGGATGAAAGAAGGGACATTGAAAGCTGTTGAGGATGAAGAAGATGTGGAGGGGCTAAGAGAGTGTTGAAGACGCAGCCGGAGGAAAAGGAGGAGAAAAGGAGAGGGAGAAGGATCAGGGATTCGAGTAAGATGAAAAAGATGAAATTGGAAGTGGGAGAGAAGAAGATTGGAAGAGGGGAAGAAAGATTTAAGACGAGGAGGAGGAAGAGAGTGGGTGTTTGAAGAAGAGGAGGAGGAGGAGGCCGAGAACGAAGAGGAGGAGGAGGAGGAGGCCGAGAATTAAGAGGAGGTAGGAGGGAGGAGGAGGAGTCAATATTTAGGCCGGGACACATTAGCATTAACAAGTAAAAGTGTCTGACGAATGCTTATATAAGTTTCTCTTAATTAAACAGGCAACGTTTATTTGGGTAATTGCGCCGCGGTGTGTATGTGTGTGGGTGTGGGCGGGTGTGGGCGTGGAGGCTGCATCGATGGAGGAGGAAGAGTGTGAAAGAATGTGGAGTGTGTCTTTAGAAGGTCTGGCGAGGTAGTGTGTGGTGTGGTGTGACTTTGAGGTGGTGTGAGTGAGGTGAGAGAGAGTGGAGCATGTGGTAAGGGTGTTCTGTAGTGTGTGTGTGTGTGTGTGTGTGTGTGTGTGTGTGTGTGTGTGTGTGTGTGTGTTTATGGGTCGTTTTAAGGGCGAATTTAATGTGTAGGAGGAGTAAGAGGAGGAGGAAAAAAAATACTCACGACACACACACACACATGAGTCACCCGTGTGTGTGTGTGTGTGTGTGTGTGTGTGTGTGTGTGTGTGTGTCCATCCCCTCAGTACACATGGCCCTACACACACCTGGCCCTTTATACCCCTTTATCCACTTTTCCCTCCCTCTTACTTTTTCTCCCTCCCTTCCCATTCTTTCTCTTCCCTCCCTTCCTCTATCCCATCAACCTGAACGCACTCACGCATCCATAAATCCAAACACACACACACACACACACACACACACACACACACACACACACACACACTAACGAGGTAGATACACACAACAATTCCCTTCTCTAATAACTTGCGTGTTTACGTATGTGTTTACCTTGCATCGGTCTCTCTCTCTCTCTCTCTCTCTCTCTCTCTCTCTCTCTCTCTCTCTCTCTAACATCCCAAGCGACCTCAATTTCTGTTTTCGTATTGTTTCTTTCCTTTCTTTCCTCCCTTGCTCCCTCCCACCTCCCTCACCCTTCGTCCTCCTCCTCCTCCTCCTCCTCCTCTGCTCCATTTCACTCTCCTTTGTCTCTCTTATCCGATGTGCTTTTGTTCACCTGGAAACAACCACCCGTGTTTTGGAAAGCTTTTACCTGATGCGCCCAAACGATAAACTTTCCCTTGTCTTTTACTTCTATTATTTTATCCTCTCCTCTCTTGCTCTCCGTTCTGTCCCTCTCTATCTCTTGGCCTCTTTCTCTCTTATACGTGATTGTGGGTCTGTCTATCTGTCTGTCTGTACCGTGTGTGTTATTTACAGTGAACTCATATTTTATTAACCTGCATCGAGCGACTACATCCAACCAGCCAGCCAGCGTAGAGGCCTCGCTTAAAGAAAATGGGCGTGCGCGGCTGGCTGAGTCAGGTTCTCTTTGGTGACTTTGTAAGGGGGACTCGTAGGCTCTCCTATCCTCACCTAATGGCGGGTTCTGGTGAGACTATAAACCTTTGGAGTCTCTTCCGTAAGGGTTAATTCTTTGTACCTTTAATGGGATGAAGGAGAAAAGAGGAGGCTTGAGGAGAGGTTTGTAACAGCTGGAAGAGGAAAAGAAGTGTTAGGTGCAGGAAGGAAAGCAAATAAATAGAGAAAAGATTGGAAAAGGAAGGTGGAGGTAATAGTAGAGAGTTTAAGGGCAACGGTGTGAGGGATTTTAAAGTTTTAAATGGAGAGGAAAGACGAAGGTAGAAAAAAAAGGGAAAAGGGGGTAAGAGGTGTGTAGAAAAAAATAGTTTGAGGTGCGAGAGAAATGGAAGGAAAAAAAAAGCGCAAGGGGAGCAGGGAAGGTGGAAGGGATGGAGTTCGCAAGATGAAAGCGATACAGAAAAAAACTAGGAGCCAGGGAGTGTGAAGAGGGATGGGAGAGAGAATATGATGAAAAATAAATGAAGGGGGAGGAGAAGGAAGAAGAGGAGGAGGAGGAGGAGAGTTATGGCGACAAAAACGTATGTAAATGGATGCTTCTGGGAACGAGACAGTGTGTATTAGGTGAGGCCAGGCGAGGTGATGTGAGGCTCAGTTCCCAGCAGGCGAGGCACGGCCCATGAAGGTGCATTATTGACAGCTGTGTCCCGGATGTTTGTGTTCTGCCCGGCACACGCTTGTCAGGCTGTCACACTTGGCGCCTCTGCATGGTGGAAGGCATTGAAAGAGTGTGTGTGTGTGGGGGGGGGGGGGGGAAGCGGGGAATGACATGGTGTTTATTTTGAGCATTTTATACGTCTGTTTCATCGATTCCTACTTTTTATATTTACTGCTACTACCACCACCACCACTACTACTACTACTACTACTACTACTACTACTACTACTACTATTACTACTACCACTACTACTACTAATACTACTGCTACTATTACTATAAAAAAACACTACTACTACTACTAATACTACTGAAATAATAATACAACTTCTACTACTGCTATTACTACTAACTACTACTACTAGTACTACTACTACTTCTTCTTCTTCTTCTTCTTCTTCTTCTTCTTCTTCTTCTTCTTCTTCTTCTTCTTCTTCTTCTTCTTCTTCTTCTTCTTCTTCTTCTTCTTCTTCTTCGTCGTCTTCGTCTTCTTCTTCTTCTTCTTCTTCTTAACACCAGTAATAATAATAATAATAATAATAATAATAATAATAATAATAATAATAATAATAATAATAATAATAATAATAATAATAATAATAATAATAATAATAATAACAACAATAATAATAATAATAAAAACAACATCCGTTATTTACTTTTTTTCAAGGGAAAACTAATACATCGAAGTCACGTACTTCCGCCACCCCTCGGGGCAGTACGTTGACACATGACAAACACACACACACACACACACACACACACACACACACACGCACAATGTAAAACACGCTAACGCTGAACACATTTTTCACAAGGGTCCCGAAGTTTTGACAGGGAGTGAAGTATAAAGTTACGAGCTTGTGAAAGGGTGCGGGAAGGCGAGGGTGAGAATGGAACAAGTGTACGACAGAATGAAGGGTGAGGGAAGGTGAGGGTGAGAATGGAACAAGTGTATAACAGAAGGGTGAGGGAAGGTGAGGGTGAGAATGGAACAAGTGTACGACAGAATGAAGGGTGAGGGAAGGTGAGGGTGATATTAGAACAAGCGTGCACAGCAGAACAGAAAAAAAGGTAAAGATGAGATAAGGGCAAGTATAGGGGAAAATGAAGAGTGAGGGAAGATAGGGGTGAGGTTATAACAAGCGTAGAATGAAGGGTGAGGAAAATGTAGGATGAGACGAGAAGAGTAGGAGAAAATAAGGGTGAGAGGGTAGATGAGTGTGAGATCCAAATTATTGTAGGATAGAATTAAGGTGAGAGTGACGATGAGTACATGTGAGTTGTGTCGAATAATGAGTGTAAGGGAGTGGACATGTTGGTTGTATCGAGTAATGGGTGTAAGGGAGAGTAAATGTGTAAGTGTGCGATAATATGGTGTGTATCGTGGAGTAAAGGCTTGTATTGAATTATCGAGTGGAGGTTCTGGATGGAGCAAGCGGAGGATGGTGTGTGGTGCTTTGTGTAGGTGGGTGGTTTGAAGCAGTTAAGTTAATGATGGGTGGAGTTGAGGTGATGTGCCGGTGGGGGTGGAGTGAGGGTATGGAGTAACGGGGGTGGAGGACGGTAGGGTGAGCAGGATGGAGTGTTGGTGTGTGTGTGTGTGTGTGTGTGTGTGTGTGTGTGTGTGTGTGTGTGTGTGTGTGTGCCCATCAGCCAACGCCAATCACCTTTCAGTTTGGCGTGAATCCATTCGAGGAAATGAGTTCCATGCTCCCTTCCTCCCACCATTCCTCCTTCCTCTCTTTCTCTCTCCCTCTCTTCCCTCCGTTCTCCCCTCTCTCTCTCTCAACCCCATCTTTTCTCATATTCCCCCTTTTCCAAACCTCTTCTACCTTATTTCGTTCACGTCACTCACCCAAACCCATCCCCTTCCTTGTCCCCTTTTCCTCCCTCTCATCTGTTTCTCCCTCCCACCAAATCCATTTTTCTCTATTTTCCCTATTTTCCTTACCTTCCTCGTTCATGTCACTTGCCCATCACAGCCTTTTCCTTTCCATTTCCTTGTTCCCCTTTTCCTCTCTCTCTCCTCCATCATGTTTCACTACTCACCCTATCCCTCCCCCCCTTCCCTCCATGTTTCATTCCCTCTCCCCCCTTGCCACCTATAATTGGGTCACGGGGACAGCTGATTGGCCGGGAAAGCGTGCGTCCTCCCCATTCTCTCTCTCTCTCTCTCTCTCTCTCTCTCTCTCTCTCTCTCTCTCTCTTGCGTAATGTGTTTATATGGTGTAGTCACTGAAGTGTATTAACTGTGTGTGTGTGTGTGTGTGTGTGTGTGTGTGTGTGTGTGTGTGTGCAAGTTGTTGCAGGAATATGCTAATTTTATACGTACCTTCAGCCGTCTTCTCTTGCCTTCGTGTGTGTGTGTGTGTGTGTGTGTGTGTGTGTGTGTGTGTGTGTGTGTTGCCTTGAGTCAATCATACCTGGTGGAAACCAGCTGTTTTTTATTTGAGGTGGGTGGAGGACCCCCCCCTCCACCCCCCCCCTCTCTCTCTCTCTCTCTCCTTGTTAGCAGTGTTCTAATCCCCCTCCTCCTCCACTTCATCATTATCATCATCTTCAGCAGCAGCAGCAGTACTATTGTGGGAGTTTTGATGGTATTAGATGTTCAGTGTTCGTGACAGCGATCAATTATTTAACTGTAATTAGTGCACTTTACCATATTGTGTGTGTGTGTGTGTGTGTGTGTGTGTGTGTGTGTGTGTGTGTGTGTGTCTGTGAGAGAGAGAGAGAGAGAGAGAGAGAGAGAGAGAGAGAGAGAGAGAGAGAGAGAGAGAGAGAGAGAGAGTGGGAATGTGTGTGTATGGTAGGAGGGCTGTAGGCATGGGAAGAGAGGAGGAGGAGGAGGAGGAGGAGGAGGGTGTCACGCAAGGGCTACTAGCTGTGCGTGTCAGTTTACGTACACACACACACACACACACACACACACACATTATACACCTATTAACTATCGCAGGCCACACAATAAAAGCAGGCAACTTTATGCACAATACTTTTACGCTCTAAGTCACGAAATATTATCATGGCAGGTAATGATGCCCCGCTGTTATGAGCAAAAGTAATTGTCTAATTCTGAAATAATGCGGCACTCTATTAAAATGTTTCCACTGCATTACCTGGCGAACTATTTAACGTATTATTTTTCTTTTTAATTTAGTTGGAAGGTTTAGAATGTTTTTTTTTTTTTTAACTCAGTACGTACACTTTTGTATCATTGTGTATTTTCATTGAAGGTTGGGAGTTATGTGTGTTCGTTATGCAAAATCCTGGTGTATGTGTCTAGATCTGGTGGCTCATTATTTGTGTTTCGTCATTTTAGGAGATAAGGGCGAGATAGGGTCGTGCTAGCTCACTTTTTTCCCACTAGTGCCGTAGAGATAAGGTTTTTGTCCTGTTCCTGTGCTGCACGGAAGGCGAGGGATTCGATGAGGTGGCGTGCCTAATACTGCAAAAAGCTAGTACTGCCCCGACACTTCATTAAGGCAGTGTTGCGTGTTGGCGAGAGTTCCTTAGAGTTTCTCCTCGTGGATTTGACAGGGTTGTACTTGTAAGGTTTTGTTTTTATGTCACAGGTCAAGTGAAGAATGAATTTATTATACGTTGACAGTTCATTCATAGATTATTGTGTCTTGGTTAATGTCACTTAGTAGGAGATTGTGATTAAATGAGAAGAAAACAATCACTTATTCCTTTTTTTATTTCTTTATTTTCCGATCCAAGTGTCAACTCAGGAATTGTAGAAACAAGTGGAAAGATGAAAGTAGGCATATACCGCTGCAGGATGGCGTACATTAACATCAGTAATAGAAGCAAAGAGCATTGGGAAAGGCCTTGTAGTAATGGACGCTGTTTCACACTTACCTTTATTTTTGGATAAGTGAAGAAATAATGAACATATATATCCTCGTTTATTTCTTCCTTTCTTTCTATTTGTTTTTGTTATTTGTATTTACTTTATTGTTTATTTTCTTTATCATATTTATGTATTTATAAGCGCGGGTGTGTGTGTGTGTGTGTGTGTGTGTGTGTGTGTGTGTGTGTGTGTGTGTGTGTGTGTGTGTACGAGTATGACGAAATCGAAACCACCTATTAACATTTTGGGCATGCAGGTGAAAGGTCAGGTGGGCCTAGTATGGGCAGGCGCAGGTGACGCGGGCACGGCTGCAGCGGGTCACAGCGATAGTGCAGGTCATGTGCTCGCCAGGTGAGGTCATATCAGTCTACCGTCATCATTAATTAAACATGACTGACCTGGTTAATTATCATAAACAAGGCGCACACACACACACACACACACACACACTAAGAGAGAGAGAGAGAGAGAGAGAGAGAGAGAGAGAGAGAGAGAGAGAGAGAGAGAGAGAGAGAGAGAGAGAGAGAGAATGTCCCAGTGGTCGCATCTCCTTATCGCCTTTCATCGTGATCAAGGTGCCTAACCAGTCCCACAGCACACGCCCCCCCCCCATCCCCACACACTCCACCCTGTTCCCCACATCCACACACACCACCTCCTTCCCTGTCTCCATCCTACGCCTTCTTTCCGCGACCTTAAAAAAAAGTAGGCAGCAACCTGTTGGATTAAACCTCATGGGTGTAAGAACATGTAATTCTGGGTTGGAAATGGAGTGCGTTATGGTATTGGAATGGGTATAGGTGGTAAGGGTGGTGATAGGGCATGAGTTAGTGGTGGCTATTAAGTATGTATAGTGTCATTATTTTTCTATATGCACACGCCATGATACACTATTTAGCTCTCACATGTTTTAACTCTGTCATTATACTGGTGTGGGTGAAGGGGTATGGGTGGTATTGGGAGTGGGTGAGGAGGAACTTTTAGGTACAGATGTATGGACTGCGTCATGATACTGGTGTGATGTGGTGTGGTGGTATGGGTGGTGGTGGTGGAAAGGGGGGAGGGGGCATTTGGTGAATATGTAACGGTTATGTGTGTATGTAGACCGCGGGAATGGGTGAGCTATGGTTCTTAATGGCGTCTAGAGGTGATGGGTCAGAAGCATATGGGCGTGAGGGTGGTATTTATCTGGCGGGTAGGTGGTGGTTGGTGTGGGTTGTAGGGGGTACTTGGCGGGCCGTTAGTGTGGCGTGC